>NC_034605.1:37471546-37517689 GCF_900095145.1 Mus pahari
CTCTCTCTCTCTCTCTCTCCCCCCCCCCCACCAATTTGACTCCATCAAAGAAATCCTGCAGCCAAGAAATGAGGTAAAAGCAAAGTTGAAATGCAGGCAACCAAATACGAAATATAAACCGCCATTCTGCATTTAGCTCCAGGACTTCAGCTCTTACCCACTCTGTAAGTGCCTGTATGTGTGGATGTTAGATCTTGATTCCCACTCTGTTCCCTTACTATATACAGAATTTCTGAGAGTGGGACATTTTTAGGACAAGATTTCTCTGACCCTCAGTAGACTGCCTTGGGGGTCCTATACCCAGGACAGCCTAGGAAGCCACATGTCCCAGGAGGACCCTAGAGCCAGCTTAAGAATTCTGGAGAGGTGGCCCAGCAGTTAAGGGTACAGACTGCTCATGGAGAGGACTGGGATGTCAGATGGCTCATGACCACCTCCAATTCTAGCTCCGGGAGGGGCTCTGATGCCTCTGGACTCTGAACGTTTGCACTCAATGTGCACATACCCCACCCCCCATGTAGTCAGTTAAAATATTAAAACCATGTCTTTTTAAGAAAAAGAATCCTCACTAGCAAATGTTGGGAGATAGCTGGGACTTTTTCAGCTGCCTCAAATCACTATCCTAGAAGTAACCCCCTCATACTGGTATTCCAGTGGGAGGCCTTCTCTGCTTTCTCAGGTACAGCATTTGGAAGTCCATGACTTACACTCATGGGAGAGAAACAGTGTGAAAAGACACAGCCGACTCAGGCACTTAGTCTGACCACTAGAGTCTGGCTACTGAATGTCCCCATAGGTCCAGATGTTGATGGTTGGGAACTCAGGATGTTACCCTGGAGTGGGAGAAAAGAAGCAGGGTTTGGTGAAAGCTCCCTCCACAGGTCAGCGGGAAGCTGCCTTTAAAGAAGACTGTGGGCGTGTCTTTCCTCTTCCCTCTTTTGCTCCCTGATCCAGAAGTGAGCCATTTCATTTGATCACACACTCTCCTGGGCTGTGCTACCTTGCCTGGGGCCCAGAGATGGAGACAACAGATTATAGATTGACACCTCCAAATCTGCAGGCCACAGTAAATTTATTGCCTTTATAGTTGGCCCTCTCAGGTATTCTGTTATAGTGCTGGAAGGCTGAAGAACACACCGAAGAAGCTTACAAAGCGCCTTAAAGGTTACCATTCGGTCACTGAATATTATTTTAACAAAGAAGTGTAGAATCTCAATGAAATACGGAGAAATAATAAAGGTTTTAATAAGATGTGCTTGTGCACTTTCGCTTGGTGACATCGGCTTAGCTCTGAGGACCAGAGTCATGCTTTGTCCCTGGTAGAGAACTTCTCTTAAAGGGGATCTGTGGCAGCTCAACTGTTTCAGAAGGCTCTCCTCTTAGGTAGATGACAGGAGCTCCCACGGAATGCCTTCCTGCATCTGTCAGTTCGTAAAAGTTATCAGCTCTCAACACTGTGAGCCTAGAGGCATGTTCTGGACTCAGAACTTACTGTCGTCACCCACGCTTCCACCTATCGCTAACCACCATGGTTAGGAATAGGGCAGCCTTTAAAGCCAGCTGTCAAATGGGACAAATGGTCTATAGCACCCAAGCCTTGAATGAAGATCTTATTTCAAACACAAGATTTAACCCCTTGTCCCCTCCCTCCCCTGTATGTAATCATTCAAAGACATCATCCTTTTAAACATTTTTTTTTTTCCTAATCAGACTAGCATAATTTATCAGCATGGCCATTAAAGAACCCGGCCCTTAATGAACTGAGCTTATCAACCGGTGCTTGCTCTGATGTTTGCAGAGACATAATTAAACACCCAGCAAGCAGTCAAGTGGCTGAGGACACAGGTTGTTCCTGAATTACCCATCTGCCCCACACATAATGGCAATGATTGACGACCTTTGGGAGGAGAACTAGGCACAGGGCTAATCACCATCAGACATCCTTGCACTCTGGAGAATAGCTCTCATGCATGCCAGAGTGAAGGGAAACACCTCATTTGGGCAAGGACAAACAGGACAGCATGGCATAAAGGAAAAGTGGCCATCACAGCTATCGATACCTAGAGCAGCACTGCCTTCAATAAATGCTAGACTTGGTCATTTGCTGCTGAGTTAGGGCTTGTTTTTGTTAAGGGAGTGGAATCGGCATTGGAATACATAGTCCAGTCCTCGACAGCACTGAAATACACTGGCGTTTGCATTTTCTTCTCCTAGAACCACACTGTCCAAAACTGGAGGCACACATGGCTATTTCAATTAATTGAAGTTAAATAAATTTAAAATTCAGGATTTCAATTCCATTAGTCATATTTTAAGTGCTCTACTGCACAGCACAGACATAGAGGGTGATGCTAAAATATTGAAATGAAGATACCAAGCTACCATTCTTCAGTATATGTAACTAGGAAAGAAAAGACAAAGTTAAAATTTCTAATTATATAATGTTTTGCCTATACTGAAATGGTATAAGACACAACGAGAAATACATACAGCCTAGTGCTTAACTTGGTTAAAGTGCTGCATGTGTATTTCCGTCTGTATTTCTGTAGCTATAACAAAATATTTGGGGCTGAATCCTTAACAAAGATTCAAAATTCTGGGGGCTGGAAGGTCCCCCCAAATCACAGCTCCTGCATCTAGAGAGGGGTCCCTAGCTTCACGCACCTAGAAAAGTGGGGAAGCAGACCAGCGTATGCAGAAGAAACTGAGCACATGGCATGGCCTCATTTTATACTACCTAGCCTGGTTCTTAAATA
This sequence comes from Mus pahari, assembly GCF_900095145.1. Taxonomy (NCBI): domain Eukaryota; kingdom Metazoa; phylum Chordata; class Mammalia; order Rodentia; family Muridae; genus Mus; species Mus pahari. Next base: position 37,474,303 of record NC_034605.1, read on the forward strand.
ACTACATTACTGCCTTTTAAAGAGGGTACCCTCAATCCTTCCTGGTAAGATCAATCAGAGAATCGATGGTATCCTAATCCACTGAGGACTACATCTCTAGCTCACTCAAACCATAACAACTTTCCATATTGTCTCCGTTCTCTACTCCCTCTTTTTTTGAGTAAATAAATACCATGGAAATAGCAGTTTCATAGGACCCTTTATGTGTATATGTATGTGTGCGCATCCACACCCATACGTATGTGAGCATGCGTATGCATGTGAAGTGCAGATGTTAATGTGGGATGTCTTCCTGAATTGCTCTCCACCTCAGTTTTTGAGGCAGGGTCTCTCATTAAGCCGGGTCTCACCAATTCTGCTAGGTGTGAGCTGTCAAGTGATTCCCAGAATCCTCCTGTCTCTGCCTTCCCAGCACTAGAATTCTTAGAACACCCCAAAGGCCTGGCATTTTACACAGGTGTCAGATATCTAAACCCAGGTTCTCAGGGTTGTGTAGCAAGCAACTCATTGAGCCATCTCCTTAACCTCTACTTTTAAAAAGATAGGTTCTTTTAATGAGTTGTGTAAACATTGTGTTGAGAATTTCAAAGGATACAAGTGTCACAGTCAGAACCTGGCCCTGGAGCCAAACAGCCTGAGTACCAATTTTTCTGGAAAACTCAGAGTAATTCTAGAATATCTGAAACTCCATTAGGGGTTAAGATAAAACTAATCCAAATAGACAAAATAATGTTTAAATACCTCTTTTTAGAGGTAGAAATGGAGAGCATATCTTGCAAGAGCCAACTCTAAACGTTAAGCATACTAAGGCAAGTCAGTATTTGGCCACCAAGAACAGCTTCAGTAGCACCCTTTAGTTTATAATTTTAGAATAAACTTCTTGCAGTCTATTCACCCGCTATCTTGCTAAAAGAGAATAAGGGTGTGTGTTTTAGCTTGTAGTGAAAGTGAAAGAAATGGTCTTTTGGCAGTACAGGGAGCTGGGCCAAGGGGACCATCTTTCTAGTCTCGGTGAAGCCTTCAATGTGTTTGAAATATCAGGAAGCAAGTGGGCTCACCACTGTGCAAGCTTCTTTTATGCAAAGAAAGTGGCTGTTTGTTGCTGGTTGGCCAGACAAAAGAACCCCTGTGGAAACAGTAATGAATTGTCCTTATATCTGAATGCAAGGGACATCTGTCCCATCCAAATTCTATCCACTCTTTTATTATAGTGTCACATCTACTATATCCCAAGTCCAGCAGGTTTCTGACGTCAGCATTTGGAAAATGAGCTTCAGTGGCCACAGAGATTCAAGTGACCAAAACATGAAGGCAAAAAGCATCGCTTGAGTTTTGGATGCCACCCCACACCCCATTTGCTCTTTGAGGGAGATCACCCATTTTTGTCATGAAGAAAGTACCATAAGTCTATAATCTCAAATCACGGCATCCTGCAGAAGATGAGAAACATGGGAGCCATAGCTTCATGTATGTGAAGCAGCAACTTATGTCAAGCGCTATGGATATTGGAATATATTTCTGTTACTATTTGCCTCAAACAATCAGGTATTAAAACTTACTTGGTGCTAAACAGACTTTTCTGGGGGGATTGTCTCTGGGTTTGCATCCTATTTATAACCTGTTGTGTGGGCAGCTAAGTCAACCTCTGTTATTTATCCCAGTGCCTCCCATTCTCCGAGTGGAAAGACTGCTCTGGGCTTCTCTGGTAATACAGAATACTAGCTGGTGACAGTCAAGTGACAGGGTACACAACGAATACACTTGCTGTCAGCTCTTTTGATTCTGACAGGCTTCCACTTCAGCACTGGCTATGGCTGCCTGCTACCTGCAGATTCTCATAGCTGCTCCAGGTCTGAGCTGAACACATCAGACCTCACCCTTTCCTCCCCTGCATGGTCCCAGCGTATGGATTCATCCCACCCATGGCCAAGACTCTGCTACAGAGTAGGCGGGGTCACCTCTACATTTTTTTGTCACCAGCTTACAGCTCATTCCCAAAAAAACTGAGGGCCAGTGGATCCTCTCTAGGATCCCGGTGCTACAGGATTAGAGCTGTACCTCTCTCTGACTGGGATCCCACAGCCCATGGCTCTGTTCGAGCTTCTGTCTCTCTCACTCACTGTCTTGGAGGACCCTGGAACATTACTCGCTGACTTTTGGTTCCCCAAACGCACCCTCCAGATGCCTTTCTGCCACACCTTTGTTGTGAGAAACACTGAGTCCTCACTGCACCAGTGGGGCATTTTAGTTGCCATAAGACCCAGGTTCGAGTCCTCCTTAGCCCAGGTGAAGCTGGTTTGGAGCAGTGCATACAGCTATTATCTCCTGCTAGCATTTAAAGAACATACACCTTACCCTTTAAACTCAACACACACTGTGGGAACTTTACGGCAATACAGAAATATAAAAATATGTGTGAAATCATCAACAATCTAAGCTTGCTCAAACTGCGGTTTCCTCCTGATCTTTAAGAATCATTCAAAAGGTCGATTATCAGCTTGCATTTAACTTTCAGAATCTCACCGTCAACATTTCTCAAAGTCATTGAAGACACTGCCTCCTTGAGGAGTTCCTGCAAGGTCTGGCTGGGAGGTGATGTCATCGAAGCTCTCACTGTCAGGCTGGATCTTTGGTCACTTCTCGTTGCAGTCTCACTACCACACACCCATGCACACCAGCTTCCTTTGCATGACATTTGCCATCTTGTGGAGATGGATTATTCTACTTCTTGCACCTCCATGGCTATCATAAAGGACAGACATCAGATGATGGACTGGCAGATGCTGTGCCTTGCATACCCGGGTTTTATGTGATGCTTACTTCTAACAGAAGAACCATGGAGTGCTCACTAGGACTCCAATGGCAGAGCTCAGCAACCATTTTCCTTGGTGAGAGGCAGCAGGACGGGATCAACCACAGAAGGGTGTCCCCAAATGTCATGGCTCTCTATCTGGGTCTCCTGGGCTGCTTTCTTGTCTGTTCCTCTCTTGGTCAAGAGCCCCTCCACTCAGTCCTCATACTTATGGGACACTTGTGATTCTTCTCAAGCCTACCTTTATTCTCCTGATCCTATCTCTCCAGACCTTGCTTATTCTTTCTCCACCTCCTAATCTCCTGCCCCCCTTCCCTGATCTGGGCTGTTGTCCCTCTTACTAAGCCAGCTGCAATAGTCTCTTACAGTCTTCTCACCTTCCAACTAACCAGTTACATTTTAGCTCTTTTCAGGAGCAAACCTACCGCGTCTCCTTGGGGATCCTCTTCCCCACTGAGAGTCTGGTCTTATGGCAGGGCACAGTAGGTCCTGTCTGAGCTCATGGGCCTCAGTGAGTCAACACTCACTTCTCTGATCCAACCAGGAGATGACCAAATGTACACACACACACACACACACACACACACACACACACACACACACACAGGAAAGGTCATTTAATATCCCAGGAAGGGTCTTCACCCGATCATGAAGAGACAGCCCTTTCCCCAAGGAGCTACAGACCAAATGTCCCCATACCCAGAGCCAGGGTGGGGCAGGAGTTGACGATTTAAGGTTTGCATCCTTGTTCCAGAGGGAAGCCAACTGATCCCCTTCCCTTCCACTTGCTTCCTCAGACCTCATCACCTGGCTGGAAATAGAAGCTAATCTCTCATTACCCCGTTGGAAAGTAAACAACTGCTCCCCCTGGGTAAACATGAAAGTCACCAGGTCTCCTCTGAGCAGGTCAATAAGGAAGGATGACGTTTCCTGCCTTGGCTGTAAGGACAGCAGGGCTTTCTACCCAAGAACTTAGGAGACAGATTTCCTCTGGCCTCTTCTGGCCTCTTCTCCCATCTGTCATCTTTCCCCACCCAGTTCTCTGTGCTGGTGGGTTTTGTCCCCTAAGCCTTGAATAGCACAGAACTGGCTTAGTGGGAATCCTGAAGGTATTTCCCTCTCCTGTCTAAATCTAGTCCACAGAATGACTCAACTCTTCTATCAAAACTCAGGTCTGAAGCTACATGGCAGCCTTGTGGCCCCTGGCATTTGGGGTATTCTCTCTTGGATGTGAATCATCTATAGTGTATCCCTGCAGGTGCTAAACAGGGTAGGAATATCCTTTCTTTCCTCTCCCTGCACCTCCTCAGAGCCTGGCTGGTAGTTAGCCTGTCAATGCTGGTATAAGCTGTTTTTATTATATTAAGATGCATCATCTCTCTTCCTACACATCATTGTGCTTCTGTTTGTCAAAGAATATTGAATATTCAACCAACCAAGTAGTTTAAATATCACACTGTATGGGGAGATAGAAGGTGAGAGGGGAGAAGAGAAATTCTTGGAACGACTTAGAAATGAGTCAAATGGAAAAGTGGAAAGAAATCTAGCATGCTTTACAAGGACAGACTTGTTGCTTCTAATGCTTTCCCATACAACCTTTGGTGAAGGGACCCATACTGGGGTCTTAACTCCGACATCACATAATGGAGATGATCACTACCAGGGAGTGCTAACATTTCATAGACTTCTAAGCCTGTGTTCAACAATTAGGAGGAAGAGGCAGCACCACAGATGCAAGATTCTCTCCAGATACTAGATGATAATCGTGCCTGGGGACACAGGCTCATGTGTGCAACTTCATTAAACTCTTAATCTGTATTAGGTGCAGTGCATGGAATCCTTTCGTTTTTTTAAACACCGAACAAGATGCATCCAGTGGACTCTGTAACCTTAATCTACTGAAATGTGCTGTAAATTGACTGCTTTATAACCTTGCTGTCAAGAAGGGTCAGAAATGTAAGGAAACGACTCCTGCCCCCTGCCCTCTGCCCCCTGCCCTGTTTTTGTACAATCCATGGCCAGCTTGGCGCTAAGAATGATGTGACACTTTTAAAGGGTTGTGAAGCTTACATGGAATTAAGATTTTAGCCCTCACAAACAACGCTTTGTTAGAACGAACACAGCTTTCAGTTTCATTCCAGGCTGTCCTGGATGCTACTGCATCTGAACAGCAGTGCGTGTGAGAAGACGAGGCAGGAGGATTTGAATTTAAGGTCATTCTGGGCTATAAGGAAGGGTGACACTGAGCTGCTGCTGTAGCAGGCTCCCCACAGCTGCGATGTTTATGTTCTAGCCTTTTACAGAGGTGACAACACCCGCCCCAAAGGCTGTGGAATGGACTATCTGACCAGTTTGTAAAACAGGGTTCAGAATGGGATGTTTTTATCATGTGCTTCTGACGTCTGTCAGAAAAGTCAGTAATGTTATTTTTAGAAATGCAAATAGTGGTTTTGTTAGAAGACATGACTCCCAGAATAAAGGACGTCCCTCACCACATCAGAGACAGCCCAAATGGAACATGGGGCAGCAAGGGAGAAGGCAAGAAGGCCTCCCTGTCTGTACTGAGAGGGGAACAATCTAGGACCATCAAAGAACATTTCAATTTTTAATGCTGTTCTCCTTTTGAGGCATTTAATTTGTGGCGGGAGAGAAAGATGTGTTCTCCAAAACCACCCCTTTTAAGTTTACCAACGGATCGCTGGGAGCCTGCATTTCCGCTCCCAGAAGTAACGCCAGGCTGGGCGATTTGAACACTGTCCACTTAAAATTCAAGAAAGCAGCGTCAGATGAAAAGTACCCTCGGAATGCCTGCAGACAAAGGCCTCATAAAAGGCTAATGCTATTTGTCTAGAATTACAGGAAAGAAAGTGAGGACTAGAGAGGCCCTCTAGCCCCAGCCTTTGTAAGGCCCCCTTGATGGAAAAGAAAGCTCCCCATTAGCATTCTAGTCGGGGCTCTTTGTCCAGTGTAATCTGAGGACTGTGGAAAGAAAGCGCCTGGTGATTTAACCTCCTTGGGTGGAAAATGAAGAGAGAGGGGGAAGGGAAAAGGGAATTGCATGTTATCCACCAGTGTTGGCAGAAAGGCACATGCCATGATTTTATGGGACTGGGGTGATGAGCTGGGCACCCAAGGGCTGTGCCCAGAGAATGCCAGGCTGTGCACAGCACTCAGCCAACAGGCACCCAGCATATAGCCACAGAGTCTGGATGAAAGGCCCTTTCTGTCATTCCCTAGCCCTCCTCCCTCCCTGCTGCTCTGGAAACCTCTCTAGCCTTCACTCTTCTTGGCTCTGCCTCAGACAGGCCATGGGCACTTCAGGAGCCACAGTGGATCTCCTCCCTGTCTCCTCCCTACCCAACTCCATGCCAAGAAAGCCAGAGGGCCTTACGGATGTCACATTCCTACTACTTGGCACCAATACGGTCACCAAGGAGACTTGTTGCTTCCCTGGGGATAAGGAGACGAAGGTTGTAACACATTTGTGACAGAGATGCATGTCCCTAGATGAGCAGGATTGAAGGAAATGATGTAAAGACCTGTGATGCACATGGTATAGATGGTAGAAGCATCTTGAGGATGCCAGAGAGACTCCTGTGGACAAGCCAAGCAGGGCAAGAGAGAACAATGCCTGAGGGACATGGTGGCCCAAAGCCCAACTGGCAAAACTGCTCCTCTCTGTAATTAGAGTCAAGGTCGAAGTACCCTGTTGTCTCCCTTCTGGAGAGAGCTCCTGGAGTCTAGGAAACCCAGGCACATCAGGAAAGAGAACAGGGAGGAAAAGAGGGGGCATGTGCTATAGCAATGGCTTGCAACCTTCCTAACATTGCAACCCTTTAATACAGTTCCTCATGTTGTGATGACCCCCAACCATAACATTATTTTCATCGCTACTTTATAAACGCAATTTGACTGCTGTTAAGAGCTGTAATATAAATGTATTTTTGGAGATAGAAGTCTGTCAAAGGGCTTGTGACCCACAGTTTGAGAACCACCATTCTAGAAGACACATAAAGTCTCTTGTCCTCATACTGACTGGGAAATCTGCACGCACACACACACACACACACACACACACACACACACACACACAGATACATAAGCACACATATAAAATACATAAATATAAATACAAGCATGGTTTAGGAGTGCACACAAATACACACACACATATACAGAGAATGAGAGGGTGTACGTGTGTGTGTGTGTGTGTGTGTGTGTGTGTGTGTGTGTGTGTACCCTGAATATCGGCTGCACTGGTATGTTTACCAAGGACACCTGCTTTAAAGGTTCAATTTCTCCAAGCTTCGTGATCTCCATCTGACAATCAGAAACTTACTATCAGGACTCACTTGACTCATGGGAAATGGAACCGTGAGAGTCTATAAATCATGTTCTCACCTCCTATGAAAATGCCCAGTCTTCTTTAGTGCCCTGAGACTTAGTGTGACTTACCAGTGTTCAAAAATAAAAAAGGAATTGCAATCTGACCTTAATCCAAGTGTGGGATTTTTGCCAAGAAGGAAAAGCACACAATGAAACAGCTCGAACAGCAGGTGGGAATACCTCCATATGACATCTGCATAAATATGGGGAGGTGCACACATCTGGAAGGGGGTCAGATGGCCATAACATTTCCATTACATCCAGGAGCCTGTCTCACAGACCCCAGAACCTTCCTGCCACTCACAGACCCTCTGGCTATCAGCCATGTTCCAACAGAACTGATGAATAAGGTGGGAAGTCTTAAGGACTTAAGAGTGGGAAGTAAATACAATTACTGTGCAAATATTGACAAATACCACAGTTCATGGGTTTAAGACTAGCTAGTGCTCCACTTAATCTAAAATACACTTGACAATTGGCTGCCTCAGAATTTAACAAAAGAATCCTTCATTTTTGGAGATCTCTCTCTCTCTCTCTCTCTCTCTCTCTCTCTCTCTCTCTCTCTCTCTCTCTCTCTCTCTCAAGATAAGGTTTCTCTGTGCAGCTCTGGCTGCCCTGGAACTTGCTTTGTAGAGCACTGTAGAACTCTGACTTCGAACTCAGAGACCTACCCGCCTCTGTCTCCCGAGTGCTGAGATTAACGTCATGCGTCATCACTGCCTGGCCATGGATGGTTACGGAAGACAGCACTGGGATCTTTACCTACTTCCCAAACCTAAAATTTCCCCCCTAATATGAATTTCTCATAAGAAGTCCCTCGTGTCTCCAGTTGACAATTACAACCTGCTCTATGGCACTTGAGTTTAAATGACTTCCTGTGCCCCTTCATCAGCTTCTCAAATCACTGGACCTAACACACTCCACAGACTGTGAAATCCCGGTGCTAGGCTTTGCAGCAGCAAGCAGCTTTGGTTCAGGGTTTATGGGCATTTCCTAGATCACACCTGCATCAGGAAAACATTTCATGGAAAATCAAAATACAGTGTTCTGAAACGTTTGCTCACCAAGTCCATAAAGTGCTGACCTCCTCTTCCTCTTGCCAAAGTTATTCCTCTGTCCCTTCCTCTGCCACTCAAATGTGCTCCTGTCATTTCTAACCCTCAGAGGTACTGCTATCAAAAAGGAGACAGCTCTTTCTTACTAGAGGCAGACCCTTCCTTCCACAGGTTTCTCAAGACCACAGATCTGGCCCCAAGTCATATGAAATGGAAGACGCTACATGAAATGGCACCTTCCAAATCCAAGGCACTGATTGTTCCCAATCTCTTTCAAGCACGCAAGTTTGCTTTTCTCTAAGAAGATACTGGGAAAGGACCTTTCTGTGGTCAGGTGGCAGAACTCCCTGACATGAGCCTGAAGCTAAGAAGTCACCTTACTTCTTGGGTAAACCTTCTGGGTAGACTTGGGGGAATTTTAGTGACAATCACAGATAGTCTTCTTAAGGTCAACTGGTCAAGATCAGAAGACACATGGAAGGCTCAGAGGAACTTCAAGGTCACAGGCACATGTGGGCTCCCATATGAACCACCTGACATGACCTCTTCACTCTCGAGCAGTCAGAGCACCAGGCAGGCAAAGGATCTCTTCCAGATCTCAGTGACAAACTAACAGGAGACATACATGAGAGACTGAGGGTTCTTGGGACTTTCCTCTCTTCTGATGCATGTGACTTTATATGCTATAGGTTGGAGGAACAAAAGATTCTCCACCCATCCCCATTGCACTTAGTGTGTGCCTCCACAGCAGTGACCTCTGCAACATGATCAGATCCACAAGTATATTAGGGATGATGTCACATGTCTCAATAATACAGCAGTCTTTCTCTCCTCAGCAAGTACTCAGCAGGTGATGGATGCACTATCTGTTAATGGATGAACAATAGGAAGGATGAGAAACGGGGTCACTAAAGAGGAGAACCAAGTGCGGGAGATGTCAGTTGATTCATGTCATCTGATGTCATCTGTGTTAGTTAGCTTTCTGTCACCACAACAAGTCATCTTACAGAGAGGATGCATTCCTTTGGGTTCCAGTTTTCAAGGTTCCAGCCCATGATCAGTCAGCTCTGCTATCATTAGGCACATGGTGGCACATTATAGAGGGAACACACAGTGAAGCAACCACCACTCTCCTTATCCAAGAAATAAAGCAGAGAGGAAGAGACCGGGGTCCCACAGTCTGCTTTGATGGCATGCCCCCCCCCCCCAATTATGCCTGTCTTCTGCAAGTTTTCATATCCTCTGGTGATGACTGTCTGTCAGTCCCTTAACACATAGGTTGTTGGGAAACATTCAAGGACACAACTATAGCACCATTGTCTTCAGACATACCAGGAGTGGGCATTGATGGCCATTGCAGATGGTTGTGAGCCACCACATGGTTGCTGGGAATTGATCTCAGGACCTCTGGAAGAGCAGTCAGTGCTCTTAACCACTGAACCATCTCTCTAGCCCCGCTCTCCCATCTCTAATTTCTTAACACATCATTTAAAAACATAGTGAATCTTTACCATGGAGAGGGAGATGAATCACACAATTCAGAGTCATCTTCAATTAACCTTTGCTTTTCCCTGTCAATTAAGAAGTGCCATTTAAGTGCCATTAAGGAGTCAATTAAGAATATGTCCACAAGTAGGCAACATACAAGCACAAAGCCCTGCTTGGAAGATCAAATGTTGCTATGTGGACTCTACCTTTGAAGGAGTCAGGTGGGTGCCTTTGTGCTATTCCTTCCTTTAAGCAAGCAACAGGGAAACATAGCAGGACTTGTGTTTTCCAGTGTACAAAATCCTAGCTCCTCTCTAGTATTCAATGACATATGTTCAAATCCACATCCCTGGGTTCCCGTATTCCACCCATCAATTTGACAGCTACTCTCTCATTAAAGCTTTCCCCTGAACACTGACTTCCAGTCCCCCAAATAAAATAAGATGGACAGAGGAGGTATGGGGGCTAACTGCTACATTCCTAGCATGCAGGCAGCTGAGGCAGGAGGATTTCAGTGAGTTTAAAGTCAGTCTGGGCCACACAGGGCTGAACCTCACAGTAAGATGGTTAGAGATGCCCGAGAGCTATCAGTTTCTCATCATCACATACGAGAGTCTTAGTGGAAAGAGGAAGAAGAAAATAAATGCCCTGTTCATCATTTCTTATATTCTATTCCTGGCAACAAAGAAACTCTTTCTTGGTCAAAACACAAGACGAAACACAAAAACACAAAACAAAGCAAAAAGCTACGAGAACTGTGTTACGTGTGCAAGCCTGTGTGTCGTTTCTTGTCATTGACGTAGGAAAAAGAGAATGAGCAGCGGTGCAGGGGAGTGGGAAGTAGCTGAAGAGAAAGGCCAGGGCGTGGCTATTATGAGTTTGATCCCCATTTCTCCTATCAGCCAACCACAGGCTCCAGAACCGGGCCATGTGTGGGCTGCTTCCCCTCCGTTCCTTCCAAACATTAATTTCCACAAAGAGTAGACAGAATCTCACCATTTTATGCATCATCTGCTAATTTTCTTTATGTTTTTAAAGCCTCAAGCCAGAAGTTCTAAGCCCAGTTTAATCACCAGACAGTACCCAGTATCGGTATAGACGTGGCTGCTGTTTCCTTCTCTCCCTACTCCAGTGCAGGACAGCCTCTGAGGTAGGACCCTGAGGCCTTTTCGTTTTCTTTCTTTCTCTTTTGTAAGTTAACAAGATGGCTCAGTGGGTGAGTTTGTCTACTGCCAAGCCTGACTACCTGAGTTCAATCCCCAGGACCCGCAAGATAGAAAGAGAGAACTAACTCACGCAAGCTGTCCTCTGACTCCGGTATGTGTACTGCGGCATGCACGTGAGTGCATCTGCAGGCACACACACAAGTTTTAAAATGTGATAACAATGAAAATAAAAGGAATTTTTGAAAGGACAAGTACTGTGGGCACCGTTTGTGTTAAGCTTTTTAAAAAGACAACAGATTAGGGTTCAGAGTTCTAGACACTGTGTGGGCCAGCACAGATGTGAACTAATTAAAGGCAAATCATGGGACTGAGCCAGGACAAATGGGGAAGTAGAGGCTTTTGGAGAGGGGAAGGACTGGGAAGATGGGCAGAGGGCTGGGCTATATTAATAAGACTGTTTCACATGGATACAGGCAATGCCCAAAATAAAGTTAATAATGAAGGAAATCACAGGCTTTCTTCAGAGTGCCTCCCTGAAGCACAGCAGCCTGCAGGGTCTCAATGACTGCGGCCGCCAGAGACACTCAGAAGGAAACAGCCAGCGAGGACACAGCTGTCAGAATTGGATCATATGACAGTATTATAAGTACAGCCTCAGTGTCTGCTAGGCTAGTAAGAACAGCCCCGTCAGAGAGGCAGTGACCTTCGCTCAGGGAAGGGGAAATCACCCCAGGGGCTGGCAGCCTTGCACTTCCTCATTTACCTCTGTAAACTGAGTTGACCCTACCCTTGGCCTGTGTGCCACTCTAACTGGCTTCTCCGTCATGGGCAACCCTTCAGGGTGAGGCACTGAGGTGTTTGTCTTGGAGCTGGACTTCCTATGCCTGAAGCACTCTGTTGTGACTATGCTGTCCTCAGTGACATGGGCTCAGAAGTAAGGATGGACTTGTTTAGCCCTCTGGTTTTGAAATCTGCCCAAGATCTCAAAAAAGCATCTCTAATCAGGTGCAAATCACACCCAGGACCTTCACAGCACATGAAGATAGATGCTTAACCTCAGGAGCCCTCACGACCTATAAATAATGATATCAGGTACGATCGCCATTACCAAGAAGGAAGTGACACCTGCAGAGGGAAGTTCATGGTCACTGGGATACACAGAGTTAGTTCTGCCAGAAGTACCAGCTCCTGGACCCAGACTGGAGTGCACAGGCAATCTGTGAGTGTAAGCAAGCCAGGCTTCATATCCTGAAAGAGGAAGCAAGACCCAAAGCAGGCACCGGAGAGAAAGCCCATATGGCTGTGCTGTCCACATAACATCCCAGAGCCTCCAATCCCAGCAACATTTCAGTGTCAAGGGCACGCCTACCATTGCTTTTGCTAAACAAACATCCCTTTACCTTAAACAAGGTCAAGTACTCTAAAGCCCCCCAGTACAAAGAGTTGGCTGGAGGACTCTCCACAGCCTCAGAAAGTCTGCTAGTAACTAACCACATACCTTTCTTCTCCTGCACCTCTTTTTTTTGTAAAAGCATGTGGCTTTTGCAATAGAAGAAGGATTGTGTTTCTTATCAACTAGCATAAGGAAGTCACTTCAACCACAGAAGGTGCAGTTTTCCTGGCTTCCTATCCATTGAGTTAACATGTGGGCCTTAACTTCTGAATTCTCTGTACTTGACTTACTTCTACACCAAGGTCGCCTAAAGATACCTAAAGCATGTCATAGCAAAAAAATATTGGAAAGAACCCTTTCAGTTAAATGAGTAAGGACCATGGTCTTATTTAGCATCCCATCTCGCCCCTTAGCTGACAGGACACAATGAATAATAACCAATAACCTCTAACAGAAGGATGCTGTGTATCACAAAGGTCTTCCATGCACTCATTCCAAAGTGCTACACAGAGCTCAATGTTGTGGAGATGGCAAGGTGACCAGGCCACATGCCTGGTCTGGAGGGCAGCAATAAGAAAAGATGCACTTGCTATATGAGCCTTGCATTCAGAAATACAAAGGAGAGAACCAGACCCAGGGGAGGGTGTTGCCAAGGAAATAGCATTTGAACATAGCCCCAAGAGAAGGTCAGTACCACACTGTCTTTGCCAGAATATAGTGTGGACAGGAAAGTGTGTAAGACTGGCATCTCAGCAGAAACAAGGGATGCCTATGCCAAGAGGCTCAGAAACCAGTTAGCCTCTCAGAAGCAAATCTACCCATTGGGGGGCTATGAATGGAAAGTGTTATAGAAAGCAATACAGTTGTTACTCAAAGATAAAAAGTAAAAATGGAATTGCTATATGACCCAGAAATCCCACGTCTGAATTTATACCTAAAAGATCTAAAATCAGGATCCTGAAGTGAGTGAATCAATGGTCTTCCTGTGAGAGCTCCCACATTTACTGTGTAACTCAGAATAGTCAAGACACGGAAACAACTCTACCGTCATTATCGTATGAATGGATAAGCCAAATTGGGCAGAAACCACACAGAAAAGTAGCATTCAGCTTAACAAGGAAAGAGATTATGCCACACAGATGAACTTCTGGGTCATTATGCCCAGGGAGATACCACAGTCACAGAAGGCAATCACTGTATGACTTTACTTACATAATTCCTCTGAAAACATGCAGAGTCATAGGACCAGAGTGCAATGGTGGTTCTGCAGGCTAGGGTCAGGGAAGGGGAACCATTAACCAGCTAGTGCAAAGTCTAGTCAAGTGGGATGGATGAGCTCCACAGATCTGCTGAGGGTGCTCAACCTGAAGGCAATGATACCTTGCTGGCTATTTTACAAACTATCCAAGGGGTAGATCTCATGTTCTATTATTCTTTAGAAAAAAAGTCTTCAATATAGTTAACTTCACTGATAAATGAAAACACCAGAGGATACCACGACTTACCTGGGTGGTGTTCACTGTTAGTCACACTGCACCGTTGGACTCACCCTGTATCGTGTGTTTCCACATCAGCTATGGCAGGTCAACTCACTGTCGTCCTCCATGCACATCTGCTATGTCTGGGGCCCTAAGATAGTCACTTAGGACGGGGAACCTCAGCTCTCTCTATTGCACAAAAGAGAGCTCTTTTATGACGTTACAGTGCCACATACAAACAGAAGCCGCGTGCAGAATATGAATCGTTTTCAGCTGAGAAAAGGATGGTTACTGAGAAGGCAATGTGGAACTCAGAAACAGCAGAAACTGTATTCTAGGCTGCGGGAATGAGCACTTCTTAAAAAAAAAAATGGCATCTTAACCATTTCTGCAAATACAGCTCAGTGGCTACTCAAAACTTTATGACTGTGCATGTGCGTGTAAGGCGAGGATGTGAATATGTGCACACCCATGTCACCGTGCATACTTGTGGAGGCCAGAGGACAACCCCCCCCCCCCCCCCCAGGAATCAGCTATCTCTTTCCACTTTTAGGTGGCTTCTGGGGACTGAACGCAGATGGCCAGTGAGAAAGCTGAGTCGGGAAATGTCGCATTATAATCATCTTAACAATAAGAAGCATCGCACCCTTCCCACCCCCTCTAAAAACATAAAACAAAAAAATGAAAGTAGGTAGGATTTATTCTTGGAAGCTCAGGCCTTACCTGTACTCCTTCAGGAGTCCCAGGTCCAGGAGGGTCAGGCAAGCTCAGTCTCCAGGGTACAGAGGAGGAGCTGGCTGTATTGCCATTCTCAAGGGTCATATCTCTTTGTGGCTTAAAATAGGGGCCTGTGACCCTGGATCATAGCAGAGGGGGGTCATTTCGGGGTTTTGACACATCTACAGTCAGCCTGGCAGCCGTGCTCTGTACACTTCCCTGTGTTCGGTGTTCACTGAGGTTACTTAGGAGATAAAAGGTTGTGAGCTAGCCTGGGCCCCAGACAGCAGATGTGCAGGTAGGCCCCACGTAGGTGAGTGTGTCCCGCAGAGACCTGTCCTGCCAGGTGGCATGATCTGACAGAAGCAGAGAAACACAGGAAGGAAGACTAGGCTGTTGGTAAGCGGCCTGGCAGGTGGGAGCCGAGAGCTGAGGTCAGTGGGACCCGATAGATGTGCTTCAAATCAAAGCCCCTTTCTTGTGCAGAAGCCTCACAGTGGCAGAGCGCAGGACACACCCTCTGTATTGCCCTTGTAGGAATGGGGAAAACACATCCAAGGAGGAGGGCACAGTGGCCCCAAAGCCCTATCTTTTATGGAGTCTGAAGATTCCTATGTCACATAAAGGGTTGGGTGGATTCCCTCTTGTTGATGATTCTTCACCAACAGTCTGGCCTCTCAAGAGCGTTCTTCACCCAGGACTTGGCTGGCATCACATAGCCAGGTAAGAACCAGCAGCCACAGAGAGGAAGCTAGAAGCTAGGAGAGATCGCTGGGGAGGGTGGGAACCTCATCTACTGCCAGTTCCATCCCCAAACCATGAGCTTTGGAGCTGCATGCTAATATTAGTACTTCCTTTTTCACAGCCATAGGGAGGAGAGGCTGGGGCGATGACCAAAGAACATGCCCTTATAGTGACTTCACCTTGTGCTCCGTTGAAAACAGGCTGCCAACAGCACGCATGATCCGAGAAGATACTGAGTAGTTTAGCTTCCCAGGACTCACTGAAACACACCACGGGGGGCCAGGAGGAACACAACCATCACAGTAAGTCACAAAGGTATCTGTGCAACACTAGTACAGTGAAGGGGAGCTGATCCCCTTGCTAGCCATCAGGGGAATATGAGAGCCCAGGTCTTACAGACACAGAAACCCCACAACCTACAATATGTTGTTTGCTAAGTACAAGCTCTACCCAAGGACCAAGAAACCTGGGGGAAACATGGGAACCATTCCATGCAACTTTCTTGAGATGAGTATGTTTATTAGTAAGCACGCATTATTATTATTATTATTATTATTATTATTATTATTATTAAAGACTCTGATGTCTTCTAGTGAAACAATTGACCTGGGTTGGTTCAGTGGTAGAGTGCTTGCCCTGCATTTACAAGTTCAGCATGCTCCTCTTAGCATATACTTAAGAAAACCAAAACCAAAGCAGGTTAGCGTATGTTTTAACTAGGAATGGAAACACCTCTGAGGAAACCCTTTGGAGATCCAACATATTCTTTAGTAGACAAGGACCAGGATCTTCCTGGGCTCCCCCTCTCCCCTCAGAGAGCTTGGCTTCAAGGCATCAGGATAAATGAGTAGGGCAGAAGCCCCATCCCACCTATTTTCAAAGTCTGTACAGGAACCTGGGTAGGTAGAAACCTCCAACTATTTGTCATCTCTCCACTGCCTGGAGCAGAGATGGAACAGGAGCTGGGCTCTTCTCCAGGGAAATCATGTGGAGCCCAGAGCATGCAGACTCCCAGACCCAGGCAAGAAAGCAAGTGCAGGTTGTAAGGGCCAGCAGATAATAGAGAATAGGGGGACATAGTGAGAGGGAAGGTTCTGGACCAGCTTCTGCCATAGACTTTTGTGTGCATGTGCATGCGTATGCAGATATGTGTGTGTGTGTGTGTGTGTGTGTGTGTGTGTAATATTAAACGGGGCAGCCAACTGACAGCCTTTCACTTCATAGGTTTGGAGGCCAAGGAAGTAAGTTCTGATCCATATGCGTTCCTACTTAATTCACTCAGCACAACATAGGGAACAGAAATGCTACTCCCCATGAAGCTGGCAGTCCCAGTGTAATATGTTTGCCTACACCAGGCATCCAGGCAGTCCAGTGCTTGAGTCTGTAGCAGGTGACATTCCTCATCCTGAAGATGTCTACCCAGAACTCTGTACCCCTGGAGCCATTCTGTGGACTCTGACTACAACTTCTGAAGAGCATCAGAAACACTTGCCCCAGGTTGATGGGAGGCGTGGCACGCTTAGGACATGCAAACTTATATCGCTGATTGTGTGTCCCTTCCTTCCGACAGCTCTGGCTTCTTCGTCCTCCTGGGCATCCCATTGGGCTGGGATATCTTTTAGAGCATAAGGTAACTGAGAACTAGATATCTTTTACATGGTTTTACAGGATAGACTTCTAACCGCCTCAGGAGTAATGTATTCGTGTTCTTATCTCACAAATGGTGAAACTGAGCTGCAGGAAGGCAAGTCGGGTTGCCTAAGTCATACAGCTAGTGGTGACAAAATAGGTATTAGAGTGATTCCTAGGCGTGGATGCCAATGGCTGCTATGTTGAAGGACTCCTGATTATTCATTGGTACTTCAGATCAGCTGCATACAATGAAAAGGAATTTGCTCCCTCCCATTTCCAAAGCACTGCTGATGACAGAAACTCTACATGGCCCTCTCCCTGTCCCTACCCCCCCCCCTACAGTATGGTAAAAACCAGGCACCCAGTTCTGGGGGCAATCACTAGGTGTCACTACATCAAGACACATCTTCCTCAGTCTTCCTAGGACATTTACAGCTCACGGCACTGTTATCAGCCAACCAAGAAAACCCTGGATTTGGGTGAGATCAACAGATATTAAGGGAGAAGAGCCTTTTTTGGCTGGGAAGTCACAACTGTTAACTTATTGCCTGTTCTGTTGGACAAAGGTGTTTTCTGAAAATAGGTTTATTCGAATCCTTGGTTCTAATGACAAAGGACTCAATGGCAGCCTTCTTCTGTCTTTGGTCCCTCACACTTTATCTTCCACCAGAACCCAGCATTGCCAACAATGCAAGTCAGGTTCCCCCAAGGCTCTTGTCCCCCATACCACAGTTGCTTCTTGGTCACTCTTGGTTCTTATTTTGTTGCTATCTGCAACTGAGGAATTTATAAGAAATAGAGATTTACGTGACTCATGATTCTGAACCTGGGAGTGGGGGGTACTGTTCTGGGTATCTGCTCAGTACCTAGCAAGGAAGGCCCTTCCTGTGGACACTTGGAAGTGGTGGAGGGCATCCCATGGAGATGCAGAGCCAACAGGTGTAATTCTATAAAGTTACACTCATGTGTACACAGAATAGTCATTTTTTCCTCCGGGGGAAGGACCCACAGTCTTTGGCAAATCCTGAAGAGGTCTCTAGTCCAGAATGACTTATGTTTAAAAGACCCTTTAGTTTCTTTCAATTTGGCCAATTTTCAAAATAAAGTGGGTCAGATTAGAAGCTGAAAATAAGCCAAGAATAGACAATTTAATTATAAGATTTCAGAGAAATAAATCCAAATATTTCAATACAATAAGTTATACCAAAAGGATAACGATAGAGTGGAGAGCCATTTCCCTTTCTGTGGAAGGGATGGACGGATAGGAATCATAGAGGTCAGGAAAGGGGGGAGGGGACTAATGGCAATGTGTGCAAGAGGGGAAGGCCAGCATGGCAATGTATGTATGCAAGAGGGGAAGGCCAGCATGGCAATGTATGTATGCAAGAGGGGAAGGCCAGCACTGCCCAGTAGCAGCCTTTTCTTTCCTTGGAAGGCAGGTAGTAGCTTGGGAAGGCTACATACAAGCTCTACTTAAGCTCACAGGGATAAATATGTGCAGGCCCAGTAGTATCATCTTCCCACTGAGCCAGACCTGCAGATAAGCCGAGTTAATTAGAATGCTATGGTCTTTCCCAGTACTGGATCTATTTTTAACTTAATTTGGTCACTAGAGTAGGCAGTTTATATATATATATATTTTAAGAAAATATTTTTTCCTTCTTAATATTCCATGAATGATTCATCTTAGCGGATAATCCTCCAGGTTCCTTCAAGGATTTTGTCTAAAGACACATGGGGACATTCCCAGGCAGAGGGACTGGACATAATCCATGTGAGTTCTTGTGGGCCACTCTGCTGAGCCTCTAATTACATCTACAGAGTCAAAACAGAAAAGTGGTAACACAGACTCACCAGAGCCTCCTAGAATGTCTCTCCAACACTGTACTCAAGGCAAGTGTTTTTCTGAAGTTCACATGCACCATGCTTATTAGTAACAATGGTATAAATATACACTTAGATTCTCAGTATGAAGCCACATTTTTTAAAGATTTATGTATTATTATATCTAAGTACACTGTAGCTGTCTTCAGACACCCCAGAAGAGGGCTTCAGATCTCATTATGGATGGTTGTGAGTCACCATGTGGTTGCCGGGATTTGAACTCAGGACCTCCGAAAGAGCAGTCAGTGCTCTTAACTGCTGAGCCATCTCTCCAGCCCCATGAAGCCACATTTTAAGAGAGAGATCTAGACTAGTCCGCCCAAGCATTTTATTCCAAGGAGTGTTGAAATGCTTCACGGGGATATTTTCATATTAGAGATTTTTAAAAGTGGTTACATTTTCTTTATTGTGTGTGGAGGACAAAGGAAAGCACGGAAGTTCTCTCGTACAGGGTGGGTCCCAGGAATGGAACTCAGGTTGTCCGGCTTGGTAGCAATCACCTTTACTGGCTGAACCATCTCGCTGGCCATATAGGGGGTTTCAAATAAATCTTGAGAATGGTTTTTCTTGTGAAAAATTCCCTTGGGGATGGAGAGATGGCTCAGTGGTTAAGAGCATGGCTGATCTTCAAAGGACCTGGGTTCAAATCCCAGCAGCCAGATGACAGCTTACAGCTATTTGTAACTCTAGTTCCAGGGGATCTCGCATTCTCACAGACATATGTCCCCCCAACCCCCATGAAGCATGAAACACCGAAGCACATAAAATAAAAATAAATAAATCTTTAAAAAACAAAAGTGAATTCTTTGGGCTTGGAGAGAGAGCTCACCAGTTAAGAGCACTGGGTGCTCTTGCAGAAGTCCTCAGTTCAATTCCCAGCATCCACAAGGTGGCTCACAACCATCTATAACTGTAGTCCTATGAGGCCTAACTCCCTCTTCTGGTGTGCAGATGTATATGCAGACAAAACATCCATATACATCACATAAATAAACAAATCTTTAAAGAAAGAAAAATTCCCTTATACACACTCTATCTTCAAAAGAAAAACTTGTCTTCTAGCCATAATCTTTCCTGAAGGTCATACTTTCCTCTTAGGAGAAAGAAACACATTGTAAGGAAATAAAACCAACTTTTATCAGGTAAGCTGCTAAGGAGACTGCAGTAGGGGACTCTGTAGAATTTCTTGACTGTACACTTGTTTTGTTTTGTTGTTTTGTTTTGTTTTGTTTTATGGCTGGGAGTGGGCCCAGGGCATGGCTCATGCTAGGCAGGCACTCTCTAAAATGAGTCCAACTCAGTCCTTGTTTTACTTTTTACTTTGAGACAGAGTCTTGCCAAATTGCCCAGATGGGTCTTGAACTTGTGACCCTCCCACTTCAGCCTCTTGAAGTGCTGGGATCACAAGCCAACACTTCTATTCTTTTTTTCAGTTGGAAGTGCTGTTTCACTCTATACTTATTTTTTTTTCCCCATTGATCTTAATGAAACTAAAGGTCCCTGGCCATATCTAAGAAGGTAAACTCAAAAATTTTTTAAATATTATGCTTTCTTGGGAAATGACTTAATGAGAAACCATTTGGCATTATAAGGAAAATGCTCAAAATAAATTTTGGAGACCTTTGACCCTGGACTTGGAGGGAATGTGTTACTTCTAGCTGTGTAGGAAGCTTCTCCCACATGGGCATGTGGGAAGTGGGGCTCCCTCCATCAGATCTTTATGCTCCAAACCCTGGGGAAGAGCAGCCCGTAGCCATGGCTGCACAGCTGCACAGAGCCAAGGCAAAGCACCCAGCAGCGCCTGGAGGTCAGCTCCTTCCTGCCCACAGTCCTCTGGCTTCTGCTGCCGTTACCCAAGGCTGAGTCGAGTAAACCCTCACCACGACATTGATAAACATAATGACTATGCTTATCTGCCTTGAGACATTTAACATAGAGAAAATGTCAACCGCAGTTTAATTTCAACAGCCTGATTGATCTGTGGAAACCAGCAGAGCTTTCAAAGTGGTCGTGGGTTCTTCTTCTCTGCATCTGTGCACCCCTCGGCCCCCAGCTATCTGTGCTTGGTCCTATGTGCTCGGCCACCCTTCCAAGATAAGCAGGAACCATGAAGCATTCAGTTTCCTGAAAGCATCTCCCATCTGAGAAGCATTTTCCCACTCAGCCATTTCAGGGGACGTGACCTTAATCTTTACCGTTACTTATTTTATTTGCTCCTTGACAGATACTGCAATACAAATATGAACTTGTTTGGAAGAGTGTCTTGGAGAGCCAGTGTCTTCTCCCTTAGCAGATGAGCATTTCATTTTGATGTTTATCTGGTGCCATGGTAACCAGCATGAGTTGAGATTTAGTTTTTGGACTCAGAAACGATTGCAGAAATTCAATTTAGCAATCGCTTACTGAGTACTCAAAAAGTGTAAAAGGAGGGAAGATGAACGAGAAAGCCTCTTTCCTGTGAAGGACACGGGTCACAGTGCTGAGAACCAAATAGGGAATTTGTGAGCTTTTCCTGAATAGTGAAACAGCAAATATTCTAAGAGTGGTGGGCCACATGGCTGCTTAGGTCTATTGCTGCAGAGCACAAAGACACTACAAGCTACCAGTAAACAAATGCCTAAGGCTGGGTTGAATTTCATTGTTGCACATATTTTTAAACTTAATTTGTTTTTTTATGGGTCACAAGACATTGATCTCGCCTATTTTCTCAGCTACCTAAAAATGTAAAAACCATTTATAGCTTGTAGATCTTATAGCGCTCCTGGCTGGCCTCTCACGTCTCCCTGAAAACAACACCGAGAGCGGCAAGAACTAAACTTCTTGCTGGGCACTCTACCAAGTGTTTCATACTTTGGACTTTAGCTAAAAACCCACTGATTTTTGAGATGCCACGCTATGACACGGATCACCAAGAGAGAGCAGACTGCACACAGTCCATTTCTAGTGTCGCATCAATTTTAAGACAGGACTTCATTCACGCACGCTATGAGCAGACAAAGTAAGCAGATGCAACTTTGAGTCCACATTCTATTCTCTTCGGCTTATGACCACCTCAGGAGCTCTTTCCTTGGTCAGCATGGACCTATACCCTGTACTGGGGCAGTCAGGCACAGCCTTCTGGGATATCCAGGTGAGAGTACACCTACCATACGGACTGTCAGTGTTGAAGTAAGCTCAAAGGCAAGCCTAAAACTTTCTCTTAACCGTGAAGGCAGGTGATGAGTAGTGGCTTACACGGAGCAGAAAGGTCTCTCTTCTGGGAGATCTCTCTTCTCCTGAGCTTCAATTACTGTAGAAAGGGACAACATGGGCTATGGAGTTCAACTACCAAAGGCCACCCAGGAAGTGATGTACAGACAGCATGGTCAGGTAGTTAAACCTCCCCTTGCGTTTCCCACACTAGGCCCAGTGGCTCAGCCTGAACCCCTGTCAGAGGAGGCAAAAGCCAGCAGCGCAGTGTGGGGCATTCAGAATTCAAGGGGAATGAGTTGAGGGTACTTACTCTCTCTTTCAAATTCTGCCATGGATTGCTCTCACAAAGATTTCTTTCAAACCCTTCTTGCTTCTATTATTTTACCCCCAACTGATAAAAGTACTTAAAATATGTTAAGCATTCCTCTTCTTGTAAAACTTAGATTGGTTTAAAATATGCTCATGCTGTATTCCCAGTCTTCGGTACAGTACAGTGGAATGACACTGGCCAAAGCTGCTCTCCAGTGGAAGGCCTGTGTGCGGGGCTAGCCCTTGGGGGCTCAACTGTGGTTCCAAAAGGGCTCTGTGACCCCTAGCTGATGAGAGCTGAGTAGGCCTAAACTATCTGCATAAACAATGTGTGGAGCATGATGAGTACCCGTGTTCCTTCTGGGCACCTCAAGCTTGGGGGCACATCAGGCAGAGGACACCTATGTGACTTGTCCCCAATGAGCTTTCCCAGTAGACAATACTTAACATGTGCGGTCATGGGTCTATGCTGGGACAATTTAAGGTTGGCAGGTGACTTCATGGGGAGAGCACTTTTTGCAAGTGTGCACCTGGCCTGCCTGAACTTTGCTCCACCAGCTGCTCCCCTCCCCTGCTGACTCCGCTGTGGATCCTTTCACTGAAAGAAATCATCAACAAGGGGGAAGCCATCTGCTGACTGTGAGGCCTCCTAGTGAGATATCTGACCTGAGGATGGTCTTAGAGTTCCTTGACACAGCTACCCAGAGCCAACTGGCCTTTTGAAATGTGTGCAATGTAGGAAGAGGAGCAGACTATTTTCTGTACTGCTTGGGGATGGATGCTGAATGTCTCCCAAAGAAGCATGTGCTAAGGTTTGGTCTCAGAGTGGCACTGTTAGAAGTTTTCCATGGACATTTAGCATGTAGTGGTCTTTGGGCTATTGAGAGCTTATCCTTGAAGGGGTTTATGGGACCACAGCTCCCTCTTCATTGTTTCCTTCTCAGCAAAGCAGTTCTGTCCCACCATGTGTTCTGACATGATGTGCTGCCTTGCCACAGCACAGAACTACAAATGTGAAGTCACACAACAATGGATTAGAATCCTTAAAGCTTCAGGCCCAAAATACTCTTCTCACCTTATTATATCTTTGGTATTTGTTATAGTGTCAGAAAGCTAGCAAATCCATATACTGACCCTGAATGAAAAGGGTGCAGAACCCAGTTAGCAGGTTTTTAATTTTTTTATTCAAATTGTAACTAATACTCAGAGCAATATTAATATTCTGACCTATTAATGTGTTTTCTCTATAGTCAGAAAGGCAAGTAGGCATTCCACATGGCAGGACCAACACAAGGGAAGTGCTGAAGATGATCTTTTCCTGTGAATGGTTTTTCTTTCTTTGTTTCTTTGTTTCTTTGTTTCTTTCTTCCTCTCTTTCTTTCTTTCTTTTTGTTTTTTGTTTGTTTGTTTGTTTTGTTTTTGAGACAGGGTTTCTCTGTATAGCCCTGGCTGTCCTGGAACTCACTTTGTAAACCAGGCTGGCCTCAAACTCAGAAATCCGCCTGTCTCTGCCTCCTGAGTGCTGGGATTAAAGGTGTGCGCCACCTATGCAAAACTCTAGTTTGTGTGATTAGGTGTAAGCCTGGTACATCCGTGGGTCTTCTCCAGGGCAAAAGTCTTTGCACATGGTAAGTGATCAGATGATGACCGAATAAGAAGTAGTCAAGACCAACGTCACCATGATCTAGAGGATGACAGGCTCTAGGGAACATTGCAGGGGCCCTGAAAGGGATGTTCCAGGGATCTTAAGCGTAGACTGGCATTCCGTGTGACAGTAACAACGTTGGAGTATTGGCGTCAGTGGTGAACATGATGAGCTGAGGGGATCGAAACAGGTTGGGTGGAATAAAGAATATACCTTGCTGAAGTTAGCGGCATCAAACCCAATGACCATCAAAGGAAAAGATAAAGCAGTCTATGCAATGGGAAAACAGTGAGGACGGCAGCTGTGGTGAAGAGGATGGCCCAAGAGGGTTGTATTAGTCACACTTATTGCTGTGATAAAAGACCATGATTAAGGCAACTCATAGACGAGAGCTCATTTGGGCTTCCAGTTCTAGATGGCTAGAGTCCACACCTCCTAAGCCTCCCTACATGGCGCCACCGACTGTGAACTGATTATTCAAATATCTGAGCTTAGGGGAGACATGTTCATTCAAACCACCACAAGGGGAGATGAAAAGGTCAGATGGGTGGCAGCACTGAGTTGAGAAGCACAGGTCATCCATGTGACAGTCAAAGGAACACAGGTAAGCCAGCACTGGGGTGATCTGTGCTAGATCTGAGGCTAAAACAAGTAAGAGCATGGACAAGGTCCTGAGTCACTCTCTCCTGCTTTATCTTATTAGGACTCTACTCGATTCAGGTTTGAGTTAGGAGTGCAGCTGTGGTGTTTTAAGAGCCATTTCTCTCAGGTAGGTGCTTTAAAGATAGTAAAGGAAGCCGGGCAGTGGTAGTGCATGCCTTTAATCCCAGCACTTGGGAGGCAGAGGCAGGTGGATTTCTGAGTTCGAGGCCAGCCTGGTCTACAAAGTGAGTTCCAGGACAGCCAAGGCTATACAGAGAAACNCTGTCTCGAAAAACCAATAAAACAACAACAACAACAACAACAAAAAAAACATAAATGAATGCAGGAAATGGAACAGACAATGGCAATGATGGAATAATGATGTCTGGAAAAAATTTAAACACATTGTATTACACACACACACACACACACACACACACACGTGCACAAAAGGACACCAATCATCACATAGCCACAAGAAGTGACACTTTTGAGTGAAAATAAAAGGGGGCAAACAAATAAAAAAGCAAGAAAAAGAAATCAAGAAGAAAAACTTTAAGCTCCAGAGACAAACCAATCAGTTGATAGCTGGTTTGTCCATTTTTGGTAGTCCTCACTTCAAAACAAACCACCCCTGTCAAAATATTGCTCATAAACCTGCCGCTGAGTGTGATGAAGTCTCCTGATCATATCTGAGCTCATTCTGTGTTTTGAAATGGAATATCATCTACTGACCCTCAGGAAGCTAATTGCTTTTTAATATATTCTGCAGCAGAGCTAGGCCTCCAGCTAGGCCATTCACTTACTAGGTTGGCAGTGTACTATAGTGAGCTTATTGCCAGAATCAATACAGGCCAGTGGGCTAGTGCCCAGGCAATCACTATGGGCAGAGATTTCACTTCTGCGTAGAAATGGCACAATCTATTTTCAGCAGATGTAATTTACTGCTTTGTTCTCTCTCTCTCTCTCTCTCTCTCTCTCTCTCTCTCTCTCTCTCTCTCTCTCGGGAGAGAATGTAGAGCCTATAATGTGTAAATCCATATTGAATACACAAGAGTGGTACTAAATATGACTGTATAAGCAATTCTACAACTGGCTTTCTTCCAGCTAATTATCTTGCTTTCTATACATATACTAGGTTACTATTGGCAAAGACCAATTTCTGGTTTAATGGGGGTAGAGAGAAGGGATATAGATTCAAACACCATTTGACTGTCTCTATTCTTATTAAAATCCTCCCCATAGAGGAAATCACATGTCTATTGTATTTACTTGAATTTATCTTTTAAGTATATGGCACACTAGGAATTTTAATAGCAGAAATAAATTCATTTAGTGCTCTGTGGACTTCAGTTCCATTTGCAGTGAGGACTGGGAAATCTCCTCTGTATTTCGATTCTGAATATGTTATCAGCATACACATGTCCTTGGGAATACACATTGCTTTGGGGTATTAAGTTGCTGCAGATTTTATTAAACAAGCGTTATCAGTGAGTTCACATCAGCAAATACTAATGCTAGTTTCAGAATATCCATTTATTGCACCATCATTTGAGAGGAGTACCTGCTAATAGAGAATCAGGACAAAGACTGGAGACCCTGGCTCTCATCCTTCCACTTCACTGCATTGTGTGGAGTGACTCATCTGTCTACCGTGGAGACTTGGTCAGTCAGGCCCAGGCTCAATCAAGAACAAGGCGATGATTTCAGGATGAGCTTTTCCAGCCTTCTCTTCTGACTATAGCTACAGCCCTCACCAGCACCTTCCTTGCTTACCTTGCACTTCTTCTCCTCCCTGCTCATTGTCCTGGAGAGGGAATATGGGGAAAGATAGGTAAAGAAGGGATGGAGGAGTTGGCCCAAAGAGGAGCTGGTAGAATTTGGCTGTAGACACTGTGGATGGAGGAAGAAAGACATTGCAGATGGAGGAGAGGCGTAGGTGAAACCATGGGGGTTCATAAGGGGACGATACAGGATTGGGCCAGCTTCCTCTGGGCTCTGACCACCTGTCTTGGGTGTTTTTCCCTTGCTGTGTCTGAGGAAGTGATCAGGGGTCACACACTCTCTCTCTCATCTCGTCTTGTATGGGTGAGCAACAGAAATGTGAACTCTTAATGGCATCTATTGTGGCGTTCATACTGTCACCTCCGATGTGCCTGCATGGTACCCAGAGAGTAAAACTAAGGTCTTAGGCTGAGGAAAAGCTGTAGAAAGATGCACAGTGGAGAACAGTGCTAGGAGAACAGAGACTGTGGAGAACTAAGCCAGTGAATTCAGTGAAGCCAGCACATCCGCACAGACAAGGACATAACAACACCCCCAAATGGAGAGCCTGCCTCTTCGAGATAACAGACACTCCTGAACAGATGTGTCCCCACCACTGCCTATCAGCCAAAACAGCAACAAGTCATTGTGACTCTTCCTGAGGATGTCGCTGTTACATGGTCTCTGTGAGTGGCTTCTCCATGGAACAGGACATGCACCAGGAGTCCCAGGTGTCTGACAGGCTGAGCAGCATCGTTATGGAATCTGTTTCCCTGG
Organism: Mus pahari; assembly: GCF_900095145.1. NCBI lineage: Eukaryota > Metazoa > Chordata > Mammalia > Rodentia > Muridae > Mus > Mus pahari. The sequence goes on from NC_034605.1 coordinate 37,501,387, forward strand.
AAACCAGCAGCAATAACACATACCTAAGACACTTGTGACTAATCCGTCTCTGCCTTTACCTCTTCCTTTAACGTTTACTGTGGCTGACCAACGGTCCTGGAGACTTTGTGCTGAATGCTCAGCTGACCCCCAACCCTTTGTGCTTACTGAGCACCCTTTGGGGTACCTGTCAGGTGGCACTGAGTTCTGAAGTCAACACGGCCAAAAGGCCATCAAGCCTCAGCCTCCTGTCAGTGACCGCTCTTGGAAGACCTGAGATGTATTTCGAAAACTTTTCCTCTGGGGGTGCAATCCATTGCTGCCGCCACCACTGTAATTTCCTAAACAATAGGGTCCCTTTCCAGATCCACACCACCCTGGATGCCAGAGCTGTGTTACCCTCCCCCCACTATCTGCAGGCCATCACACTGCTACTCAGAAGGTCTGCACCCTCACCCCAGTTAAGATAACATCTGTCCAGCCACAGGGACATCTCAACCTCTTCACATGTAAGAGGTGAGCAGAAGCAGGAAATGCACCGAGGTCTGGGCTCTCAGCCATAGCTCAGGCAGAACCTGCCTTACAGGACAGCTTGGCTCAGCTGGCCTCTCTGCCAGTCTGCCTGCCCACCAGCCTTGTTTTCAGCCCTGTGTAAACCCAATGCCTTTAATTAGCTCTCTAGGGACCCACTCCTATCCCTGGCTTGCCTCTGAGAGAAGTGCTATTCTCTGATGTTGAGTCTAGTCCAAAGCAGCAATTCTAAAATGTACTTCTCCGTTGAAGACATTAACCCTGTTCTCCCAAATGCCATTTTTGCTTGACAAAGCTAGTTTAAACCATCCTAGGTTGAGGAAAAGCACCACCTTTTTAACGGAAATCTATAAGCTGGAAGAGCATCAAAAGTTCCCCAGAAAGCTTAGTGTGTGTCTCACTGTCAAGAATCAAGCTCCTAGCTCAGGCAGTAAATCACCATAGAACTAAAGAATACCATATATTATGTTCCAAGGGTGTGAAGGTGTTGGTGGTGGGTGAGGAGGGACAGGAGAAGTTTAGAGGGAGGGTACTGGTTAAAAGTAAAAGGTCAATACACATGTGGGCATGGGAGTCCTGCCATCTTTCCATGCACATCCCCCATACTAAAACTCTCTTACTAATTCTACCCTCGCTTGGATCAGCTTGAGCACTCGCTGAAAGCCTAAACCTGTGCAGTATGTACTTAAGTGGAAACTTGTGCAATTCAAACTGGAGTCCTGCCGCTGGGGTGGGCTCGGATTACTGACGAGGACACCACCGGCCTCCCCGTTGCTGCAGCTTCACTTATGAAGCATAATAATAATAATAATAATAATAATAATAATAATAATAATAATAAATGTTCAGGCATGTCCGTCCCCAGGATCTAGGACCTTACAACAGGATGGATATAAATGCCTGAGGAGGGGGAGGGGTGGAAGGAGAGAGAGGAGAGGGTGGCAGAGAGGAGAGAGGGGGGAGGGAGGGATGGAAGGAGAAACAGAGAGAGGGAGGGTGGCAGGGAGGAGAGGGGGGAGGGAGAAAGAGAGAGAGGGATGATGGCAGGGAGGAGAGGAAGAAGAAGGGAAGGGGAAAGGTTGGAATGAAAGCAGAGAGCTAGGGAGAGGAATACCAAGCTATAAGCCAACACGGTGATTCTGACTCTACAGAGTGGGCAGTTTGCCAAACTCAAGTTCAACACATTTTGGAAATATATAGATAGAAACTTAAAACTGAGAGAAATCTGTGTGGACAAATAGGGGTGGCATTCTGAAATACAGCATCCCATTAGGTTATCCTGTAACAGATGGCAGAGTTGGAAAGGTAACAGCCTAAGAATGCTCTATAGAGAACTGTTTCTTATCATAAGAGGGAAGAACGGCTAAGAGAGCCCCCAGGGCTAAGGGGACAGGGGAGGACGCATGAGACCCCGTGTTAAATCCCTAGTGCTAAAAATAAAGCAGCAACAACATGAGGACGAATATTGCAAGGAATAACTAATTCACACATAAACATTAATAACATTTATATTCACTTGAGTGCCCTAACAATCTCATTACCAATGAACCAAAGATGTTTTTGACAATGTTGCAAGATCAGTCTTTTTGATGGAATTAAAGTACAGAAGAGGCAAAGAAACAAACTCTATTTTTGGAATTTATGCACTTTCTGCGACACTAAAATACACCCAAGTTAACACGAACAATTCTTCCATGCTAATCCTAACTCAAGTCAAAAGGAGAACTTTGGGACCCTTGTGTATCAGTCAGGTCTTACCACATTACAGTAACAAACAACTCTTCTACAGACCTTAGATCTAAAACAGCAAAAGCTCTGTTTAATCTACATGCCCACTGAAAGACAGTGAGGACTCTGCTCTTCATTATCACTTGGGATGGAGGCCACAGAATAACCCTCATCTTGAATGTTACTGGCTGGTATATAAGAGGTCTAGGGGTCTTTCACAGGTAATCCCAGGCCAGAAGGGACAGGTCACTTCCATTTTCAGCTGTACCTGTCATATGGGCCTGTCTAACCTTCAGGGAAATACTGACAAGTGACACTAATACTTTTCATACTTTGTCACCTAGAATTTTAAAATTGCTTTGAACAAGCACCATAGCATTGATGTCCATTCCTGCAAGGTCTGTGTCCTTGAAGAAATAGCTGAGACCTCCAGTCCACTGCCTATGCCCTTCATCTGATCCTATACCTAACACAGGGTCCAACTGAAGTCCCATGCCATGATCACCTCTGCCAGACCCTGAGGTACAACATCCATCAAGTCTCCACAGCATCACTATAGGAGGTGAGAAGATGCTGGCTTACTGAGTTCTACCTGTCCATCATCCACTCTGCTTGTATCATAGTAGCTGTCTTGCAGTCTTCAATTTTATACCTCAATCTTTTTAAGGCTATTCACTAGAACAACTTAGGCCTATTTTTGACATAAGACTGTACATGAGCATACAAGACAGCAGCAGGATGGAGCCGAATTGCCTCAGTCTGGGGTTTCAGAACCATTCTTTTAAAATGAAATAAAAATAACAAAACCCAACAACTAAAATATCAGCCCCAGCACTATGATAGACAGTATCAGAGTGAAGACAATGTTATCAACAGTCAGATGCAATGTGTTCTAAAACCAGTTCCATCACTATATAGGCAAGAGAGCCTGGGGAATGGCACCGCCTGCTGTGGGCTACATTCACTGTCTATGAGAAAAGGAAGACTCTTTAGCTTTCCTCTTCAGGTTGCCACAAGGATAGGAAGAAAGAAGCACTAAAACCTTGTGTGGTAGTGGTTAGTAAGCGCTGGCATTTGTGGCTCCTATTCTTTTTCTTATCTTCATCTCAAAGACCTGGCAGCCACAGTACTTTTACTTATCTGTATCCCAATGAGCAAGTCTGTCCCATATAATGCTGTGAGACGACAGGCTTCTAAATCCCCATTTAAACTAAACAGCATAACTGGCCCAGATTCCAATCTGTTCACCATCTGCCCAGGCTGGGCTCCTCCCCTGTAATATTCTTTGCACCAGACCATGAACAGAGGAAGGCAAGGAACACAAGGAAGCCATTCAGGAAAGATCGCTCCTCTCTTCTACCTGGAACTCTTCAAGTACACTGTTCTGTTCATTTCAGCTTGTAAACCATTATTTCCTTGAAGAGAATATGTTTGACAGAGTCACAGAACTGAGCCAACTCTCAGGTCTTAGGACCCACAGCCACCAGGTGTTGGAGATGGACCAGGAAACTAGGATTGGGATGGAAGACAGAGAATAGAACATCTTAACTCTGTCCCATCCTGTAAGCCAAATGTAATGGTAACATTTTTAGTCAAAGTCCGGGAACACAGTCCATTTGTATAACATGTTGACCTTTAAACTTTGGTCCCACCCTGAAATTTGCTTCCTGCCTTGCTTCCTGCCTTATGGCCACATGAGATATCATAAGCCCAGCCCAGTCATGCTATGTGTATGAGGCTAGGACAGTCTGCTTAAACTCTGAGCAAGGTTTCCGATATCTTAGTCAGTGGAACTGTCCTCTCTTCTAACCATGTAAGTCATCTAGTGCAGCAACCTCAGACAAACTATAGGCTGTGGCCAAATTTTACCCATTTCCTGTTTTTGTAAATAAAGTTTTATTGGGACAACCATTTTTAAAACTATATCATCCATTACTGCTACCTTGGTAGATTTCTGTAATTATGACATAAACCTATGGCCCATGAGGCCTGAAATATTTGCCATCTGGCCTTTTGTAGGAAGTGTCTGTGGAGCCTTAGTCTAGAGATATTGCAGTGATGAAAGGCATAGGAGGGAAGGGCTTTCCCAAAGAAGAGCTGCTACTTGCCATGGAATTTCGAACAGGTCCCAGGATGATCCTCGGCTCAAAGGGCACACATTGTACTTCATGAATAATTCCGTACTTACCCTATCTACATGCCTTTCTATATGACATCAGCAAGATAAAATCAGTATTCACTCTTCTAGAATTAAAAATTGTGGGTTAGGGTAAAAAAATGTGAGTATAATGGAAGGATAAGGAACAGATAAGAAGTAGAGATACATAATAAAGCAATCACAGGTCAGATAACGGTGGCACATCCAGACATCAGTGAAATAAACTAGTTATAGCTATGAAGATCAACAGAGATGGCACCTCAGGAACAGTGCCACATGAAAAAAGGTGCAAGGGACACAAACAGCGCAATGTGATTTATTAACAGTTCAACACACATAAACTAAACGGTATGCTGTTTGTGACTATGCCATTTAGATCTGCGGTAGTCCTCAAGTCCACACGTTGAAAGCTTAGTTGCCAATCTGCGGTGCTATTGAAGAATGGGGATAGAACCTTGAGAAGGTATTGTCTAATGGGAATAAGCTAGTTCACTGGGGGCACGTCCTTGAGGGGATATTGGTCCTTTCCCTTTTCTTTGCTATGGGACTGCTGTGAAGTGAGCAGATGACCCACGTCCCATATTCCCATCACAATATCCTGCTACACCACAGGACCAAAGCAAAAGCCACAGAGCCAAATGACAATGGACTAAAATCTCTGAAAATAAGAGCAACAAAATCCCCCCCCCTTTTGAGACAGGGTCTCTCTACATAGCCAGAACTCACTATGTGGATCAGCATGTCCCCAAACTCACAGAGATCCATTTGCCTCTGAAGTAGTGGGATTAAAGGCATGCACCACCATGCCTTGCTTTCTTTCTTTTAGGTTTTTGGTCTTGGACATTTTGTCACAGCAATGGAAAACTAGCAGAGAATACTAGTACCAGAGATAAAATGATAAGAAAATGCGATGATGCATTAAGCAAAAGTCAAGCTCATTGTTGCTCTAGCATTGTAGGGGTCACACAGGAATAGCAAAGGTACCAAGCTGGGTAGAGCCATGTGCAGTGCTGTAATCCTTTACATCTCATACTTATCTTACCAGCAGTTTACATCAACCTGATGTTATAAAATAAGATCCACGTACGGAGCTGTAATTCTCAGGACAGAAGTGTGTGCTGTGGGTTGAGAGAAGAACTGCCTCCAGCCCAGCTGAGAGGCCTCAAAAGAGAGTCATCAGAGAAGCTGCCACATGCTTCCCCTGAGGATTTCACAAGTATATTTCTGAGAAAAAAGCCGTAGGAGACTCTTCTAACAAAATTCCATGATGAAGCAGATATCAACAAAAATTTTAAGGAACTGAAACAGTCTTAGCAAAAACATCAGACCAAGTACAGAAGATGAGGCAGAGAACAGCCATAGCCATGCTGTGAGCCTGACAGGCTGTGGTAAGGACCTGGTGCCAAGAGCAACAGGGTCCTGTGAAATGTCTAAGCTTTGGTGCTCCAGGACATGTCAGGGTAAGACAGGCCCACGAGAGCTTAACTGGAGGTTCTGTCAGGGGAGCACAGCGACAGTAACTCCACCTTTGACCAAAGATGATCCTCTTTCTCAGAAACACTGTGAGAGGATGCGTACCTGGAGTGGGAAGGAGGGGGGCATCTGCCTAGCCAGTTGGATCAGCCAAACCAACTCTGAGAGCCAGGGAGGTGACCTATGTCACAGCTAGACTGTTCTCATGAAGCTCAGACTGACCTCAAAATCAGTTGTGTGAGTAAGGACGACCTTGAACTCTTAATTCTCCCGTCTCAACTTTCTAAGTGCTGGGATGACAGGTATGTGTCAGCACAGCCAGGGCTGCAATTTGCAAGGATTCTTCTGATGGGGACATCATCCACCCAGCCAGCCAGCCAGCCAGCCAGCCAGCCAGCCAGCCAGCCAGCCAGCATGAAGGGCCTCCAGACTTCTGCTGGATTCAAGGCAACACAATTCCACATGCGGGCAGCAATGGCTGGAAACAAGGCTCCAGGCCTGCATCACACACAGGACTTCCTCGTCACAGCAATGCTTAGGGACTGTCACGTATGAGCAGAAGAACACAAATGTGTATGTGAACTTACTCTTCTGCACAATGGATTAAACTGGAACTCAAAGACAGTCTCTAAAGAATATCACGATATTAAATGCCTCCTCATCCATAGGATCCAGCATTTCTACATCTGAGTCACCTCTAAAGAAATGAGAACAGGAATTGGAGGAGATACGTGCACACCCGAGTTTGCAGCAGCATCCCTCACAATAACTAAACTGTGGACACAACCCAAGAGTGAGCGAGTAAACAAAACCTGGCATTTCCATTCAGTGAATATGACTCAGCCGGTGATGAACCTTGGAGATACGATGCTAAGTAACAATATCCACTCATGACTACTGTTTGATCCTACTTGTATTCTAATTTATAGAAACAGAAAGCCAGTGGTGGTGGTGGCACACACTTTTAATCCCAGCATTCATGAGGCAGAGGCCAGCCTGGTCTACACAGCAAGTTCCAGAACAGCCAGGCTCAGAAAAAACAAAAAACAAAAAACAAAAAACAAAAAACAAAAAACAAAACAAAACAAAAAAACCCAACAACAACAAAAAAATAAACCCCCCAAAACCCCCAAAACCCTGTCTTAAAAAACAAAAGACAAAAAAGGAAAGCAGGAAAGCAAGCAAACAAACCAAACAAAAACACAAAACAAAACCAGAAATTAGAATGGGAACTTCAGGAGCTGCATCAGGACTGCATCAGATAGAGGGTGTAGATTTGTTTGTCATGATGAGGAGCTGTGGGGATAGATGGTTGTGGTGACCACACAACTCTGTGAATGAACTTCATGCAGCTCAAGGTGTGTCTACTTCTCACAGTTGGAACAAGAAGTTCCAGGATACAGAACCCTTAACTGAACCACACAGCAGGCTAGCCCTGCCCCCCACTACCGGGCATCACCCTGTCATCATAACCTGCAGGTCTCTTGAAGCTTTTGAGGCCACAGCCTCTCAGAGGCAGCCATCCTTGTCCACATAGCGATGTAGCCAACACATGGGCCTGCAGCTGGCCCGTGTAGACAACAAGAGCTTCCTGTCTTCAATGCTAACAGCATTCCTCAGGGTGCGTTCTGTTGCCAGGACAAGGCATGCACCCGGGCTGGAATGCTCCTTGTTTTCGGCTCATCTCCTCACAAACATCCACAGAATCCTCCACTCGGCTGCCAACATGTGCAACACGTGGGAAGCTGACAGTGAGAGACATGTGGCTCCAAATGATCCTGTGTGCAAATTCCCCATTAAAAACTCATTTTTGCTAGTCCACACAGCAGACTTCACCGGCTTTAAGAAGATCGCCTTTCCATACTCCATTACCTGGCAAGGCAGAGTTAATAAATGACCCAGCCCTTTTATATCCTATGTATCCCATGGAAGACCCTTGGCTTGCACAGCAAATCATCGGGAGTTTAGAAACACAAGAGAGGAAAGGGAAGGGAGGGGGAGGCAGGAGAGGAGGTGTGTAGGTCCCCTGATGGTCCACACAGGCACTGAAGGAAGGCAGACAAACCTCAGCATTGAAAGAGAGAAGGACAAAGAAAGCCTCACTGTTTCACACATTCTATATATGGAGCCAACAGCCAGGGATTCAGTCAAGTGGGCACCAGTAACTCATTTCTTCTTTGTCACTTCAACAACTTCCCTTGTTTGTAGAGTGGGGGAGGAACTCCCCGCATTAAAGCAGCCAGCAGGAGGCTCCTACTTGGTCTAAGGCGGCCTTGTCTTTTGTGCTGCAGAGGCTGGTACTGCCTGGTCTCAGCCATCTCACAGCCTGGGGGCTCTGAGCCACTGCTCAGCAGCAGTAATAGTAACCACTGTTGGGGACAACTTGAAGGCCCGAGTGGCGCCTCTGACAATCCTTTTGCTTTACTGATGAAGAAGTGAATACTGGATGGCCTGGGAGCTGCCCAGGGGCCACCCAGTCTACCAGTGGAAGCAAGAGTGATGGGACCTGATCTCTCACCCCAGGTAACCTCTCATCAGGGCAGCATCTGGGCACTTGAGGGGTATGAACACCCATCTCCTCACCTGCTGATCATTATAAGGAAGAACAAGGCTGGGTACCCCAAGGGTGTTGGGGCTCAGACTTCCCTCTAGCATATCATTTAATTCGCCAAGCTAGTCCTTTATAATGACCCAACTCACTGGGTGCAGTGGCACATGCCTTTAATCCCAGCATTTGGGAGGCAAAGGCAGGCAGACCACTGTGAATTCGAAGTCAGCCAGGTCTGCTTAAAGAATATCAAGTCAGCCAAGGCTACATAGCGAGAACCTGCCACAAACAGTCAAACAAACTCACAGCTCTCTCTTCTCTAACCTTCTGCAGCTTTTTTCCCAACCTTAGTTTTCCATAATATCCCTACCAACCTTTTTGTAAAAAGAATGTGTGAGTATAGGAGAGCTATAGCTTGTTGAGGACAAGAAGTCAAGAACATGCACTTGGCACCCACATTTTCATTTCTGGGGACCCTCCAATGATAAAAGAAAGAAGGGGATTCACTGACTACAGAGAGCAGAAAGGTAACAGCAGCTATGGGATGCTTGCTCCTAGACCTGGTCTCGCTGGATCTAGTGAGGACTTGGGAAGCAAGTTGCTAACTTGGCAAAGTTTAACCCATTTTCCAAATAATATGCTACCACTCAAAGAATGGGCTAAAAGTGTGACAGTAGTGTCACTGCTTCAATGTTTCAGAAAAAGTTTCTGCACTAACCTAGTATGTGTAAGGCCAAGAATGTCCCAGGCAAACTGTCCAAGGGTACACTTAGTGCCCCCGGGGACCCAGACTTCTTAGGTGTACTTAGTACACACCTGAGGATATTGTAAGCAATAACATCATGCACAATGAGTCACTTTGGCTCCATGTCATATTCCATCTGTGTTATATCCCCAAAGCTGGGCAGCACAGCATTCTGAGCCTGGTTTGTATAAGTAGATCGGGACTAAGACTTTCTATCAAAGGCACTGGACTCTCCCTCCGCTTTCTAAACATTAGTTCCAGCTTCTGGGGCTTAGATGACATGCCGCATAACCACCAAGGCATTTTCTAGTAGGAAAGCTAAGGAGTCAGTGGTTAAAGTTACAGTCCCACCTAAAACCCACCCAGCGGAGCAACCGGTATGATCATGACGGACTCTGGCCCTGTCGTTCAGTGATGTTGCTGAACTACATAGAAGGAATGGGGAGAAGTCATTGTTTTCTTCACACTGACAGTTCCTCAGACTTATCCAAACTACCCTGATGAGACTTTTCTGCCACGTGGGAAGTCTACCGAAAGTATTAAGGAAAAGGAAGCGAGGTTATCGCCAACGTTTCCTTTTCCTGTGCTCATTACAGTGGGATTTGCACAGAGATGTTCCCACCTCCTTACCTAGAAGTCTTCCCACCGATATCAATAGTTGCAAAAGGGTTGAGCAACCAGACTGAAATCTAACCAACCGTTTTGCATTTAGCTCAAACCTATCTGGGTCAGGTAACTTTCATGAGAAATCTCGGCCCACTCCTTCCACTGCTCAAAACTGTCAGTGTGACAAAATCAGTGGTCTTGTTTCTTCCGTGCTAATATGATGTGGTAATAGGGCAGGATAGAGAGTTAAGCTGGAGGTCTGGTCTCTCCCACCTTCAACAGTCTGTAACCACACAGGTCCATCTACTTCGTAATCCTGCTGTACAGACTTTCATCATGTTCCATGAGGTCATTGATTCGCCCAACTAGTTTTTTCACACCCGATCTACACAAAATAGATCTCATCCTAGAGATATGGGGAAAGAACAGGTAGCATCCCTGCTTTTAGGGCGTCTACTTTAGTATGGTGGAATGCATGGGGACACGAACATGCAAGAAAACAAAGGCAGGGTGGTTCTAGAGAAATTAGTTGCAAGATATTGATTAGGTGGCCTAAGAAAGCATCACAGGGATCATGTGAGCAGAGATCAAAACTACAAGACATGACCAGGCACAAAGGGATGGGGGTGGAACATTCACACAGAAGGAGAATGGGTACAGCTCGCCTAAAGGAATAAGAGCAAGGTGAGAAGCCCCTTTGGCTAAGATATTCTGTGAGTCTATAGGGCATGAGCCCACAGGATACCACAAGGTGTTTGGAATGTACAGAGATGCTCACTGAAGGACGAGGTACACTACTAGCTGGATCCCAGGATCCTTTGACCCATCTAAAAGCTCATGGCAGGTGAAACATTTCCCCAGCCTCCCGAGCTGTTGGTGTAAAGAGGGTACTAAACCCTGGCCAACAGATAAAAGCAGCGAAGGGAGGACTCCTGAGCAGGTTCAATAGGAAGCTTTCCAACATGTGACCATAGTAGCTAGGTTTGCATCGCAGAAAGAGCCTGACCCCCAAGGGCGGGATATTGTTTCCTGCTTGGACAGAAGGAAGTGTGAAAATGAGGCATGAAGACATGGCATGGAGTTTGGGTGGAGGCAACTGTTTCTATGAGAGGGCAGAGATGAAGCTATTGTCTCTAATTCCGTTCTTTTCCTGTCTAGTGTGGGAGACACTTGCTGTTTTTTTAGCTACTTCAGTTAAGACAAATAAAAATAACACACACGGTCTCTTGGCCAGTCTATCCACATCTCAAGCGCCACATGTTCCTGGTAGCTGTAGGATTGGATAGCATAGAAAGAACACATTCTCTATGGCAGTGAGTTCTCTTGGATAACTCCCTTAGCTTGTTTTAAGAATGATGCTTCCCTTATCTTGCAGCCTCAAACTGTGTGAGAGAGGGAAGGAGGGCAAATATATCCATGCCCTCGCAACTGGGTGATGCTATGTTTTGGATGTGGCTTGTTCCCACCCAAAAACCATGGCGATACTTGGTCCCCAGCAGAGCTGTATATGGGAGATGAGGCCTTCAGGAAATGATACGGGCACTTAATCCCCATGGGAACACTGGTGGGTTTAAGGACATTCCTACTCTCATGGAACTGGATCAGAGTCTTGGAGCCTCTTGGCACTCTCTGGCTCACATGTTCCTTCTGCACACGCCTGCTTTCCATTCTGAATCTCTATCATGAGGTGCTCATCCAAGACCCTGTAGATGCCGGCTCTGTACTCTTGGACTTGAAAGCCATGAGCCTCAAAGGGGCCTTTCTGTATAAATACCCAGTACTTGCAGGTATTTTCTAGACCTGGAATCTGGACAAACGGTTGTATCTGCTTTGATCACTCAGACGATGCAGCAATGCTTTTACTCCTTTGCAGCCTTTAGGCTCAAGTGTACCAACTGTCCATACTTCTGCCTTTTGAGGAGATCAGAGGTATGCATCACCTTTCAGAAGGTCTCTGTCTGCAGACTTGTAACCTTTCTTTTCATTCAGCCCTTTGGAAGGAGCACTGGGACTGAGCCTCTGAGTCACCGGGAGACAGCCCGCTTCCCCATCTGCACTCTTTTCTCCTGGAGCTTCACAGAGATGCAGAAGGAGCAGCAATGGAAAGGAAAAGCCAACTGTACAAACATTCACTTCCATGTCACAAGGTGGAAAGGAAAATTGCCAAAAAAGAGATCTTGGAAAAACAGAGAACAATCACCCCCTGAAGAGAACATAAAATGACACCCCACAGTGACCCCACAAAGGAGATGGAAAATGAAGACCAACCATGAATGGGTCAGAGAATCCCACTGAGTTGGGGGGTAAGAGCTACAAAGGAAAGAAGGGACTTGAAATGAGTGCGGTGGTGTCCCAGGGCTGCAGAGTGGACATGCTGGGCAGTGCGTTCTGTAATTCACTCAGACTTTCTTTCAAGGACAACATTTGTGTATCAGAGGAGAGTAAGCTGAAACTCCCCTTAGCAACTCCAAGTTCGTATCAAAGTTCTCTCAATAATTTCTATGAGTGGTTGATAGGAACCATAATGTACTGTACTCAAGAAACTCATCAGAGAGCTGGAGAGATGGCCCAGTAGTTAAGAGCACTTATTGCTTGATTGCTCTTCTAGAGGCCTTAGCTTAGATCTCCAGGTAACACACAGTGCCTCTGTGAATACCTATAAAGCGCACACACACACACACACACACACACACACACCCCTCACCAGATACACGAGAAGACTGAATAAAGTCCAAAATAGATCAACTTGTTGGTGATGAAATTGCCTATAGTTTAGTGGTTTTGGTAACTGTCATTTATGGGCAACATGGGCTAGGAATATTTCCTGTCCTGAAGCTGAATTACTGGACAGACCTTGTTGAGATGCACAAACGCCTACTGCTTCACAACAGCCCATGGAACAGCAAGGTTTATCTCCCTAACCACAGTCTAGAGCACAGGATTTTTCTCCTTCAAAAAGCTGGTTGCAGCTTTCTATTCCCTGTAGAGCAAAGACCAAATGTCTTGTACCATTCACATTCCTTCAGAAGCTAGGCCCTCTCTCTGGCACATCTGTACCTAGGTCTATGTCCTTATGGGTAATTAGGCCCTGAGAATCAAGGAGCAGCTGGAAGATAAAGGCGAGAAGGGAGTAGGTGGCAGCTGAGCCATGGGATAACTAGTGAGAAGGAAAGCAGGATCCAAGATGGCTTGAGCTCACAAGTCTCACCCTCCTAAATGCTGAGATGATAGATGTGTGCCACTGTGGTATGCTCTTGAACAAGAGTTCTGAAACTGTACTCTCATGTTAGTGAAAGTCTTAGACTAGATTAACAAATGTGTGTTTAAGGCTATTTGCGATGCCAAAGCTCAATTTCACACAATATTTCAGAAATGGTCAATTTGACGTTCTGTATCAAAAAAACCAACCAACCAAAAGCAAAGTAGGCAAACACAAACAGAAGCAAAAACAAAAATAAAATAACAAAACAAACAATTGAGGTCACTCAGATGTGCCATTTGGATTTATGGTAACTGAAATGTCACCATGACTATTGTACAACTGCAGGGTTAGGGGTGTGGGTAAAATTGCAGTAGAACCGAGACCCCACATGTGTGGGATGGCACAGGTCTGAGGAATACCCCTGGGCCTAGAGGTCAGGTCAATGACTGAGACAAGTACTCGGTCCACTTATCTTCATTAAAGGGCATCTTTGTTAGCAGAAAGAATAACAGGAATGGGCAATAATAATGTCCCCAGGCTCTATTATAGCCATACATGGATGAAATGTCTACTTAGTGAATCCTTTAAGTCACAAATATAGCCACCTTCCTGAGATGGAGACATTACAGGGACAGACTGAGATACACCCAGGAGTAGGAAAACATGAAGCTGAAGAGTTCTGTGATGACAGAACCCTTAAGGTTGTTAATGCCATTTTGGATGGCATGGCGATGTGAAGGGGCACATGCCCTGCAGGATTCAAGCCTCACTGCCAAAGTCAATGAAAAAAGAAATAGAACCTGATGTGAAGGTTCCTCTTGTTTAATCCAGTCAGGGTGGACAGGTGACTCTGTTTCAGAGAGGCCAGTTGAAACCACAGAATGTCCTGTATTTGACACTGTATGCTGTCAAATACTTCTGTTCTTATAGTTGTTTATAAGTTGTATGCACTATTGCAAATCCCTTGTGTCTGTAGACATTTTCATATTTTCACAATATGCTTGAAGACAACAAAGCTAATAGGTTCTACATAGCAGTTACAGACTGCTGGCAGGCAGTCTGGAGGCAGGGGGTTTGAGTTCCTGCTCCTCCTCTTCCTCACTGAATACCACCTCGTGTAAGTTATTTCCTTAAATCTCAGGCAAAATTTCTACAATGGAGGTAATGGTGCTCACTGGATGGCAACACAGGCAGCGTTCAGAAGTGCCTACATACAGTTCAAGTTCAGTAACACCAGCTTTCATTTGCTTGCATTAGGAGCACATTCAGTGAGGTCCAAGGCTGAGAGCATCGTTATCCTTATCTGTAGAAAAGGCTTTTGGTAAGTTGTATAATTAATATACAATGTAAGCCAGCTGTCTATACACATCAGGAGACATGCACTTGCAACTTACCAGAGAACCTGAACCTGGAAGATTCTCTAAGAGTAGCTAACCGTGAGCAAGCCACAGTCACCAAGATATCTTCAATGGTCCTTCCTGTTTGCTCTTTCATTGAATCAGTACTCATTGACCATATATATGGTGCTCCATGTTAGAGAGCATTACATGGAGTGCCCAGGCCAGGACTCACTATATGCCTGACTCCTCATGTCAGGGCTATGGATTAATCCTTCTAAAAAGGTGTAAGGTGGAGTCATAATCAGACTCCAGACAAAATGAGGACGAAGAGTCAGTCCAGCTAACATTGTACAAATGGCCAAGGACAGAAGGCCATGGCTGCTAGCAAGCACTTCCTGTGCCAAAAGGGTAGCTGCATGGTTCCACTCTAACACAAAGAAAGCAATCAGATTCACTCAAGAACCACCTCTCTTCATCCTCTTGATGCCTTCCACCCCAAAAGCCCTTGCATCTTAAAGCCACAGCCTTCTTTCAACAAACAGCAACACCAGCTGGTCAAAATGGTGTCAGGGAAGACAGGGTCAAAAACCCCAAATCACAGTAGGCCTTCCCACAATTCTCCCTCTGTTATGTAAAATAGACGTATCTGGAGCTGAAGGAGCCTTAGTTCACCCGCGCCCAGCAAGGGCCATCTGCCTTTGGTTGGGAGGGAGCTCTGAGCCCTTTCCCAGAGCCAACACAAAGCAAATACCAAGAATGACAGGATCTCAAAAGGCCCAGGTTAGAGGAGCCCGGCACTGTTTGTCTCTCAAACAACAGCCCCAGAGTGAGCTCTCTGTGGTCACAAAAGCACCCTTTGCTACGGGAATCATCAAAGGTTCCGCAGAGAGGAAATAACAGCACAGCACCAAGTGCAGAGCACCCGCTTTCCCCCATCCTTGTGTTCCATGAAGGCAGTTCAAAGGCCCTGCCTGCCTGCCTGCCTGCCTGCCTGCGCTGCTGAGCTGTTCACTCCATCACACTGAGGCAGGAGGATAAAAAAGGGAATTTATGGGGACACATGTGGAAAGAGAAAGGAACCCCTCTTCTCAAAATCTGACTAAAACATTTTTTTTTCCAGTTTAGAAATCCAGTCAAATTAGCAGCATGTGCTGCAAAGGCTGCTGAAATAGTTAATATCCCCTTCACATATAGATAATAAAAATTAAAGCAACAATGAACAAAGCTTAAAGCCTGAATGTATACGACCTTGGGTACAGCTTCATTCCTTTCCCCCAAAGCAGCCTAAGAACTACAAAGCTCTTTACAATGAGCTCATCCTATCTTCCTGCACCCCTGCCTATGGGCTAGACTTTTACCTAACCAGCTGTAACCCTGTTTTCCCCAGCACCCCCAGGAACCCAGTGATAAGATAATAACTTCAAACCAAACCAAGATCTTAAATCTGACTATTGATAAAACAACGCCAGAGCTCTGAGAGAAGTGTTTCCCCAAACTCTCAGATGTGCCTCTCTTTCTTCTGAGTGCCTCTCTTTCTCTTAGGCTGGCTCTTAAGCCTATATGAAAATATTTGAGCGTGAGTTCTTAACCGCTTTCCCCTAAAGCAGGACTTTGAAAATACAAACAAAACAAGCTATGGTGCTGCTTAAGTAAAACTGCTTTCAAGCAGCTTTTCTCGAACTGGGAGCGACACTCTCACACCGGCCACTTTACTATCATCCCTTTCAGTAAGTCAGACAACGCTTTAGATCAAAGCATAATGAACGGTTGCCTTAAAAATAAGGTGCACATTTTGCAAGCTAATATTTTAAAAATAGAGAAAAGGAAGAGAGCCACGGTGAATGCCTGTAATCCCAGCACTGCACAGTTGAGGGGCGAGGATGCTATAAACAAAAGCCCATTCCAAGCTACAGAGGTAGAACCGGTCTCTGAAATTGTATCTCTCTGTCTCTGTCTCTGTCTCTGTCTCTGTCTCTCTCTCTCTCTCTCTCTC
>NC_034605.1:37518084-37519638 GCF_900095145.1 Mus pahari
TCTCTCTCTCTCTCTCTCTCTCTCTCTCTCTCTCTCTCTCTCTCTCTCTCTCTGCCTCTGCACACCTCAGTCAGCCTGCTTTGCATTCCTAAGCTGGGGACTCCCCTTAGTCCAGTCTCTTTCCTTACCAAGAATCCCATGCCTGCTGTGAGCCAAAGAAACCCTCGCCCACAGGTCCTGGAAAAGGAGGAGGGGCTGATTTTCTCCATGAAGGAATCCTGCCTTCAGCAGAATGGTGAGTGTCACACTCTGTCTTGTCACCCGGAGCACACACACTAGCTAAGGACAAACACATCTTGATGACTACCTTCATCCTCTTCACCATCTGCATGAGCTCTCAGAGGTGAGAAAACTGACTCATTCAAGACAACTAGAGGGCAGTGGGCTTGGGTTAGGGTCCAAATGCTGGCTAGATCCAGCTCTTTACGAGCTGCTCACAAGGAGTCGTGCATATGTGTACATACTTGGGTGCAGGTAGGAGAGAAGCAGGTAATGAGCATAGTGATTTGTCATACATTGCCTTTGAGTGTGGACAACACAACATCAACCAAGAATACAACTGCATGTGGGCTATGTGTCTAGATGTCTAGGAAGCACATGGGAGTGAAAAATCATTATTGACATACCTTATAATCCAGTTTTCTTCTACCCAATAATAGCAAACAACGGCTAATATCAAAAATTATCCTTCTGTACAAAGAGGTGGATGAGTCACATTAAGTATAAATTGTGATGCTTAAGAATGGTTGAAATGGTAAAATTTGCTATATATATGTTTTACAACAGTTGAAAATTATTGTAAGCTACTGAGCAAAACATACGACACAAGAACAAGATAATATTCTGAGGCTGACACGGATTAAACCCCATGTTTAAAGTATTTCATATTAATCACTAAACTGAATTAAAGCTGCTTTTGCCACAGTTACCTCTGACATACCAGGCGTTTATTGCTTCATCCAAAGGACACTGTTCCGTGTCTTGCATCATTGGAAAACATGTTGCCCCTTCTTTGCCTCCCTGTTTACCAGCTTATCTGACTCACCAGTAGCTACTGAGGGCATTCCTTCCTGGCTTGCTCAACCAGTTCTTCACCTGCACCCGTGTGACTCTCCCACACTCTGGTCCCTAGGTGATCTCAGCTATGTCCACAGCCTTCAGCTCCTACTTTATGCTGAGGACCCACATTCCTGGTTGCTGAATTGCGAATCGCTTACTAAAGCAAACCTGGAAGATGCTCTTAGGGGACCACCTTCCTAAAACACAGGCCATCATCTTCTCTTCTCACACTCCAAAAGAGAAAGAGTGGTCAGTAGCTGCAAACTCAGTAGGACTTGGAATCAAAGTTTGAATCTCTCACACTTTGTGGGAAACACACATATGCATGTATGCAGACACATGCACACATCTATCCGAGTACAAGCAGTTACGTGTTCATCTTTCTGCGTTCTTCTCAGACCTCAGTATTTTTTTTTTTATTATTTTCTTTATTTACATTTCAAATGCTATCCCGAAAGTTTCCCATACCCCTTCCCCCACCTCTGTTCCCCTACC
>NC_034605.1:37519993-37589481 GCF_900095145.1 Mus pahari
AATATCAGGGTCCCTTCAGCAGTATCTTGCTGGCATGAGCATTAGTATCTAGGTTTGGTGGCTGATGATGGGATGGACTCCCGAATGGGGTACTCTCAGGATAGTCCATCCCAGACCTCAGTATTTTTATTGGGCTGTGGATTCCACCTTGCCCGAGGCCCTGCCCTTTATTTACCTCTTCTTCCTTACACAGATACTGCAGCAGGCTCCCAGTTCCTAGCTTGGCCTGCCAGGTTGGCCTGCTTACATCTATCTGCAACCTGAGTGATTCCTCTAAACCAAACATTTAAAGGGTTTCCTCTCGTGCTTGGGCTCCTTCATTGACTTGCTCCTATCCTAAGATCATGGAGGACAGAATTGTTGTGTGGTGCCCCAGCCAACTTCTCAGGTTTTGCTGGTCATGATCCAGACTCCAGACAGGTTCGAATGACCTTCGGTACCCAAAACGCAGTAGGTTCCAGACAAACTCTAATGATCTACAGTACCCAGAAGGCACCAGGCTCCGGCCAAACTCTAATGATCCATAGTATCCAGAAGGCTCTAGAATTCAGCCAAACTCTAATGATCCACCGTATCCAGAAGGCACTAGGCTCCTCTGGTCTTTAAGAACCTTCATCAGATAATGAACACGAAAGCCAAAGCTCACGAGTTCCTTTTTGGTGCTAATGCTCTTAGGGCAACCAGAGTACGTTCCTGACCTTCCCTTCTTGAACTCTGAGTGTCCTGGGAGACAGGAAATTGCGTGCCTATGCAACCTCAGAGCCTGATGGTGCCTAGGGTTTAATATATACCCAAACTGACAAGTTACTATTTCCCTGGCCCTCAAATGTTTAACAAGGAAGGAAAAGAGGAAGAAGTAGCTTTTACGTGAGCTGCCAAAAAAAAAAAAAAAATCATTTGAGATAGAGCAAATCTGGCATGGCCCAGTGATTTGAATGAGTTACTGACAGCACAGTTCTACGGCACTATATAATTCAAAGTGTATGCCTCTCTTCTCAGGCAAATGAATGATTTCATTTCATTAACAGTGAATCTTGGCAAACCAGGTATGGTCTTGCTTTCCTCATATATGTTTGAATGTTTTCAAGAAGCCTGGAACTCTTTATTTGTTTTCAAAGGGATTGATTTATTCCATTATTTTATTTTCATTCTAGAGCGGGGGTTTGGGGGGGGTTGCCTGAGAGTTTGTCCCACATTACTTTCTTACAATCCCAAACTCTATCTAAGAATTCCAGCTTTCATCTCTGTGTCTTGCCCTGTCCTGCCCTGTCCTTCCCTGTCCTGTCCTGTCCTGTCCTGTCCTGTCCTGTCCTGTCCTGTCTTTGCAGGTGAGAACCAGGAATCCTGGAGGGTATAACAGGATCCCAGGATTTTCCTAAACCAGTAAATGTTCAGTGAGGAAAGAAAATGCAGACAGGGCAGGTGAGGCCAGGCTGTTGACAGGAAAGCAAGGGTTTAGACCACAGAAAAGACAAACTGTTAACCATTAATCCCACCCAGTCACTTCACCTCTTCTTGGCTGGCCTTTGTAGCCACTCCATGTGACCTCCACCTCTGCAGGATGGAATTCTGCCAATGCTAGTGATTGAGTTTAGGATTCTAAGGTTGTGAAACACTCAAATTGGAAGGGTTTCTCTGTGTTTTTGTTCTTCCTAACCCACCTTCCCCACACCATTTATTTCAGGAATGGGCCTATGCTTTGAACACATAAGAAAACCCACCCCCTAATTTCAGAGGAAGAGACCAGAAGCTGACAGAATTTAAGTCATCTACTGTGGTCACAGTCATCTGAGGGACTCAAGACACAGCTCAGATCTATCGATTTCTAAATCAGTCTATGGATTCTTCTGCTGTATAGACAGTTTTATTTAAAAGTAGAGAGGCGGCGTTAGGATTCCAGCATGACAAAACTTAGCCCTTAAGGAGCCATACAATTTAATAAGGCTTTTTACTCTGCAGAGAATACAGCTAAACCTTATAATTTCAACATATTGAAGGCTCAAAATATTGACAGGTTTTGCTTTCCTCCTCTGATTCTGAGATGTATCTATCCTTACCAAATCGAAAGGCCCCTAATAATCAAGCACTTTGAAACCTATCTATACATGTGGCAGTTGTGCATGTATTTGTCTCCCAGCCTCTGCAAAGATGAGGCATGTGGTTCTCAGGGAGGCCTGGTGTTGGCATTCTTAGCATGCAGAAGACACAGCACATCTGTCCATGCTTTACAGGCCTTTAAAAGTAATTTTTGGTTGAAGGACTGATATAGTTTAAGAAAAAGCAGTTGTGGGTGTCAAAGCACAGCTCCCTGTTGGACACCTCACTGTCCACCTGCTCTGTACTACAGTATCCTGCCCACACAGGGAGTTCATTACCAGCTACATCTATTACTATTCTCCACCGCATTGTGACATAAGGAACTCCGATGCTCAGAAACAGGTCAGAGAAAAAAGATTTAAAGGCAAGTGCTCCAGTTCGATCTCTTTATTTTTTTTTTTCAGATAGATTCTCATTTTATAGCCCAGTCAGTTCAGGTTAGCCTCGAACTTTTGACAACCATTCTATCTCAAGCTCCCAAGCACTAGGAATACAGGCAGTATCATACCTGTCTCCATCTCTCTTCCTCTTCCTCTTTTCCTTCTTTTGCTGATATATTTATTGTTTTGCTTTTCACAATGTATCTGCAGGATGACTGACAGCCTTCAGTCTGTGGATTCTTTAATCATGCCAAGTTGAGCCAGAGGAAAAAAAATTAAAGTGTGTGTGTGTGTGTGTGTGTGTGTGTACGCACCACGTGTATATCCAGTGCCTGCAGAGGCTGGAAAGCAATTTTGGTTCTGTTGAGAGTGGATTTTCATACAGTTGTGAGATGCCATGAGGGAGCTGGAAACCAGATTCCAGCAAGAGCAGTAAGTCCTCTGAAGCTCTGAGCCCCTCCTCCTGATATGGATGTTAGGGATTTGAAGACAGGTCCTCACGGTTATACAAGCTTTCTCACCCAAGAGGAGGGAAAAGTCCAGTTAACATAAAACGGTTTGTCAAAGCCCTGTGGCAAACTCTGACACAGATCCTTGGTGGAAAGATGCCCTGTCAGTAGAGCTGGCGCACACAGAACCAGGTCTACAGCCCAGAAGAACGTGCTACAGACAGACCCAGGTATTAGAGATGGATGAGGATAGGGGAGGAAAAAAAGAGACCCAGCGAACACATATTCTCATGGAACTTGCCAACCAGAGGCAAGGCGAATATGTTTGTACTCTTAGGCGCAGTCAACTGCTTGTCCAACGGGTGATCTCCATTCTCTTCATTCCGTAGCTCAACAAGCTCCATTCTCTTCATTCCACATGTCTGCTGCTCACCACTTGGAGCCATTTGGTGCAATCATTCAAGTAAAAAGCAAGAACAGAACAAAGCAGTGTAGCGACGAGACCTAGCAATCCTGCTGACTGAAATAATTCCCTACGTTTTCAGCAAGACAGACAAATACAGAAAACATAACAATACAGGACTTCAGAAGAATATATAAGTATAATGATAGATAGTATAGTAAGAATACATGTATCATCCCGCCCCTATGGATTAGAATCTATTCAATGTTTCCTTGAGAGTTTAAATTCATTAGTGTCATGTCAGGGGAAAAAAAAAAAACCCACAACCCTCCACCTAGAGCAAACCTTAGATTTTTTTTTTTTTCCTACTCTATTTAGTAATTGAGTCAAGACTTGGAGTCTAATTTTGCAATGTCATCTGTAACTTTAGGCACTTTATAATTTCTTCTCACTCTTTGTATATGTAAAATTCAACTAGTCGTTTGGTCTCTTTAGGATTAAAGAGGGTTATTATAATGAGAACCTCCTTGAGAGAATATTTCAAGGAAGTTATTCATTGTTAGTTAATAATAATAAAAAAAAAGGTACATAGTTACATCTACATGTCTATCTCCAGGCAAGGTCTCTGCTAGCAAAAGGTAACATCCATTGTTACAAACCAGAAAAGCAGAATTATGGGAGGGAAAAGCTAATGAAAGTAAAGAGGGTGAGGATGTAATGACCAGAGAAACTAAAAAAATGTACCTATGATAATATGATTAAATAGTACATCCTGAAAACATACATACAAGTAACATTATACAGACTAGACATGTTATATGAGAAAATATATATGTAAATATACACACACATATTTGAAAAAAAGCAAGGGAAGGATCTAAAGGTTTGGAGGGAGGAGAAAAAAGGGAAAGGAGGAGGAAAGGGGAGAAATAACAGACATTTTAAGCTGGGCGTGGTGGCGCACGCCTTTAATCTCAGCACTTGGGAGGCAGAGGCAGGCAGATTTCTGAGTTCGAGGCCAGCCTGGTCAACAAAATGAGTTCCAGGACAGCCAGAGCTATACAGAGAAACCCTGTCTTGAAAAAACCAAATATATATATATATATATATATATATATATATATACAAAAAATTAAATAAATTGAGGAAAGTGCTTTTAAAAAAGGACCAGATGTGTAGTTCCGTTGTAGCACGTTTTGCTAGAAGATGCAAGGCCCTTGATCCTATCTCTGACACTACAAAACCAAGCAAGCAAGCAAAAACTCAAAACAACAAAATCCTACTATATCCAACATCAAACCAACTTAAAAAACAAAACAAGGCAGTAATCTCAGCTTTTTTTTTTAAACTTTTATTTTCTTTGTTTTCTTTTGTTGTTTTTTTGTTTTTAAAGAGATATGCCCCATTATGCTGTTTAGACTGGCCTTAAACCCCTAGTCTCAAGCTAGCCTCCTGCTTCAGCTTCCTGAGGAGCTGGGACCAGCAGTACACAGAGGCTTGCTTGGAAGACAGACACATCTTAAGTAGCCTGGGATCACCTGGCCTGTGACATTATGGTCTTAGCTGGGAATGAGAGTCATACCGCAATCAGTTGAATCTGCTTTATGTAACCATCTCTTTAGTCCTTGATAAGACGGCATGACTTTCATAGAGAGACAGGAGACATGATTTGCACTGCTTGTCTGTATCTCTTACAACTAAATCTAGTGTTCCACCATGTGTGAGTGGGTATGTGTGAATGCAAACAGGATCACATTCATAGGTTTTAAAAAAAGGAAAAGCTGCCCTCCAATATAGCCCATGTGTTTCACCTCACGATGGTCTCAGCGGTAGGAACAGCCACCACTCCTGTGGTTCGGCTCAGACCTGACCTTTTCTTTAGATAGTGCACACGCTGCTGCTGTTCAAGGACTTCAAGAAGTTGCCAGTAATCTCTATTTTATGTCTTAATTACACAACCACTCATCCTGTTGGCAACTTGAAGAAAGCAAAAGTATGAAGGGTAGAACATTTAACCACAGCGTACCTTAGAAGAAAATCCAAAGCAGAAAAAACAGAAACCTAAGGCGGCCTTGCAAATAAAGCAGAAAATATCCATAAGTCAGCAGCATTTCTGTTGGTTATTTTTTTCAAGACTGGGTTTCTCTGTGTAGCCCTGGTTGTCCTGGAACTTGCTCTGTAGACAAGTCTGGCCTCAAGATCCACTCAGAGATCCGCCTGCCTCTGCCTCCCAAGTGCTGGCATTAAAGGCGTGCACCACCACGCCTGAGCAGCGGCATTTCTTGAAACAAGCATCTTACCCTCCCAGCCAGCTACATGAGAAATCAAAATGGCAAAGAAAACGTTATTTTGCCAGTTCCATTCCCAAGCACCTGTAAGATTAAAGGCAGAATAAAACCCAGGTCTGTTTTGACCAAGGCCAAGCATTCCCAGCAGAGGCTTAAAGCGATATCAAAAGCTGCTAGATAATAAAGGAGACAATTTGGGGACCATTAACAATGTCACTTGTAAAGAATTAATGTCCAGAAGTGTTATAGTTGTCTTTGGAGCTAAGAACTCCTTTACCCCACTGCCCAATTTATCAATAACCAACTTATCAATAAGCTAAATTAACAGGATATGCCTATTTGCATATGATACTTGTGTATTAAGAAGCTAGCAAGCAAACATGCTAATTGGAAATCCACGACCTCCTGCTCTGTTGACTGACAGCATCTCACTACGTCCTGTCACCAACTCTGTATTGATAGACAGCTCTCAAGGTGGCCCAGGCATTTGGAGAACTGGGCCACCCCAGCCCATCTACCCACGCCCATCCCAACCTCATCTACCGATTATGATTTTGGTTCCTTGTTTCCTATTTTCTGTGGTCGGGGTTCGCTTGTCAATCATCTCTTAACAAAGGCCTCCTCATTTTCATCACTTACACAGGTTCTCAGGCACTGTACACATCCTTTTGCTTCATTTTAGTTGTGCTACCTGAAATAACCTTAGCTCACGTGAGAGGACACTGTGAGACACATGTATGTTCTTATTGCAGTCACCGTGTGTCATGACGTTTGGATGTTATTCTCAACTTTTAAAAACTTTAAACTTTTAAAGTCATTTTTTTCTTGTTTTACAGGGATTGATTTAATTATTTATTTGTATGTATGTGCACGTCTCTGTGTATGCAGGAAGCCATGGAGACCAGAAGAGGGTGTTAGATGGCCTGGAGCTAGAGCTGCAGGAACCTGTAGGCTGCCCCACATGGGTGCTGGAAACCACATCCCAGTCCTCTGAAAGGGCAGTAAAAGCTATTAACCACAGGGCCATCTCTCCAGCCACAAACACGATTGTTTTAAATAGCTTATTCTACTTCAGAAAAAAAAAATGGCAGGCTGTTTATACAAGTATATACAATAAGATAGTAAAGTCAGAAAATTGTATGAAGAGGAAATTAAACTAAGGGCATTAAGATGAAAAGAAAGAGGACAAGACTTGAAGCTTGTGTTGTCTGAGTGGCTTCCATTAGCACTGGGAAGACTCTGGACTACAGGATCAATACGGTCCACAGTCTGCTTCAGTGATTTAGTGAATAAAGTTGTATGCTAGCACGGCTACAGATATTCATTTATTTACATGAATGTGTATGTATGTGTATGGCGACTTTCATGTTACGGTAGCAGAGTTCAGTAGCTGCAACAGAGACACCCCCATGTCCCACACCACCTAAAATTTTTACTATGTGGCTCTTTTCAGAAGAATGTGCAAATAGCCTGGTTTTATAATTTTCTACCTAGGAGATAAAAGCAGATCCATTTACAGTGGGACAGAAATTTAGGTTATCTAAAGAAGTCTTTAGCATGCAAATTGAAGAGAACTGGAACTATTTAAATTTTATTACTCTAGAAATCCCTCCCTAATCTAGACCTAACTCCTCCCTGTTATCAAAGATCAGGAAAGCCAGAACTTTATCTGCCCAGTGAGCCAACAGGTCTTTCCACAGGCAGTGGTGGGGGTGGGGCGGGGAGCACAAAACTAGCAACTAAAGCATCTACAGATTCTCCTGCTGTGTGGGTGGGTGTATCACTGTCTTCTAGAGAATAGAAAACAAGTACAAGCCACCCGTATTTGACAGCAGAGATCACACGGGAAACAAATATGGCAGGTCCACTGAATGCTTTCTCTGTGCGGTTTCAAAAGAACGAACACCAGCAAGCCTTGCCACCTAATGTTCTAGAACTAAGGCTGACGAATTCAAATGTAGAGCACCATGGTCATGCCCAAAAGAAGGTTAAAAATGTGCATTTAGTACGGTCTTAAAGTAGAAGAAAAGATCTCAAGGAGTCCAGTACAGTCCATTCAGATAATTCTTCAGGATGCTCTGTTGGATCCTGGACTGGGGAACCCGATGGTATATTATGAAGCACACCGAATGCCAAGACAGAAATTTCCAGAGAAATCAGCAGCCCCCATGCCAAACTGAGCTGATCCTGACTCTCCAAACCATTACGCAAACTTCCATTCTCCTTGATGCCAGGCACTGAGCCCAAGCTGGAAGTTTCTCTGTAATCACAAAGGCGTCAAGAGTGTGTGTTTCCCAAGTGCTACCACCCCCAAAACTGGCATGTACAGTTCCTGCCCAGAACCTCTCAGGCAGCAACAAACACTTGGGCTGTTCATCACAGGAGGGACTAGTCATGGCGGTTCCTACTTACGTAATGCATACAAGGTGAGGATGATTCCAGCCAGGCAAAATCCTTCAAAGAACCTGAGTGTGCTGAACATTGTCACATTCACTGACAGTGCCACCGTCAGTCCAAAGATGAGGATGAAGATGGTGGAAAACAGCAGCACAGGCCGCCGGCCAACCCTGTATGCGAAGAGGGGGAGAAATCAGGCAACATCGTTAAACAGGAGGTCAATGTTAAGAGCTGAGACCCAGCCTCCAGTGAGCACTCTATACATATAGAAGGAGTGTGGGCTAAGTGTCTTCATACTATTTATAGCCATGTCATTAGATCATGCCTTACTCCCTTAGGACAGATGCCTCTTGTGGGACATTAACCCTACATCCTCGGCTGGAACTTAGAGCAGAGCTCAAACAGCCACTAGGAGAGAGAATTATGATGTGGTCCTGACTGCTGTTACTGAGTCCATCTCTGTGTAGAAACAGGGATACCTCAAAGCGAGAGAACAAAAATCAATAATAACTCCCCAAATACAAACCTTGACACACCCAGCATAAAATGGCTTGAGAAAGTGCCAATCTTTGGACCTGGCCCAAAAAGTAAACATAGACATGGAGGGAGGCATATTCCCCGGTTGTTACCTCAGGGAGGAATCTTGTTTCACCAGCAGCCTATAGGTCCAAGGTTGGGCCAGCTGCAATTTGCTTCCGCTACGTGACAGTGTGTAATTCTAAAGGGACCACAGGGATCACACGCTAAGCCTGGGCACTTTGAACTGTAAATAAACCCTCTGGTGTCTCACTGTAGACCCTGCCGGAAAGGGTATACTGAGTTTACAAACCACACACAGAGCTGACTGGTGCATGACCAGTGGCCACTAGGGGACGATGTACATGGGGGCAGTCAGAGGGCAGATGGGGCAGTCCATGGAAAAGGAAAAGTCACAAGTTCCCTCCCTAGTCCCCATCTAACCATCCACTTTCTCTACTTATTACAGGTAAAAAAAAAAAAAAAAAAAAAAAAAAAAAAAAAAAAAAAAAAACTATGACAAACTGCAGCAAACTAATATTTAACACATCTGGCGTGGGCTAAAGGATGGTTCATGGAGAGGTTGGGGGAAGAGGGAAGCAAGGGAATGCTGGCCTGGTGCCACATAGCTTAGCTAAATGGCTTTAGTAGCCCTAGACATTTATGACAAGGCATTGACATACAGTAAACCAGGGAGGGGGTGGGGCAAAGAAACAGCGGAATGGTTGCGGCCCAGGGCTGGGTGAGAATAGAGAGTGTTTATGAGAACATTTCCCAGACTTTAGAAGGAATATGGAAGTGATTTAAACTCAGGGTGGGCAAAGGATCTAACTCTGTAAACACATTAAAAATCATTGAATTGTGCTCATTAAAGAGCAGGCTTTATGTGTGTGTGTGTGTGTGTGTGTCTGTGTGTGTGTGTGTGTGTGTGTGTAAATGATCTCCCACTTAAAGCTCAGTTTGAAGATAAAGTAATGCAAGGCCTTGCTCTGCCTCATCTATAATTTAAATTTATGTAACATGTAATATAAAATAAAACACATGTAAAATATATAAATATATAACAGTAATATATAATAGTTTTAAATATAAAATGTGAATACATAAAATATAACATTTAAACTATGATATAAATACAAAGTAACATATTTTAAGAAAACACTAGGGCAGGCACAACAGGCCAGCCTGAAACCCCAAGCTAAGCGATGCAGTTTTCAGCCTCCTCCTGCACTTCTTGCTGCTCTCTGATGTGGTCTTTCTGTGCAGTCCAGTCTGACTAACCTAGAACTCTCTGTGTAGCCCAGGTTGGCCTCAAACTGGCAATGTTCCTACCTCCAACCTCCCTAAGCCTTCTGATCACTACCAGCCCATTTTCAAACATGCTTTTTCCTGTTCTGATTTTGTCTTAGAAAAGATACTTGATTTTTTTTTTTTTTTGGTTTTAAATTTTGTTAAACGAACAAACAAAACAAAACATTCTAAGCACATCCCTCCCTGATCTCTTAAACCAGTAAATCATTACACCTGTCAATCAATGGTGGCTGAGGGACACTCCTGATCTCTGTAGTCAGAATACCTTGGTTCTGCATGCGGGTCCCTACCACATCATTTCTAAGCTATATGATCTGGGGAAAGCCCATGCTTTCTCCACTGGGCCCACTTGTCTCTATGGAGTTCGTTCAAGTGTGGGAATGTGCCAGCCACTCAGTGATCGTTCACTACAAGCGGATTACAAGCCTCATGCGAGCTGGTTCCCCAGAGTGGGATCAGAGGTGGGTGACAACTGAAGCCCTTTATCTTTTAGGATCTTCAAAGATGTCCCTATCTGAATTGAATTCTCAAAAATCTATCTGCTTTTGCTGTTTGTTTACCTTTCTGGGCAAGAGGGACTCTGGAAAGGGGATCACTTCAAATGAGCTGATTTTCCAAGAAGGGCAGCATGAAAGAACTTGATTTTATTGGTTCTGAAGATGGAGGAACCCAAAATACAGGTGGCTACTAGGGGCTAGAAAAGACAAAGAAATGGCTGGTCCCCACTGCCTCTGGGAAGAAGGTCTGCCCTGGTGGTATCCTGTTTTTATCCCAGTGACACCCATGTCGGGACTGTGAACTGTAAGATGGTTGATTCGTGTTGAAGCCACCAAGCATGTAATCGTTAGTGACAGCAGTCACAAGGAACTGATACTGAGTCTCCAAACAGAAATCCCATTCGAATAAAGTGACTGGAGAGATTTAAATTCAGGGGTCGGTTATAAAAGAGGAGGCAAGCTGACAGAGAACCTCCACGACAATTTGAAGTTTCTATCAGCCGGGATGGGGGAGGGGACAGGTAATCATGCACGTCTGGGAGAGAGAGGCACTGTGTAGAGGGGACCTGGCAGGGACCTCTTGCAGCACTGCAGAGACAATGCCTGAAATGTCCCCTCCTCCCTGCAAATCTTCAGCTTGTATCCCCCCCCAGCTATACTTCCATCCAGCCTATTATTGCTGTCATAAACACAGGCCATCCTTCACCAGAGCCCTGTCCTGAGAGTCTCACACATAGCTGAACTAACATGTTCTCTAAAATATTTTATTATTTAAAAAGTATTTATATGTGTTTGTATGTGCGAGAGTGTGTATATGGGGTAGGTGTGGGCAGTGTATGTGATTTGTAGAGGTGAGAGGAGGATGTCGAATATCCTGCTCTGTCATTCTCTACCATATCCCCTTGGAACAAGGTCTCTCGCTGTCTTAGTCAGGGTTTCTATTGCTGTGATGAAACACCATGACCTAAGAAACTTGGGTCGGGAAGGGTTTTGTCAGTGTACGCTTCCACGTCACAGTTCATCATGGAAGGAAGTCAGGATAGGAACTCAAGCAGGGTAGGGACCTGGAGAGAGGAGCTGATGCAGAGGCCATGGAGGGGTGCTGCTTACTGGCTGGCTCCTCATAACTGGCTCCTCCTTTCTTATAGGACCCAGGGCCACCAGCCTAGGGATGGCACCACCCACAGTGGGCTGGGCCCTTCTCCATCAATCACTTACTAAGAAAATGCCCTAGAGCCCGCCTACAGCCTGATCTTCTAGAGACATTTTCTCAGTTGAGGATCCCCCCCCTCTCCAACTCCAGCTTGTGTCAAGTTGACATAAATCTAGTCAGTATACTCGCTTAACCTGGGAAAAGGCCAGGAGCTAGCAAGCCTCCCATATCCTCCTGCCTCTGTCTCAATATCTCTGGGATTAGGTGCATGTGGCCATGCCCAGCTTTTTACACAGGTGCTGGGGATTCAAACTCAGATCCTCATGCTTACTGAGCAAGTGCTCTTACCCACTGAACCATCCCAGCAACTCCAAAACTCTTTAAGAAAAGCAGCCTATTGCTTAAATGTCTGTACACGGTGGCTGCAGTTTTAGAAAGCGTAGCCTATACCTCGATCAGCTTCCTCATGCAGCCCTGAAATTGACCCTGCTGTGAGATACGGAGTTCCTTTAAATGGGGTGATTTCCTTTTAAGGTAAGGCTTAAGCAGAGAGTAAAATATGCCCCCCCCCCAACATAGGAAAGATGTGAAAAACACAAAACTTGTCTGAAATGGAAGGCCACACAAACTCTCCCAAAGCTATGCTCAAGCATTTGTGATGACTCCCTGGGGCACCCTTGCCTGTTTGCCCAGGCCTCAGAAAGCCACTGCAGAGAACTGGGTTTGTGCCCTCAGACTCTGGTCACATCAAGAAAAGACCCAAACTGTTTAGTCTTTTGTCCCCAGACTCAGGCCTGGAGTATTGATCAGCGAGGCTGCTGGCTGGGTTACAATGTGCAAGAAAAACTGGACACAGCTTACACACCTCCATGGATCAATTCTTTAATAAAATTCTACATTTTCTATTGTAGTAGATCACTGGCAGGATCAGGAGCACCATCAAGCCTGCATTTCTCAGAAAGGAGGGCCATGGCTCACACTGGTATACATGTCTAACTTCTGTCAGTGACGTTGGCTGGGAAGCAGTGCCTGCCAGATGAGTAGAGTTTGTGCTGAAAAACTAGCAACCCAAGCATCTGGGTTACTTTCTCCATCTTTATCCCTAACCTCAAAACCCAGACAGCTCCTAGCACAGGCCTACAGAGACCGCTGACAGTTTCATTGCTGAACACAAGGAACGAGTCCATAGGAAGCCCTGGAAATGGTGAATTAGCAGATTCCGAGCTCACAGGAAATCTCACTGTATGCTCACACAAATAGACACTGGTTTGAGGAAGGAAATTTCCACTCCTTCAAGTGTGGTCTGAGGACTCTCATTGCCCTAGCTTAGCTTTCTCAGCTAACCAGGATATAGAAGGCACCAGGAAAACACACACACACACACACACACACACACACACACACACACACACACACACGAGTTTGTCCCTCGGCATTCCTGACATTCCTATGTCAACAGGCCCAAGACATGATGATTCAAACACTCACACAAAAAGATTCTTATAAAAAGAATGGGATAGGAAGCAGCCACCCCACATCTTTGTCCTTAAGCAGTTCAGTCCCCAACATTATCCAACTGTCTCCAACTCTTGGACCCAGCACCACAGTGTCCTTATGACCATACAATGCTTTAAATAAAAGTGCTGTGGTATGCTGTCAGAGAAGCAGTTCTGGGCCATGTGGTGCGGTCCTGATTACAGCTTATAGCTGAGTAGACTTGAAAATTGACTTATATTTCTGGGCTCTAGTTTTTCAGCAATAAACAACGATCATGACAGCACCTATGTATAGGTGTACTTTAATGCATGGGAATATCTGATACTACCTGGTACACAGTGATCAGTAAGCAATTGGCTCCTTTAAAAAAATGTATCTATTTATTCATATGCCTATAAGTGTTTTGTCTGCATGCTTGTCTGTGGGTCCTCCGGACAAGCAGCAGGTACTCTTACCCACTGAGCCATGTCTCTAGCCCTTAAGCAGTGGGTTCTCATGATGCTGTTGGCATTATGATTGCTAACTCAGCTTCTGTCTCCTCCTGGTCCTCATTATCATTTCCTCCGGAATCACACACTTTGCTCTGGAAATCCACCCCTCCTTACCCACCTAGAAACACATTCTACATCACTGCTGACTGCTGCCCTTCCCTTTCCACAATGCCTACCCATTCATTACCATTAGGTTCTTTGTCCTCCTCAGCGTTGGCATCCCAGAGGCAGCTCTTGGGCTAAGCCAGTGCTAATCCAGACTGACACTCATAAGGTGAAGGGTCTCCAACTTCTTTCACCTTCTTTTTTTTTTTTTTTTTAGGTTTTGGAGACAGGGTTTCAATATGTTGCTCAGGCTGGCCTCACTCAAGCAATCCTCTGCCTCCATCCCTGGTAGCAGAGAGTACAGGCACATGCCACACTTCACCACTCACCATTTTTAAATATATTTTGTGCATCCACCCACTTGGTGCCCCACTGTGCATCTCCATGCTCAAGCTCCTCCGAACTAAGCATAAATTATCATAATTAAACGGGGGCTGCAGGCTAGTCATGAATGCATTTAAATACTCCTTCCCAGCTATCTGTCAGGGATGTGCACTGGTCAATTCCTTTTGGACTGACTGCATTCTCCAAGTGTCAGCTTCTATCCTGGCATCAGTGGCAAACAGAGCAAAGGCACACTGACCTGGGGCTAACCCTGACCACTCCTCCTTAGCTAGCAAAGGTGTGCTGTGCCTTCCAAAGTCCATGTGTCAGGTGTGTTGGTACTCACCAGTCAGCAATGCATCCAGTTATTAGGTAGCCAAAGATTAATCCAACCAGTAAGGAGAACTTAGCGATATGGACTTTCCAGGTATTATCACACACAAGATCCCACTAGAGAGGGGCAAACAGAAGATAAATCAGAGAGACGCATACACAGAACTAGTTGCACTCAATGACAAGGACAATACGATAACCTACAAGGGTCTTGGCACTGTCGCTGGGGCCATATCACATGTGCCACGAAGAATATCAACGTGGGCTGCTGAAAATCCAATGGGAACTCTAACTTGTCCACAAAAGGCAATGTGGTTCTTTAATCTAAACAGATTATCTATGTCTGCAAGAACTGATGCATGAAGTCTAGGGGATGTGTACATCTTCTTTCCCAACCACCACAGGAAACTGAGGCAAAGGAGAATGGCCAAAGAGACAGGTGACATCCCGGTGACCAGAGCCCTTCACATTTGACAGAGTGGCCGGAATTCAGGTGTTGAGAAGGCTCAGGCAAATCTCTTATAGGGTGCTATAACAACACGAAGAAATGAAAGGCAAGATTTGCATTTCCACCCCATTATACCCTCTAAACTCTAGTCTCGGGGGGGGGGGAGTTAATAATAAATGCTGGAGTCTGAGCTTTATATATTCTCTTCCCCTTGTAAATTGTGTTTACACAAACTCCTGGAGTTAACTATACTCCCGGAGTCTTAGACTTAGTCCACTTTGTGCAGTTAAGTTTCACTATTTAATAGAAAAAAATGAAAATGATCCTCAGGGCTGGGGAGACAGATGGCTTAGTCCATAAAGTCCTTGTCATATAAATGTTGAGGACTTGAGTTTCTATCTCCAAAACTGACATAAAGCTGGGTATGGTAATTTTCACGTGTAATCTCAGAGCTCCTACAGTGAGATGGGAGGTGGAGACAATGGGATCCCTGGAGGTTTGTGAGCCAGCTAGACTGGCACACACAGTGGTGAGCCACAAAGAGACTGTCTCAAACAAGAGAGCGGGTGATAGCTGGCACCTGAGGCTGACCTTCACATGTGTTACAGCATGTATGTTTACCCACTCACAGACACACATGCATGCACACACATCGTTCACATGCACACACAAAGGAAGAGAGAGCAAAAGATAGAGGGAGGAATGAAGTGAGTGAGGAAGGGAGGGAAGGAGGGAGAGAGAGGGAGAGAGAGGGAGAGATCTTTAATTATTATCTTTCCTATTTGCCAAAGTGGAAAAGGTCTGAGGCATGCATACACACACACACACACACACACACACATGCACACACACACAGAGTTTATCTTTAGGTCAGCGAGGCAAATGAACAGGGGAAGGGGTGACTGGCTGGTGCAATGCACACTGTCCCATCTGTCCTTGCTGTTTTGTGTTGCTATCCACCCTTAGAGGCAGAGAAGCCCTTCTGGCTGATGCTACAGCTTGGAGCTTCTGACCCCAGGTTAAAGGAGCACAAGGGTGGTGGGGTACTGATCCCAGCTCCAGATATGCCCCACCATGAGGAAGTTTAGGAACGTGTAGAACAAAAAAGCATGCTAGCAGCAGCCAGCAAGGGTGAGGGTTAGGGGTGGAAAGTATGGGGCCAAAACTGGACCTAGATGCTATCTTCTGAGGTGTCTCTAGCTTTGAGCCTCTGCCTATAGGGAACCTAGAAGGTAATGCCAAGGGTTCTGATACCCCCACTTCTCTGCCCCGAGGTCTGACCACTTCCAAGAGCACAAGGGAGGCCAAGGATGAAGTCACGGCTTCAGGGGGGATTCGGAAGACCGTCTGTATCAGCCGCTGCCAAGGAAAGAGCCCAGCCTAGACAGAGAAGAAAGGGGCCACCTGTCACTGCTCTGACTTCTGCCCAGGACTCCTCGGCATACTTGCTCTCCCATGCTCCATGGCAGGATCCAGACTTAGAGATAACTTACACCTTCATCTACTGAGCTGGCTCCAGACGTTCTATAGCAAAACTTAGGAAGGAAGGCAAGAAGCTAAAGCACAAGCCACACAAAGGCCAAGAAGGAGGGCTTGGGGCTTGCTGTCTAGATGTATTCATGAGTCTGGGGAGGAGAGCTACTGGCTGCTTGGAATGTTGCTCCAGAGGCAGGAATTCCTTAAAGGAGGTCTTAAGGGCTGGTGAGATGGCTCAGTGGGTAAGAGCACCCGACTGCTCTTCCAAAGGTGCAGAGTTCGGATCCCAGCAACCACATGGTGGCTCACAATCATCCTTAACAAGATCTGACTCCCTCTTCTGGAGTGTCTGAAGACAGCTACAGTGTACTTACATATACTAAATAAATAAATCTTTAAAAAAAAAAAAAAAAAGGAGGTCTCAAAATGCTACAGAACTACAGGGGCTCCATGGCCTGGGAATGAGCAGAAAGCATAGATCTGGGAAACTCCATTCCCAACGCTCTGAGTGAAAACTCCTATAGGAAGGCTCAGAAGTGCGGGGCTAACAAGCTGTCCAGGTGAGCCTGAACCACGTGGACTGACTGTCATGCATCTGAGAACCCCCATAAGATCCTATCCTGCCTTCCCAAGCCACAGTGGAACCAACCCATGAGCTTCATGACCCCAGGTTTCAATCACCTCCTAAGAATAGGAAGAAGCTAATTAACATTCCACAGGAAACACAGACATCACCGCTCACTACATCCTTGCCCACTTGTAAGTGAAATGTGAAGCTCCAAGACAGCTAAAGAAGTTTCTTGGAGACGGCCTGGGCAGCCAACATGCACTGATGTTTCTAGAAGAAACATTTGATCATAAATACTTTTCTAAGGCCAGAAGGGCAGACTTGCTCTTAAAACACGTTACAGCTTTGTCATAGGAATATGTGTGCATTGTTTTCCCAGGTATGTGTAAACATTCTGAGAGAGGCAGCACCTTACTGGCTCATCCCCCAGCTACACTGCACCTGTGTAGACGTCAGCCTGGCATACTTTTGGCAAGCACTAAGCTGGCCTGACCAGGTTGCTGCCTGGAAGACACACACCAGCTGCCTTCTCTTTCATTCACCCTACTTTTTATACTCTTTCCACATCTCTACCAAGACTCCCCATGGATGAGTTTACTCAAGGTTAAATGATGCAAAAGAGCACATTACACTTATATTAGATGGCCAGGAGACAGGAGACTTCAATAAAAATGTCCAGGGAAGTGGAGAAAATAGCCGGCAATTTTGCCAACTCAGTCACCTGAGCAATTACTACACCCAGCCCGGGGCAGCCAGACCCGATTTAGTTGCCACCTAATAAGTTGTTCACTCGTCACCTCAAAGTGACCCCTATCAATTAACTATGGCAGAGTGGAAACTTATTAGAACATGGAGGGAGACTGAACTCCCTGTCGGCATGCTGGCAATAGGAGAGGAAGCCTGGTTGGCATTAATGAGCTCAGCCTCTGTGGGGAATCACCCACCCTGGGGTGGTTGACCAGAGAATCCAGGGCAAGGCAGCCACCTGTACCCTACAGCTTCCTCCACTGGATACATATCTCTAGTTAACAAGCACTGCGCCTAGGAGCACCCAGCAAGCTTAGCAAGATAAGGGTTACTCATGCTGGGATCCACCTACGCCAACACCCTCGCTCTCCTGGAGGCACTTTACACTGAGCTTTAGGGGTGGGGTGGAGGTAGGGGAGTTGGGGTGGGAATGAGGGAACTCTATGATGTTGGCTCCCATGTTTAACTTCTACCAAAAAAAAAAAATGTACTGGGCTCATGAAGTGTGCCTTCACACATTGTTATCTTGTAAAGAATCCACCAAAGAATTCCAGAACTATGAGGAAGCTTTGCTATTCCCAGGCTCTCAAATGTGTTTTCTCATTGCTATAGATAAGATTATGCCGATTAGTTAGACAGGAAGTTAAACCGAGTCTTTAGGATTTAAACACTCCATCAAAAAAAAAAAAAAATCTGACCAGAGCAATGTTGTAAAAAGTCTAAGACCAGGACTGAATGATCTGGATTAACTCTCCTTTGCCAATCAATCATCAATACTAGCAGAACACGGGAAACCTTCCAACCATACAACCCGAATGCCTACCCATGCTAACTACAGCTGTAGCATCCTAATTTCTAGGGGTGAGGGAGATGCTCACTGCACACACAAGGCAGCAGGAACCTCTTCCTGATGTATACTCCTGCAATGGGTGCTGCAGGCTAAAAACACTACTTCTGGACCTTACAGAGTCTCAAAATGTGATTTAGGGTCTGCTAATCAGGGGCACACAACAAACAACTCCCCCTGCCATCTAGTTCTGATGTCTGTACTGATTTGACTCGAAAAAGAAACAAGTTTTTGGAGTGGTTCGGGGTGGGGTGGGGGTGGGGATTCTGCTCTGCTGGACAGATCTGGGTGGGAATCTAATCTCTGATGGTGGCTTTACTGAGAGTGTAAGTCTGGAGCCAGCAGCTGGGACAGTGACTTCCTAATTTCTAGACTTCCCACTGAAATACTGGGCAGGCTGGGTACAAAGTGCTGGGCTGAGAACCTTTCTGGAGTCCCAGCCTATACCTGCCTACAATACCTACAGCAGAGCCTGATATTTGCAAATTGAGCCCCTTCCTTGATTGAAAGTCCTTGATAAAAAGAGTCCTCAAGGAAGATGTGGGTGAAACCCCCACTCTCCAGCAGCGATACAGTCTAGCATTAACTCTACCTCCTGGAAATCCATTCCCTAGAGAAAAATAGGAATGGCCCTCTAATGAAGCAAGTTAACACCCCATCAGCAGGTTTAACAGGGTTATAAAACCTTCAAGCCACAGCCCATTCCTCCATCCCTCTCTTGCCTTCTCTGCCACCAACCTCATTTCAGAAGCATCCTGCAATACCACAGGGGCCTCAGGCCTCAGACTTAGGGATAAGACAAACGATTTCACACATCTCATTCTACATGTTAGCTATGTGTTCTGTTCAAAAAATTAATTGAAAAACTTAAGAGACAGGGAAAACATGGTAGGTCGCTTTTGTACCTATAGATTTTACAGATAGACTATAAGGAATAGAAGTTGTACCATTTTAAGGCAATTATCAAATTTCTTGACTTGTTAGAGTGGAGAATTGTCATAAGGAAACTAATTGCATTTCTAAAGAAGGTGGAAAAAATGGGACTTAGAGAAAACAATTTTCAGTAATAAGGAATTCCCTAATAAAATTTATAAGAGGAATCTCTGTAAAGATGGAAGAAGATAAGTCACTTATCTGGT
The DNA here is from genome assembly GCF_900095145.1 of Mus pahari. Lineage (NCBI taxonomy): Eukaryota > Metazoa > Chordata > Mammalia > Rodentia > Muridae > Mus > Mus pahari. The sequence continues at coordinate 37,539,460 of NC_034605.1, forward strand.
TGTGGAGATCAAATATTAATAACTAATGGGAGAAAATTACCTAAAGAAATGAGAGGATGGGCTGGAGAGAAGACTCAGTGGGTATAGGCACTGTCTGCTCTTACAGAGGACCTGGGTTCAGTTCCCAGCACCCACGTGGAAGCCCGTAACAGTCTGTAACTTCTGTTTCAGAGGATTGATTGCCTCTTCTAACCTCTATAGGCACCAGTCATGTGGTATACATATACACACACACACAAACACACACATCCATATTCATACATACATGCAGACTAACACTCATACACATAAAATAAAAATACATAAACCTCTTTTTCAAAGACAAATAGATGTTTTTAGCTTGTTAGTACATTGCTAACTTTAGTTAAATTTTCTATACACCAAAAAATATCATAAATAAAATTATAGATACCTACATTTATAAAACTATATCTACTGGACTCATACTTAATATCAGTTATTTTCCTCTTGTTTTATTTTCTTAGCATCCAGACTAATGTGTGTAAACATCCAGATAATTTACAAAATATAGACTATAAATGAGTTAGAAAATACCCAGGAAATATTTGATTCTGTTAGTGAAGATCTAATATATATATTTATTACTTTATACTTTCTAAAGACGAAAGAGAGATAAAGAGGTACAGATCTGTACAAGGCGTGGCTGCATGAATCCCTTTTCTGGAAGAAATTTGATAATATATAGCTCATTACTTTAAGTATTACTTTGGCCCAGCAAACCTCACTTTTTTCCCCAAGGAAATTTTCAGAGATGCCCACAGAGTTTCCCTATGCAGTGACATCACCAGTTGTAACATAGAAGACATGAGTTCCTGAGAAAAGGTCACAGGGAGCCATGTAGCCACTGAAAATTCTGCTTTCAAAAACTAATGACTAGCAAAAACTTTCATTATGGATTACAGTGTCACCATGCAAAGTCTGGGGACAAAGCTGGTGTCCACAGGGAAAAGGAGGCATTCCAAAACATCAGGCTCAGAATAGGGACAGGAGATGGCAGTCAGGGGGTAGGAGTGGGGTGGGGTGGGGGCTACTGCAAGCCTGACTGCTGGAACCTGATCCCCAGAACTCACAGCAGAGTTAGAGGATTGACTCTCCAAATGCCTGCTGTTGCTCATGCACTGACATCATACACACACACACACACACACACACACACACACACACACACGCACACGCGCACGCGCACGCGCACACACACACACACACACACACACACACGATTTTTAGAAAAGCTGTGGGAGTACAATGGAAATGGAGTTTTATTTTCCAGTTCATACTATTCTTGTAGTTCCTAAACTTATCACAATTAACTGTCAATTATAATGTGGTGATAAGGGTAAGATAAAGCTCATTAAAAAAAGAAAGAGGGAATATATATTCCTTTCACCTTTTAGGGGATATAAATTTTCATGCAATCTGAAAAAAAAAATCAGAGAGTGGGGATATGTTGGTAGAATGCTTGCCTAGTGTGCACAAAGGTCTAGGCTCTCTCCCCTCATAGCAGAAAACTCAGTGTGGTGGAGCATGTCTATCATTTCAGGCCAAGTCAGCAGAATCAGAAGTTCAGGGTCATCTTCATTTACACATGGAGTTTAAGAGCAGCCCAGGATACATGAGACCCTATGCTCATCAACCAGTAGATGAACAAATAATGTTTAGAAGAGTTTGTTGTTGTTGATGTTTTGTTTGTTTGTTATTTCTTTTTTGTTTTGTTTTTTGTTGTTGTTGTTTATTTTTTCAAAAAACAGGGTTTCTCTGTGTAGTCCTGGCTGTCCTGGAACTCACTCTGTAGACCAGGCTGGCCTTGAACTCAAATCCGCCTGCCTCTGCCTCCCGAGCACTGGGATTAAAGGCATGCGCCACCACTGCCTAGCTAGAAGAAATTTTTAAAACATAGTTTGGTACGGTGGAATATGCCTGAAGTCTCAACTACCCAATGACAGAAGGTTGGTTATTGTGAACCTAAGAGTTTAAGACTAGCCTGGGGTAACTCATCATATTATGATTTCAAAGCAAACAACAAATATTATAAAAAGAAGTTTTGTAGCAGGGCATGGTGGTGTCTGCCTTTAATCCCTACATATGGGAGGCATAGCAAATGAATCTCTGTGAGTTCCAGGCTAGCCAGAGCAACAAATGAGACCTTGGCTGAAGATGTGTGGGTAGGGAACTGGAAAAACACCTCAGCTATTAAGAGCACTTGCTGCTGTTTTAGAGGACCCAGGTTCAATTCCCAACACCCACATGACAGTTACAATAATCTGTAATCTCTAGTTCCAGGGACTCTGTTATCCTCTTCTGGCCTCCACAAGCACCACACACATACAAGGCACACGGAGATACATTCAGGCAAAACGCTCAAACGTAGACAATAAATTATTATTTTTTTCTTGTAAAAGAAGCAGTTTGCAATAAATTTTATAGCCTGAAGTCAAGCAATGAAGTTTACTTTTGTGGGTTTTGTTTTTTGTTTTTGTTTTTAAAATGAATGTAAGTTGCCCCTAAGATTTCTTAGGGCGGAGTTCCTCACGTAAGCTAGTGCCATCCCCAGACCACTGGGTTTTGCCAGCCACTGTGTCAGCTGCTTGCTGCATGCCTGAGCACAGTCATTTGAGACAGAAGGAAATATTTCAGGGCAATGCTACAAAGAAGACAAAATGGCTTCAAATTCCAACGATTTACATAAAACAAAATCCCCAACTGGGTTGCAGGAATCTAGAGAAATATGGGGGTCATTGCTTTTTCTCTCCAAAAAAAGCATTTTGTAGCCTCCCAGGAATCAGTGTGTTATATACTAAGGATGTGCTTTATGCTGCTTTTAAGCTAGAAACAATAGGAATTGTAAGAACATGCCTACATATACATATGTGTGCACAATAGAAGCACATATACACATGCAAAGATTAGTCATATATGGACAAAAGAAAGAGTCTCCACAAGCCAGACTGTAGGAGTGTGTGAGCTACAATTAGCTTCTCCGCACACGGGCAGCCAAGGCCACCATTTTTAGTATTTCTATTCTAGCAGTATATGGAGTCTTTTTTTTTTTTTTTCTTTCTTTCTTAAAAGACTTCATCAAGATGCAAGATCTACTGCCTCATTTGAAAAACCTCAAACTCTCTCTGCATTCTCGCTTCTGAGCTCATGCTCCAGTTTCAGGCGGCCTGTTGTCAACAGTAGCCAGCACAAGTGCCAATTAGAGTTGGCGTGCTTCTAAGCTTCCTTAAATGACATCATCAACATCCTTGCCAGGTACGCTGGGGAATTTTTTTTTTTTTCTTTAAAGTTTTGTCTCTGGTTTTTGTTAATTGCTATTACAATTGCTCTTCATCTCTATTTCCCCCTTTAACCTCCTGCAAACAAGACAAGACAAAATTAAACAAACAGAGCTTGTTGGGAGAAACTGTAGAAAAATGAATTGCGAGTTTGTGTGGGCTAAACTAAAATGATCCCTCCTAGAAACTCTGCATGCCTGTTTTTGCTTGTTTGTTTGTATTGTTGTTTTTTTTGTTTTTGTTTTTTGTTTTTGTTTTTTTTACAGGAAACCCACACCAAAGCCACAGTATTGAAGCTACTTAGGGTTCTTAAACATCCCATGGCCCCATTTTTATGGCTAACGGTGTGATTTTTCAGTTCATTCAACCCCTGACAATGCTTCATCTCCTTTCCTAAATACCATTCTTGAAGCTGGCTTCTCCGCTTTTACAGTAGCTCTCTGGTGCAGAGGGGCAAACGATGATGCTCCATTGACCGAAGCTGGGGCTTCCTCCGTTTTTACCAAACTGGAACATGTTTCACAGGGCTAGAGATGGAGAGCTGTGTTCCAGCAAGGTTTACAGGTTAACAGCAGCAGCAGCACCTGGGCTGCCCTCTCCCAACAGCCGATGTGGGTCTGGAAACAACGACCCAGAGTCACTTACTCCTTTCCTTGTCTTTAAGGAAGCACTATGTGGCAGCCCTAAGCAGAATTCTATATTGTGGAAGAGTCTTATTCTCTTGATAGAGTCCTCTATGTCATTTGGGGGAAGTTCAAGCGATATCCACAAGGCAGCAGAAACTGCTAATAAGCAAAGTCGTCTAGTAACCAAACTTTGAGAAACCTTGACCTGATCTGCAATTGTGTGTTTCATTAACACCCATCACCTGTAAGAAAGGAAGGGAATTAAGAGCCAATGGTATAAAGAGACGTGAGAATGAGGGAAGGGAAGATCTCAACTCCACGAAGACACCCTCCATATCTCAGCAAAATCAAGAGATGCACATTAATTTATCTCAAGTAACAAACACTGCCACTTGAGAAACTCCAACGTGTGTCCTGAATAGCTCAGAGGGCCTCTCCTAGTGTGACACAGTAATGAACAAACCTGGTCCGTCACACCAATATTTAAGCACACCCACTCATTCAGGAAAAGAGCCAGGGTCACAGAGCTAACTCTCCACAGCATCAGCATCTGCCAGGTGTGGCCAGGGAATATCCATCCACACTGCTATCAGCAGAAGCCAGACTTTCTACATTAGGAGTACCAGGACTGGACCCAGCTCTGCAGGATGAGCAGCAGTCTTGGCCTCTACCAGCTAGATGCCAATAGCAGCCATGCCCCCCCCCACACTCTAGACACACCTAGGTGTGACAACCAAAATAAAGAGAATAAATGTCTCTGGGGGGAATCATCCCACACAGTTAATCACCCAGGGAGTATCTTTAAACCACAGATGCCTCGGGGATTTCCCTAAGTGCTCTGGTCATACCCTCCCAACTCAGGGACCCGTTTATTCCAAGAAAAGGCACTATGGCACCAAGTTCTGAAACTCATCAGCTCGCAGTGACAACACCATTCAGACCCCAGCCTGGCGTGGCTTCAAATATCCAGTGGCTTCTTAAGATAAACAGAACTTCCTTTCATCATCAACAGCTCCATGAATTCAGGGTTTGAGGTAGCCTGTATGTGGATTATACTAGAATTAAATCATGTGACCTCACTCAGAAGGGAGCCATTTCCCTTACTGACTTCATTACTGGTGCCATGCAGCATGTCCAAGAGGCTGAAGTCCCACACATTGGCCAGCGCAGCAGGGCAGAGGATGGGAGTGTTGGAGCATGGAAGCAGGAAGAACTGAAGGAAGTGAGGGGATAGGATGGAGGGGTAGATTCTGGTTGCAAAGACATATTATTGTCTTGGAAACAGATTGGCAGCCAGGACCCAGGTTTAGGTGGGGACAGAAGCAGGAAAGTCAGCCAGGGGCTGTGGAAGTCCAGGCAGCAGCAGAAGATACTCAGTTACAATGTGGGCACCCAGTGCAGAAATTGGGGAGCTATTAGGGAGCTAAAGAGAAGATAAGATCACAGGCCCCCAAGACAACTCCATCCAGTAAGTAACAGGTCTAGGGTGTCGAGAAACACCCACATTGCCCATCTGATCCATTTGGGGCTGTTCTATGCAGGGTTATGCTGGTACTCCAGGGTTGTGCTGCAAACTGTATCCCCTGTGCCTGTGTTTAAGCCATAGCCCTGTAGGTGTGCCCTAACCCAGTTAGACTGGTGCCTTTTCAAGAGGAGGTGCTGGGGGAGGTGACTCAGTGGTAGGGTACAGGCTTGGTATGCTGGAGTTATATGTTCTATCCCAGTACAGAAAAAGAGGGAGAGATGAGGACAGGGACACACAGAGGAGTTAGACGGTGAGGAGAAGCCAGGAAGGGCAACCACTTGCAAGTGGAGGTGTGCATCTGGAGAAACCACACCCATTTTGCCTCCACCTGAGTATCTTTCAGCAGGCATAACTGAGGAAATGCATGGCCCCTGTTTCAAGATGCCTGGTCTCTGCTGGTTGTTATGGCAGCTATATGAGCTAACCCAGGGAGGCCAACTGGAGCCTCTTGGTAGTCCTGTGAGATCTGTCACTGAGCTAGCCCGACAGTCATCTGCAGCAGCACAGACCATGCAGTGGCCACAGGGTACACTGTACCATAGGACCATTTCCCAGGGCTGCATGCAGGCACAAGGAAGAGACAACATGTAGGCAAGGACTCAGCCATAGTGTAAGACAGGAGCTTGCTGAAGGGGTTTCAAAAGGTAGAGAGTGATATGCATGTGTGACAGGGACAGCATCAAGGGGGCTGAGGGCAGAATCCTGGGGTAGACAGGAGCCTGAGGCTAGGATGCGGCTGGCTTCTCTCCTCTCGGTCTCCCCATGTTATAAAATCACCCTTTTCTGTCTTATCCTGTTTACAAATTTCAGAGGCTCATTGTTTACTATGGGAGGGGGAGCTGAACTCCAACTTAAGGACAAACTCCAGGACCAAGGTGGGTGGAGTCCCATGTCTGCATTCAGGCTGAACTCTCCACAACCTGTGCATGTCCCCACTCAGCTACCACCAGCTCCTTGGCAGAGGAAGTTCCATCTCCATCCTCTACTTATTCAAACACAAATCCACCTCCTGGGCAGCTTATGAGGCACACCCTGCCAGGGCCTTCCTGCTTCCTTCAGCCTCTGGAACTCACCTGGGCTCCTACACTTGATCTCTTCTCTTACCTGGGCACCACACCCACCTTCCCAGCTGTGCCCACCTCTGTATCTCTCTAACCCTCAGTTCCTGGCCCCACTTTGTTTCTTGATCTGCACATTACAGATGTATCTACCTCTGCACGATTTCCGTCTCTGGATCCATGTCATCATCTATGTCACCTGCCCATGGTGATAATTCAAAGACAAAGACCAGAGAAGGCCTGCATAGGACCAGAAAATTGGCTCTAACAGGGGAAATGAAAGGAGCTGAACTATGTGTCTTCAGGAGCTACCATCAAGTTCACAGCCACGTCACGTGCATTATAAAGGGAGGGGACAACCCAGGTGTCAGTCATGGATGAAAGTCTAAACATAATAGGGTATACTCATAATCATGGCAGAATCCACCTCAAGAAAAACTGTGACAAGTGCTATAACACAGATGAACCTTGGAGATACCTGCAAGCAGCATTTGACAGTTGCAAGGGGATAGATACTAATCTCCATTGACATGAAATACCTAGAATGGTAAGAATCATAGAAAAAAAAAGTAGGACAGTGACCACTGGGATCCGGGGATGGGGGCTGAAGGATGGGAAAGACTGTTTAAATAGGGACTAAGCTATAGCTAAGATGAAAGAAACAGACCTGGTAAGGCTACAGGAGTATGTGAACAAACACAGTGCCACATACTGAACATGGAAATACTTAACACACTCAATACACTTAAGGATGGCCAATTTGGGGATGTATGTTATCGACATTTCAAAAATGAAAACTTTAAAAAAGAATCCTGGGATAACCACTGTGTGTTCACTTTAGATCCTATGTATATAGACACAGTTGCCACTGGGGACCTCCTCGGCATGTGACAGTCAAGGGTGCTCAATGTATTCTGTGTCTTTTAAACACTGAGAGGCAGCTTCTAATCTAATCTGGGAGGAAACTCTATGAAGTGCAAGGCCTGAAAGCGTAAACCGTAATTCAGCATGACCCTGGGAGCTTCTCTGACATCCTCTGTTTTTTCTTACTCTAAACACGACAACAAGAAGTACGACTGCCAGCTAGTAGGATCATACAAAGGGATGACTCTGCTTTTCTCCCGTTCAGACGTAAAAGTCTGATAAACACTTCCCTAGCACGGCTATGACTTAACATTCTCTGCCACACATCCCTGTGACTCAGCGCTTTGGTTTCCAGTCCAGATAAGTGAACTGCCTGACTGCCCTCTCCCGTGCGCGTGGATCCCTAGCTCCTCCGTGTTGTACAACACAGCTCCACCCACGAAAGACCTGGAACATACCTGCTAGGGCTGTGTGATGCTGCTTCTTGGCAGAAGTGGGGAACCTCTCCCAAAATGAGAGGTTAGATATGTAGAAAAAGGTGTGAAATACAACAAAGGATTGGGGGTGGGGTGGGGAATGAATATGAATAAATAAGTAAACAAACAAACAAACAAACAAGGTAGACAGACCCAGGAAAAGCTCAGGGTACAGGGCTTGCTTAGCTCTACCGCAGGGGCATTGTGCGTGTGTGTGTGTCTGTGTGTGTGTGTGTCTGTGTGTGTGTGTGTTTGTGTGTGTGTCTGTGTATGTGTCTGTGTGTGTGCCTGTGTGTGTGTCTGTGTGTGTCTGTGCGTGTGTGTGTGTCTGTGTGTGTCTGTGTGTGTGTCTGTGTGTGTCTGTGTGTGTGTGTCTGTGTGTATGTCTGTGTCTCTGTGTATGCGTGTCTGTGTGTGTGTGTCTGTGTCTGTGCCTGTGTCTGTGTCTGTGTGTGTCTGGGTGTGTCTGTGTGTCTGTTACTCCACAGTGACAGCCTATGGCCACTAGAAGCAACTCTTAGAAGTATCCACACGTGGCCTCCTGCTCGCCAGTTACCATCCAGGTATTTTACTGCCCTGAATCCACTTTCACTCCATACAAGGGCTCTGCAAATTATGGAGCTGGTGCCCATATGGTGGCAGAGGTGGAGGTGAGAATTTGCAAAAAGCATTTCCAGTTTCTGACATCCCGGGGCACTTTCCAAGCTCCTTGGGTGACGTGCAATTAACACTGAAGGTCCTTTTTAATTATTCCAAAAGAGGCCTCAGAAGGTCCTTGCCATTAGCCCTGTCAGTTTGAATGGCCAGGTAAGCGACAGGTTGGGTGTCTGAGAAGGAAAGGGATACCAACCAAAGCATTTATCAACGAAATCAGCAATACTCAGTCATTCGCCATTAATTACCACCCCTTCACAGAAGCACAGGGCCTGGTCATCCCTGGCCATTTAGGCGGAGTGAGGTATGCCACTGAGAATGGCCAGTCTTGAGTCAGATGAGCAAAGAGAAGAACAAGATGGCTAACTCCCACCAACCTAGAAGTCAACCATGACTGTGGCCAAAGCCAATGGCTTTGAAAATACTGCCCAGGGTAGGACTCCAAGGTGGAAGTGTCCTGTTTCTTGCCTAGCCCTGCAGTGGGCTGCTGTCACGATGGGCACCTCTTTCAACTTCCATCCTCGAGTTGTACTGCCTCCCAGTGCAGCTCAGTCAGATGTTACAGTGTGCTGACGTCACTCTCTGCCACATAGCAGTCCACTCACCTGTCTCCCTTCTCTGATCTACACACATTCTGTGAGCCTCAGGCCCTGCTGCCAGTGACCTGCTTAGTTCTCAGGTTAGAACTCAACCAGCCAGCCAACTGCAAGAGGATCTTTGGTTGCCTGGCTGCTCACACCACTCTGGGTTCAGGATTCCTGTGTACAGGACACACCCAGTTCTCCAGGGAGAGATGCCTTCTATTATCTATGCACCAATGAGATAAATCATCCTTCCAGGTATGGCCTATTACCTCCTCCATCTCAGGGCTTCTCCTACTACGCAGCCCTCACCCTGCCAACCAGGTACCTCCTGTTCACCAGGTGGAAGGGTGGGGCAATGCTTCCCAAGTGTTCTGTCCTCTCACCGCCTGGAGGTAAGGCAACAGGTGCCCCACCCTGACAATGAGGAAGCTGGAAAGAATAATCTAGATTTGATAAGTTAGGTCCAAACTGGAGCACTGACAGTGCCAACCACACCCACCAACTGAAAAACGCTCCTTCATGTCAGTAGGCCATGTTCGAGGGATTCAGATGTGTGCGGTAAGAGCTTGTGGGTCAAAGACCTCCAGTCGGGAGGCAAACACCGTGCTGCATCCTGTGTGTCTGTCACCGTCACTGGGCGGTGTCAGTCAGATGATGGCTGAGTCAACTTGAAGGATGGACAGGAACCAGTGGGTGGAAGAATGAAGGGAAACGGTGTTTTACATGAATGGAACAGCTTAAGTAAAATGTTGAGGAGAAAGAGGGGCCAGCTGGGAGCTAGAGAGGGGCACTACAACAAGAGAGATATCAAGGAGGAATGGTCTGGTGGATAGAGTTGAGGTCAAAGTCACATAGTTTATGTAGCAATGACGGGGAGCCCCAAAAGGCTGCAAGCAGGAGAACCACATCACAGGTTTGTATCTTAGTGTCTCTGGGTCTACGGTTTCAAAGGTAGAAAGATGATGCCAGTTGGAGATGGGGGTGTGGGGGAGGTCTACAAAGGCCAAGTGGGCAGAGGTTAGAGATATTTGCCCAGAGGCAGAAATCTATGCCCATAGAGCCATAAAACAGCATACTTTGATGTCACAGCAATCCAAACGTGTGCTTAGGGGCATCTGCTAGGTCACAAAAGGCAGTGGGTGACAAGAACTGGACATGTCAGTTACCCCTCAGATCCATTTTCTATAAACTAAAGACTCTGGACATGAAGTTCCTACTGACATGACATTCTACAGCCAAGAGGCCTCTGTGTAGCCTAAGGGTACAGGGAAAGTGGGCAGCGGAAATATATTCTACCCCTAAGGTTTCAGAGATGTGCTCTTTTAGCTTTGTAGAAATTTAATTAGTACCCTTTCATTTTTAGCTTGAGAGGAAATGAAATGTTGGAATGCTCCTAAGGACCTGCATCTCCTATCCATGCCCTGGGAAGGGGGTCAGGTCCTCCTGTCCTACAGCGGGCTGCTCATTGTCAGGCTAGGACTCAGAGCTCCAGTGTAACGACCCACTGCCCCCTCTCAGACCCATCCTTCTATTGGCCACCTTTCAGGAGCACACAGAAACCAGGTCTTCCAGACACCACAAAGTCTACCTTCCTCACTGAGAGTTCGTAGCAGCTGCAATGCTTGGACCTAGGTTCTCCTCACCCTACCTTCCTTCCTGTCTGTCTTTCTCTCAAACCCATGTCATTACCTCCCTGGTCAACTGTCTTCTGCAGGCTTAGCTGGCACAACCCAGCCCACTCTGCACATCCCACCATCAAACTCTGATGCTGCGGTGAGAGAGAACTTTTCAAAAACATGAACTCTCAGCCCTTCATAACCCCGACTCTGCTCAGTACACTGATGGTTTCCCCTTACTCTAGAATTACAGAAACTGTTAACACGGGTTGTGTGCCCTGGCCCTTTTCCATACCAGTCTCATTCCCATACCAGTGATGAGCAGCCTCGAGTGCCTCCATGCCACAGGACCCTTGCACATGCTGTCTGCCCTCTGGGAAACACATGCTATTCTCTCTTGCCTCTCTCAGCATTCACAACCCTCAGCCCATCTTTGTGAGGTTTCTTTGTTCTGGCCTTCCATTCCCCTTTCTCTCCATAGATTTGTCTCAATTTGAAATGAAAAGACAATGACTTGACCAGTTAGGTGCTTCCCCCATCAGTCTGCCAGGCCTGTGAAAGTTGAGCGATTTCCACCCATTGTTCTATCCCCATCACACACACAGCACAATGGCATGTTCAGAATATGTGCATGCAAAGAGGAGGGAAAGACAGAATACCTGGGGGGGGGGGTGCGGCTTGTACTTATTACCTTGACAAACGCTTAATGACTGCCTTTCTGAAGAAAATGGCAATCCCTGCTCTGTGATGTTTGCCAGTTTCCGTGGTGTAAACACCTCTGGGTGACCCATTTCGAGCCACCAACCTTATGTTACTGAATGTGAAGATGGGTAGAGATGCCCACAGTGGCTCTGGTATGCCAACCACTGGTAATGCCAGGAACAACATTCAGAAAATCCAGTGTGCTTTTAAATGGAATGGCTTTTTTTTTTTTTTTTTTTGACTCAGCTCTATCTTGGATTAAAAGCCAATATGAATCACTACTTGCAAAACCTGCTAATGACAGAAGAAGAGCTTGAAGTGTCTTCCAACAATAACACCATCACATACTATTCAGAACAAGATGACAGAAGGGGAAAGGTCTTACAGCCCTGGAGAGTGTTGTGTTCCCTGAGGGAGGGGTCAGGCCTCTCCACAGCTTCTCAGCTCTGGCCTTTGCATTGCTGAATTAAAGGTGATAAGCAAATCCAAGTCGACATAAAATGTGGTTTCTACCCCTGTCTTAGCATTTCTAGAAATGTACCCTCATAGCACCATAAAAACAAAACAGAATTGTAATGCCAAACTGAAGAGGAAACGAGATCAAAAAGATTATTAGAAGAAAACATGGGATTTCCCCCAGTCATCCAGGACTATGGAAATCATAAACATAACAATAGAAGACCTGGAAGCCATAGAAGGAAAGTGTTGGGGTTGCTCCTGTGTATTCAAATGCTTAATAGTGGCCCCCATATTCTGGTTGCACCCAGTGAGGCGATCTTCATGTACACCAAGTGATGCTTTGTAACCTTGCTCTCCAAATTAATTGATCAATAAAAGGCTAAAGCCTGTGATTGGGTAGGCAGGTCTTCAGTTACATGGCTGGGGGCCCGCAGCTAGAGACAGGAGAAGAAGAAAGGAGAGGGAGAGAGGAAGAGAGCGATGGAGAAAGAAGAGGAGGAGGAAGAGGAGAAGTAGGAGGAGGAGAAGGAGGAGGAGGAGAAGAGAAGGAAGAGGAGGAAGAAGAGGTGGAGGAAGAAGAGGAGGAGAAGGAGGAGGAGGAGAAGAGAAGGAAGAGGAGGAAGAAGAGGTGGAGGAAGAAGAGGAGGAGAAGGAGGAGGAGGAGAAGAGAAGGAAGAGGAGGAAGAAGAGGTGGAGGAAGAAGAGGAGGAGAAGGAGGAGGAGGAGGAGGGGGAGGAGGAGGTCCATGAGAAGAGATGGACAACAAGCACATGACCACAAGAAACTGCAAATAATAAGAGACATATGGTTGGGATGTGAGTTATTAAAGCTCCAAAACCTGCCCAATCTAGGCTTATACCTTGTAAAGAAAATACCTGGATTGTATGTCTTTATACATCTAAAATTTATAATTCCATTTATAGGAAAGACTATGTCGCTTGACTCCATCCAAACCAAGCTGTGTGTACAACCGAAGAGTGCAAGAAGAATCAGAGGGTCAGGTAATTAGCCAGGGCAGGGCAGTCTAAGGGCCATAGTGCTGCTGTCAGTCAGGATGGAAGTAATCCTGGAACCTGCATGCACATGAAGGCAAAGAGATGGGAGACCATCCCAAGGAAGGCAAATGTAAAAACCGGCACAAAGCCGGTGAAGCTGCAGACCATTTCAAGTGCAAATACTGCAGCAGTAGTCAAATTTTATTTTCTACTCATCAGACTAGCAAACATTTTAATGTCTGGCAACTCTCCAAATGATGGAAGGTGTCGGGAACAGGACCACACAAACTATTTCTGAGCATATACATTGCTAAGTTCTCTATATGTTCTGTTTTTGGAAGGATACATACAATTTGGCAACCATGGTGAAACTGAGGAGCAGAGAGAGCAAGCAGTCTGACTTATACTATAGTTTTTGTCTATCTGTTCGTTTTGTTTTGTTTGTAAGCAGCATCTAAGTGTGAGGCTCTGGCTGACCTGAAGTTTCCTCTGTAGACCAAGCTGTCCGTCCTCACACTCACAGACATTTGTCTGCCTCTGCCTGAATGCTAGGACTAAAGGCATGCACTGCTTATACTATAGACTAGACATGCAATGCGTTATCTACTATACCTAATTTAAAAAAAAAAAAGAAATTTGCATAATAATGTTTGCCATTGTGTTATATATACCATAGAAAAGCCACTACTGGGATGACAAGATCATACTAGAAAGACAACTCAAGAGATTTTACTACATCAGCAAGAATATGAAGTTTAAAATGTGTCTAAGTGGCTGGAGAGATGGCTGGTTGGTTAAGAGCTCTTATTGTTCAGTTCTCAGCACCCATGTCAGGCTGCTCAGAACCATCTGTAACTTCCACTCCAATGGATCTGATGCTCTCTTCTGGCCTTCATAGGTATCTGCATGTACGTGTGTGTGTGTGTGTGTGTGTGTGTGTGTGTGTGTGTGTGTGTGTGNGGTTGGTTAAGAGCTCTTATTGTTCAGTTCTCAGCACCCATGTCAGGCTGCTCAGAACCATCTGTAACTTCCACTCCAATGGATCTGATGCTCTCTTCTGGTGTGTACATGTATGTGTATGTGTATGTGTGTGTGTGTGTGTGTGTGTGTGTGTGTGTGTGTGTGTGTGAGAGAGAGAGAGAGAGAGAGAGAGAGAGGCATAAAAATACAGCGTAAATACAGCGTTTTCTAAGGACTGACAAATGTTTTTGAGATGACACAGAATAATGGCAGATTCCGTTAAATAAGCACTCCAGATGAGTAAAAAATACGCATAAGTGTTAAGCATTTCAAAAGTGGAAAGTAGTTGCTACTTTAGGATAACACTGTGGACTTCTTTTAATAAAATATTACCATTGCAATGATAGTATAAATTAGTTTTAGTCTTAATTACATTGTACTGAAGTCATTTTAAATAACTTCAAGAAAAAGGATACAAATTACTTGTCAGGATATTAAACAGCTTCCGAGACAAAGGTCAGAACTCTTTGCAAATTCTTGAGAACAGGAGATAAATGAACAATTTAAACTACAACTACTGGGAAAAAAGGAAAAGCTTGGGAAGGTTAGCTGGCTTTGTTTCCTGACCAAATTCTAGAGATTATTCAAGAAGGCAGTGAGTGTTAGCAGCCAGCTATAGGCATGCAGAACAATACAGGTTGAGTTGTGTTAACTATTAAGGGCAAGATACATGGAGTTGCTTTTTTAATTAAAAAGTATTTATTAAAATCTCAGAAGCACAAGAAACTTTGGGCTGCAACAGAGAAAATGAGAAAAGGGGACCACAGGAGCCAAGTTCAGACCCACCCATCTTCAGAACCCCAAACCTACTATTCTGGGAGAGGGACCTATTTGATTCATCCTCTCAAGAAGACACTGACAGCTCCGCTCAGCATAAAGCACAAAATGCTAGAACAGAGATAAGGATGTTTGAATACCTGTTTCCTATGAGAATCCATTCCAATGTGTGCTGTAATCAGCGGTATTGGTATGTTAAAATTGGCCTTGGGTTACTTTTATTGAGCAAAGGGAATAATTCATGTAAGAGAAACTACAAAAAGCTGCACAAAATAAAGGTGGTGCCAACACCATCATTATCACAATCATATCTCTAAAAGAATTGTAAATCCTATGGTGAAAAGTCTGAGGTATGCACAACAAATACAAGGACCAATAAAGTTACCTGGGCATGGTGGCATACACTTTAGTCCCAGCACTCAGGAGGTAGAGGCAGGTGGATCTCTGAGTTAGAGGCCAGCCTGGTCTACAAAGTGAGTTCCAGGACAGTCAGGGCTACACAGAGAAACCCTCTCTTAAACAAAAACAACAACAACAACAACAACAACAACAAAAACCCAATAATAACAAAAAACAGTAATGATACCAAGAGGAGAGATGTTAACACTCAAAACCTCTTAGAAGAAACTGGAGCTGTTGTTCAAGCTACTTCTGTAGAAGCAGAAACATCCTCACTAAATGCAACCTAACAGTGAAAGCAAGGAGGACTGGGGGCCACAGCCTGCAGACAGAAGTACCTCATATCTGCTAAAGATGATGGTGCATCCTCCATAGGCTCCATTAGTGGAGGCATTTATCAGTATCCCTTTTGGGGTAGATTATGCAGAGTCTGCTTGGCTGTGCTCTGGTACCATGTATAAGAGGCATATACTCATGTAGCAGCCAATATGGCTGACCTTGTTATGAATGGAACACATGAAGTAGGTGGACATTTTTCAGCCAAGTAAGAAACTACTAAATAAAGCAGGGCATACTGGTGCATAACTTTAATCCCAGCACTTGGGAGGTAAAGCACTTGGGTAGATCTCTATGAGTTCAAGGTCACCCTGGTCTACAGAGTGAGTTGTAGGACAGCCAGGGCTACACAGTCTTGAAAAAAACAAAACAAAACAAGATAACAACAATGAAAAGAAACAGAAGCGTAATGGGGAAGGAAAAAAGGGAAGAAAGGAGGAAAGAAAGAAGGAAGAGAGGGAGGAGAAAGAGAGTGAGGAAGGAAGGAAGGAAGGGAGGGAGGGAGGGAGGGAGGAAGAAAGGAAGGAAGGAAGAAAGAAAGAAAGAAAGAAAGAAAGAAAGAAAGAAAGAAAGAAAGAAAGAAAGAAAGAGAATCCCATGCTGGAAAACCAAGCATTCTCAGGAGTGAGCTGACAGACATGAGAAAACTTTAGTGCAATTCACCCAAATCCACACTTCTTTACAAAGAAGGGCAGGTTGGCCTGCTTGGGACAGAGCCCCACCTGTGGGAGGGTTTAAACTGAAGTAATGAGGGCATGTCAGGGTTGTAACCTTGAGGGGGTAAAGCTCAGAGCCCAGGGGACCATCTTCATTCTAACATTCTGGAGTTAAGTGATCTCTTACAGCATCCAGGTATGAGGACAACAATTGTGTGATATCTTCCCAACCAACAACTAGGGCTAGAAGTGACAGGGCTGTGTCTCAGGAACACACCAGCTCCAGGAGTCACGCTGCATGCTAAAGACATCCTGAGGGGAAGGGGGACACAGGACAACTTCTCCAACCTTGAAATTGTATCCCCTGACTCAAGCTGAAGACTTTCTCTGCATCAGTTTACTGTGTTCAAAGTGGACAGACACTTGACTGTAAAATGGCAGCAGCGTCCCAGTCAGATTTCTACATTTGTGCATAGACACAGAATCCAGGGAGCTCAATTAGCAGAGGAAGAAGTCAGCCAGAGAGCCAAAATGTGCTGGAAAAGCTCTTTCAAGCCCTGTTACCTAGCAAAACGCAGTGGAAGGGCGGTCCTCTTGCTGGAGCATATTTCTCTGTGAAAATCAATATGTCCTTCCTCGCCTTTACAGTATGAGAAAGGAAGCTTCTAATTACTGTGCACAGGCCTTCATTCCTCCATGTCATCTTGCCCGTAACATGTAACTACCATGTGCTGTCAGGCATTGTCTCCCCCCCCTCACCCCATACACACACACACACACACACACACACACACACACACACACACACGGAGTCCCCCCTCCTGAATGCTAATTTTAAGAACTTGCCCAGCTTTCCAATATGACTCTATCTAGTCTGTTTTCAAGAACTATTTTTGTTCCTGCTTCACACCATGCCTGGCAGGGGCTGAGTAGCTGCCTCCTGGTCCCGCCGCTAGAGTAATGGTCGGTTTGCTCCACCTGCTCACTTCCAACTTGACTCTACCACAAAGCCCTCTTCGCACACACTCCTTCAAGCCAGTACTCTTCCTTCACTCTCAAAAGAGGCTTCAAGTACTCAGCAGTGTTACCAAATCCTTATTGTTGACAAGCATCCACAGCAATTTAAGTAGTTGTCGCTTTAGAATTGTCTCTGCCCTCCACCAATGGGAATCAGTTACAGAAGCACCTTTGGAAGGGAGGGGGGGGGAGGCTGAGTCAAGACGAGACAAACCAGGAGGATCTTCTCAATTATACTGCAAAGCTGAGAGATCACTAAGCCAGACGGGTTTGGTTCCCACAGGACACAGCGTTTTCTGGCCAGGTTGGTACAAGATTAAAACAATGATTAAGATGATGTAAGAGTTTCATCTTACAGATCCATGAGCTACAACTGTTTACTAACACATACTGGGCAGAGAGCTGGATTACACACACACACACACACACACACACACAATTATAAACTGTGCAAATCCATTCTCGAATTTAGACAGAGCCATTTCACACAATTCAGAACTGTCCCATTTCTAACTGCACTGTTTAAACTGCCAAAGGGACAGAAACTGCAGATGTTTCACAAGTTGCTTAACTAGGTGGCATCCAGTGGTTCCTACAGGCCAAGAAAATTGAAAATTATGGGTACCTAGGGTCACGATTGTTTAACAGTATTGTCCATTTTTAGGGTGACATACATCTCTCGAAGAACACTCCTGCTGTACTACACAGGATGCAAGACCTTTGCAAGGGACAGGGAGGACAAAGTGGGAACTGGGATCAGTTCACCGGGTCTCAATGCCTCAGGCCAAAGAAGCAGCTGCGGTAGAGGAGCAGCGATGACATCCTGCAAGCTTCCCACCTTCTTATGCCATGGGACTATTTACTGAAGTCCTGAGAAAGTATTTGAGGGAACACCCCGACATTGAAGTCTACAGTCAGATCTCTGGGAAGGACAGCTCATGGTTGGGGTGGGGGTGGGGTAGCCAGGGAACTTTATAAAGGGCTCTGCTTCTTTGTTTATAACTTGGATTCAATTGGCTTTAATCTGTTCAAGGCACGTGTGGGGCGGCTGACATCTGCTAGAAAGAATATATGAGAGTATAAACACTATTTTTCATGGATAGTTAGTTCTTAGTGGGAGACACAGGGACAGGCGGCCTGCAGAAAGAACACAGCTATGTCCTGGCTCCAAGGAGAAGCTCTAGAAGAGGGATTGAGTCTTCCAGGGCCACTGCTGAGCCATAAGTGAGTCTGACACCTAGCTAGATAGAGGAGAGGATTTGAACCTTTCGGGGGAGGGGAGCCCTTTCCATATGTGCACTGGGACAGGAGTTTGGGTGGAAATTAGAAAAAAGCTAAATCGGTCTCTTTGAGGCGGATGCAGCGTCACGGGCACCGCAGAGGGCGGCAAAAAAGCCTTGGCTTCACATCCAAGTAAGAGCATCTCCTTTGAGGGACAGCTGGGAGCCCAGTCAATGCGGGGTTGTGCGTACACTGGATAACATTTTGGGTTCCTCAACTGGGTAGCTTCGGACCTAAGTCTGCAGAGAAAGAGAGATGGAGCACAGAGCAGAGGCGGCCGAGGTCAGAAGAAAAAGGTTCACAAGAAGAACGCGGGGACGCGGCGGTCGTGGCCCTTACCTTGCTGACCACGTTTTGGATGAGACCAGTGCGGATGCCGTAGTCCCACGCGTGGCAGTCGCAATTTGAGTCGTTGTTCCCCTTGCCTGGAGGGGATGGGAGGGGTGGTGTGTCGCTGTTGTTGCTTCGGTTGCTCGTGGTCCCCCAGGAGGCAGTGGAGAAGGGGGTAGCCGAGGGACTGGTCCAATTGCCCATGTCACCCCATCGGCCGGTGACAGTGGCACCCGCCAGCTCGGTGCCTTTGCCGGCCCCGTGGCACCAGAAGTCGGGCTGGTCCAGAAGGAAGGAGTCCGAGAACTGGCTGAAGCCGATGAACAGTGCCGGGATCCAGGTGAGCACCACCAGGGTCTTCTGGTAGCCGCCGCCCAGGCCCCCGAGGAAGGGCAGCACGGAGCCATCGTAGTCCAGCAACAGGAGGCTCGGGGCGGCTGTCGCCGCGCAGCAGCTCGAGTGCGGGCCGCCGCTGGGGTGCAGCGCAGGCAGCGGCTGGATCTCCGCGCTGCCGCCGGAGCCCGCGCGCCCCCCGAGGGGCGCCGAGGCCGCCGCGTCCCCGGGCGGCAGGGAGCCGTTCTCCTCTGCCGGGGCCGGCTGCCGCCCGGCACCGCTACCCGCCGTCTCGCGCCGCCGGTCTATCGCCATGGCCAGGGCCCGCGGCTCCCGCAGAGGCGCATAGAGCGCGGCGGAGCTCGGCGGGCGCCCGGGCACAGCGCCGCCGCCGAGGAGGAGGGCCCGCGGCCGGAGAGAGTGCTCCCGGCCCGGCGAGTCAGGCCACCCCCATGTCACCCGCGCACCCCCGTGCCCTGGGCGCCGGGCAGAAACCGTTCGAGCCCTCAGCCGCCGCGGCTCATCCGCGCCGCGGCCCGGGCGCCCGCCTAGCTCCGAGGCTCTCCGCTGCTGCGCGCCGGCCGGGGAGGAGGAGGAGCCGGACCCGCGCCCTTGTCGCGGCTCGGGGCCCTGCGGGCACCGGTGCGCGTTGTGCTGGGGCCGCCGGCGACCGCGGGTTGGGAGATCCTCCACGGACTTCGGGCGCTCCCGGAAGCCGCGAGCTCGCAGCCAGCCTGCGGAGCCGGCCGCGCTCTCGGCTCACCGAGCCGGCCTCCGCCTCCCGCCCCGGCCCGCCCCCTCTCCCCCCGCCGAGGTGGAGGTAACCGCGGCACCTGCTGCGCCGCTCCTGCGCACGAGCGCCCCCTCCAGCCGGGCCTTGTCGCCACCGCCCGGACAGACGCAGGGGCGGGGAGAGGGACACCCGGGTCAATGCAAGAGACCAGGCAGTCTCTGAGCGAGGGGGACGCGGGTCCCCAAGGAGTCCGCACTGGCTGGGAGTGAGAGGACAGGGTCGTCTGCCAGTCTCAAGTCCCACAGCCGCAAGGGACCTCGCCCCGGGCACACCGGCTCTCCGTGACCTCTGTTCGTTTCCGAGGTGCCTGGCGGCTGGCACCCCACTCCTGGTCCTGAGCCCAAGGGTTGCCTGCCTTCCAGAACAACCTTCTGTGCTTCTTCCAGACTCAAATAAGGCAGTTTTTTACGGTCACGGAGCTGGGGCAAGGAGGCATGTTTGCCAATTTTAGGATGACAGCCCCTTACAATGCTGGGTCACACGCGACCCACTGCAGCACCCTCCCCAAATCGCCATTTCTTTCTGTGCTCCAGAATGAATGTCAAATAAACACAACGCTGGAAGGCTAGACCTTCAACAGGAGCCACACACTCGATACAAACGTGAATGAGGGCGGCCTGCCCCACCCCCTCCCCAAGGTCTCGGATTCACAATTCCTATGCTGTGCGCACAGGCGCGCACACATCTACACCTCACAGGAGATCCAAATGCTCTGTCGGCACTCCAGACTCCAGAACCAGCCTTGCCCAGCTAGCACTATATAAATAACACCAGCCCTGCGGCAAACGGCCGCATTAGCATATCTTCTCCTGGCCTGCAGGGCCTGACACCAGTGAGAATTATGCGGCTTTCATCTTAGCCTCACTACATTCTGGAGACATTTCATATCCTGAGAAGTTTATTAATGGAATTAATGGAAATCTTAAATGGAGCAATCTATCTCTAGTCTTATTTAGCACAGGGGAAGGAAGCTCGCGTTCTCTTTCCAAAACCATATCCTGCGAGTACACGTATGGAATGCGTTCTTTAAGCATCTCCATTATTTTCTCAGCTGCATGTTGTATAATTTAGTGGGAGACTATTTTTTCTAAAGCATGCAGCTCAATGTTCCAGTCAACGTGTACTCACTGCCGAGATTCTGGCACGTGGAGAGAACTATTTCTGAAGACTGCCAGAGAGCTGGACTTTGGGGAACCCAACTGTGAATTCTCCTGAGTGGCTGGGAAGGGGAGATTAGATAACAATAGACGGAAGAGACACAGGCTGCAGAAGACACTAAAGGTCTGGGAAACCCAGTCTGGAAATTTAAGCACATTTAATGACATACTTGAGTGAGAATGTCATTATGAGACCCATCACGCTGTATAATGATTATAATCTAATAAAGTATTATTTTAAAAATCAGGAGTGACAGTGCACCCTGCCAATACATGTGATCGTCTCCTCCTCCTTCTCTTCCTCCCCCTCCCCTTCCCCCTCCACCCTCTTCCTCCTCCCCCTTCTCCTAATTTCACCTTATTGGTAAGTTTAACTTTTCTTCCCCTCCTCACTTGAAGAGCTAATACTTGGGAAGCGCTCACCCTGCACCCCAGCAGGACAGAGTGAATGAATGTTAGATATTTATTACTGACTCCACCCACTGTACACAACCTACATTTTCTTAGATGAACTGAAAGGTAACAAGCCAGGCTTTCTCTCATTCCCCTTTCCCTGTTGGTTCTTTCAGAGGAAGCCTGCTCTGTCTCTGGGTCTGACTCCTTTGCTCAACTGCTCACTAGGAACCTAGCTGAAACTTTGTAACTCATTGCAAAACACAGCCATTGATCTTAGCAATGGCGCATGGAATTAAAGATAAGCATCATAGGGAGCTTTGGAAGGGTTTGCTTTCAGATCCAGTCATTCAATTCTCTCATCCAGGGCTGAGATGAGGTGAGCGTTAGATGCTTGACAAACAACTGGTTTTAGATCCCTACTCATCTAACCTCTA
The DNA here is from genome assembly GCF_900095145.1 of Mus pahari. Classification (NCBI taxonomy): domain Eukaryota; kingdom Metazoa; phylum Chordata; class Mammalia; order Rodentia; family Muridae; genus Mus; species Mus pahari. Next base: position 37,561,244 of record NC_034605.1, read on the forward strand.
GGGTTCTTTCATTTCAACATGCAGGGAGAGATTACCAACCACAGCCGAGTTTACAAAGGTGTTTGTTTAAAAGGAGTGACAGATACTATTTGACTGAGTAATCACTTTTGCTACATACATAAATACCAAAATATCCTGTACACATTACATATTTACAATAAAACAAAGCTTAGAACCCTACAAAAAGTAGGGGCTATAAAATGAAGTCTGTTTGCCTTTTTAAGGAAAGGCTATTTGTTAATGTATGCTTTTAAGGTGGGTGTAGCTCTGACCTAGAAGGACCTTCATTTTAAAGCTCTTTATTCTTTTTTCTTTCTTTTTTTCTTTTTTTAAAATTATTATTATTTTCTTTATTTACATTTCAAATGCTATCCCGAAAGTTCCCTATTACCCCCCCCCACCCCTGCTCCCCTACCCACCCACTCCCACTACTTGGCCCAGGCCTTCCCTTGTGCTGGGTCATATAAAGTTTGCAAGACCAAGGGGCCTCTATTCCCAGTGATGGCCGATTAGGCCATCTTCTGCTACATATGCAGCTAGAGACACAAGCTCAGGGGGTACTGGTTAGTTCATATTGTTGTTCCACCTACAGGGTTGCAAAGCTCTTTATTCTTATTCCAAAGTCTAGCAACAATCCCCAAATGGTACATTCTGAGATTTTGGAGGCACGCTGGAAAATGGTGCTCTCTAAAGCTAAAGCTGAATGAAACCAACACCAAATGTTTGGAATTGCAGCAGCAACAGCAGCAACAGCAACAGCAGCAGCAGCAGCAGCAGCAGCCTCAACCCAGGCCTTGTAATTAAGTTACTGATTAGATTAGGGGTTTCCTTAAGTCCCTCTTGGATCAACATTTCTCCCAAATCTAGTCAAGACGATTAAAATGTAACTAATTTGGAATAAACTGGCCCTCTATTTATTAAAATACACCATAGGTGACCTCAGGATGAGCCCTAGAACAACGAAGTAAAGCAAAATTGATATTCCAGAGTGGAAGGCGGCCTCCGAGGTAAGTGTCTAAAGGCCCCCCCCCCCAGTTAGTATACAGAAGTTGGTTGTTTTGAACTAGCAACAACCCCACCCCTTATTTCCTGGATGGCCTTTGCTGTTAGCCGTTGTTTGACTTACTTACTTACCTACTGGTTTTACCTTCCACCTCCAGAATGTAAGCACCTACGAGTTCCCTTGTTCAGCAGTGTTCCCGGGAGTGATAACAGTATCTGCACATGTGAGATTCTCAGTGTGTCCTTGTGGAGTGACTGAGTGCACCCAGCAGTGGTCATCTGATGATGCCTTCTGTTAAGATCTACAAAGGCTCTACCTTGACTCTTAGGTCATTAAGCAAGCTTTTCATATTTGTTTAATCTCTCAAACCAAATGTTCAGCTGAGCCAACCTAAGAATTCAGACAAACTTGACAATCCCATGCCTTGTGAGCTATTGTGGTTAGTGGATTGCTCTGGGTAGGAAGTTGTTCCATTGGCTTTGCAGCTCACAGACTACATGTGAGGTTTCAAAAAAAAAAAAAAAAAAAAAAAAAACATCACTGCCAGCATTTCAAAATGGAAGGGCTGAACATGTTTTTAAAATGTGTTTGGGAATGCTCCTAACACAGCAGATGTCTGACCTTTTCCTTGCCCTGTATTTATGGGGCCATGCTCCCTTGAAATACAGTGACCAGGCAAGGGTTACCCAGCTGGTCTTTATTACTGCCTGGCACACATTCACGTCATCATCTGGCCCCTGCAAACATCTCCATCTGAGTTCCTGACCCTAGTGCACATTAGCATCCTGAGTGCACACAAAGAAGCTGAGTCATCTCTCTTCCTTTGACATTCTGTTAAGTAATCTATCACTCTGCAATTCCCAAAACCTGAGATAATGAAAATACGATGCAACCTCGTCGGTAATATGCTTGAATAATTTCTTCTCCTTGAATATAGCAGGAAGACAAAAAAATGATTTCAGCTTACCTCTAGAACTGAGGGACATCCAACTTTAAAAGTTAATCCCAGGGAATTGGCGTCAGGGTTAAATAACTTTAATCAGAAGCCACGTTATACTAAACATATTGTGGATTGTTTCAGCTCGTCTATTAATTTTCTTTATTCTTGAATTATAAGTTGGCAAATCATGCACTGCATCATTCTTTTCTGGCTTTATGGCAGCTTAATTTCTTCCCTTCAAATGATTGCTTGAAGGATAGGCCACCTTGCTTTCTATGAGTGTTCCCGAATTGTGATATGCAGCAGCAACTCCTAGCTAAAGCTGTGTGTATAGTATTCAAACATTATTTTTTATCATCCTTTGGCTTCTGGAATGTCAACTCTTACTCTTTAACAAGGAATTTGACATTTACAAAACCTATCATAAATCAAAATGAAAAAGCTACTTTCATTCTGAGGCGGCAGAAGTAATAAAAATGTCATGCGAGCTCTCCTAAGGAAAGCTGCAGGTATTACCTGAAGGGGAGGCCACCTGCTTGTCTGCCGCAAGCCAAATTCATCCTTCCTGCTCACAAATCCCATGAAGATAACAACGTCTTCCATGCCAAAGGCTACTCCCCTACAAGTGGGATCCGCAGGGCCCAATTGCTTTGAAAAGTTTGGCTAAAACTTAGTTTCAAGCCAGGCTAGCATTAAACTCATAATCCTGTTTTTGTTTTATCCTCCTGAGAAGTTTCAACCGTAAGAGCATGCCATTTTTGTTGACTTTTCCTATTTATATTTATAGTTTCTGCTATAGGAATAATTACATTTAACTTACAACCTTCTAAGAGCACTTGGTGCGTTTCTGAGTTCAAGGCAGGCCTGGACGACAGAATGAGTTCCAGGAAAGGCAGGGCTACACAGAGAAACCCTGACTCAAAAACTTAACTAATTAATAAACCCCTCTAAGATGTCTCACAGTTCAGACTGGAAATGATATACACAGCACTAGGTTAAAAAATGCATTTCTCTTTCTTTGAAGTGCTGGAGGTGGAACCTAGGGCCTGGAGCGAATGGAGCAAGTGTACTACCACTGAACAGGCCTAGACAAAGGTTTTACACCCAGTGGTGATGACTGCATAACTTGAGTAATCACGAAAGACTTTTCTTTGTAAAAAAATGAGCTATGTCTGGATGGTAAATGTCTCCTTGAAGCTTGCGTGTTGAAGACTGCACCCACAGTGGGCATCAGTGTTGAGAGGCAGGAGCTTAGGAGGTAAGTGATAACCCGTTTACGGATTCAAAACTTAATGTACAAGTGCTCTGTGTTTCCAGCCTAAACTGCGCCTTCTTAGAGGGGTCCTAATTCAATTGTATTGTTTCTGTAGGAAAAACTATAAGTGTGTAAAGTAACTGAGATATTGTTACTGAACTTTAAAATTATTATTATTATTATTATTATATCTTATGTACATATGTGTTTCATCTGTGTATATGTGTGTGCACCACATGCATATAGTCCCCCTAGAGTTCAGAAGGCATCAGATCTCCTAGAACTGGAGTTACAGATGGTTATGAACTGCCATGTGGGTGGTGGTAACCAGATATAAGTCCTCTGCAAGAACAGCCAGTGTTCTTAACTGCTGAGCCATCTTTGTAGGTCCTGATAATTTTTTTTTTAATGAAAATAATTTAAAATATTTGAACTCTGGGAACACTTTTTTATTGATAAAGCAATTCAACGCAATAATATCAACAAATATACCTAGCACTAAGAACTAATACCATTCTCTATGGAAGGAGCCAGGGCTCCTTGGTGGAATGTTTGATTCTGGGACTGCAGTAGGAAACATACAAGTTGTGCATCTTCTCCACAGGCACCACTTATGGAGTCAATTATATGGACACAAGAACTGACTGAAAGATCTGGCAAAAGGAGTGCTTGAGCTCTGGGGAAGCCTGTACATTAAATACCATAGGATGACAGCCCAGAGCATCGCATAGCTGCAAGTCTACATTGATAAAAATAAGTGGTTAAATAAATAAATACATATCATAAAGAAGTGACTGAGGACATGCCACAGAGATATTTGCACACGTAGGTTTATTGCTGTACTGGTCACAATAGCTAAGAAAGGGAGCCAGCCCACATGTCCATCACAGATGAATGGATCTACATAGTCCATATGCACAAAGTAATTTTATTCCTTTACTAGAGAAAATGAACTCACAACATCTGTAGGAAAATAGAGCAAGAGATCATTATGTTCCATGAGATAAGCCAGACTCAGAAAGACAAGAACCACATTTTTCTCATACCCACAGTCTAGTTTTGAAGATGTGTGTGTGTGTGTGTGTGTGTGTGTGTGTGTGTGTGTAGGTCATATAGAAAGAGGATTACAGGGGAGGAAGGATGGGAGACAGGAAAAACGGATGATGACATAGAGGTGACCTGGAAGCAGAAAGGGAAGAAAGCTGGGGAGAGGGGGAAGGTCAGTAAGAGGGAGCACAGGAGAAAGGCATGGATAAGAACAGATAAGCGGAGAGACGATTTCATATGCTAACTTCAAAGCTGGTGAAGTAAATGGGAATAAAGGTGGAAGAGCTGATCTTTAATGCCTAGGAACCATAACTTAGAAAGATGCTCAGCTATCAAGGAGGTAGGACATGACCCCTTTCTCCCTGAGTATGGGCTGCACTGTGACTTCCTGCCAGGAAGTGTGTTTGTGGGAAGCAAGGGAAAGAGAACAAAGGAAGAGCCAGGATAGAGTAGGAAAACCTACAAGCCTTTCCTCAGATGGTTCCTCAGCTGGGGTCTTAGGAGAAGCAATTTGAAGTCTGTCTTGTTACATGTGCTTTTGTGTTGCCATATTCTATCACGTTCTATCCACATGTCCCCATAGGCTTGGGTGTGTGTTTGCTTCATTCATTCATTCATTCATTCATTCACTCAAGTCAGGTCTCAGGTCTCATGTAGCCCAGACTAACTTGGAGCTCACTATGTAGCTGAGCATGACCTTGAACTCTTTATCCTCTTGCCTCAGCTGCTTAAGCGTCACAATCACAAGGATCTATCACCACGCTGAACACACGTTTAAACGTTTCTTGGAGCTTCCTCAGCCTTGTCAAGCTCCTCAGTGATTCCATTTCTCTAAACCTAGCAGAGAACCTCTGGGCAAGCTGCAAAATACACGTGTACAGAAGGACCAGGCCATTTTCTAGGTAGCATGACAAAGCAGGTCGTAGCTTCCAGGCGAAACACTCTTTGACAGAGTCTTTTCATCAGCCACAAAAATCCTGTGAATGTAAATCTATGTACATTTGAGTAAAACTCCATTTTCTGGTCTATGCCCCTAAAGGATAGAGCCCCTGATTTATCTTTCTTGGTAGACCTATTGAATGTCGCAGGTCCTGGCAGTTAGCAGTATTTACTGAGTGGCAGAAGGGAGTAAGAGAGGAATAACAAATGGAATTTTTCCAGGGAGGGAAGAGAGCACAGTGCCTTCCAAGTCAGAGAGCAGTGGGAGTGAAAGCCCTGAGGAGATGAAGACAAAGGCATGTGCAGGAATGTGGAAGATCTATGTGTTTGGATGGTGGAGAGCTTTTCCACAATGTGATTTACTGCCGGTAATTGCTATACTTTGAATCTGGAATGTTCCCCCCGGCTAATGTAAAAAGGTTTCAATCCCCAGCCCACGATCCTTTAGGAATGTTACGAACCTTTAGAGAGTAAGGCATAGTGGAAAGAAGTGGGGTGGCTGGGGCATGCCCTTGAAAGAGATACGGGGTAGCATTGCAGGGCACGCTGGGTCTTCTAGGTGCATGGCCTTTGGCAGATTCTTGTTAAGATTCTTGTTATCGGCTTTCTCCATTATCTTCCTTTCTATTGGGCTACTGTCAGGTAAACAACTTCCTCTTCCATCCTTCCGCACGAGGGTGTGGTGCTTTGTACAGATGCAGAGGCCACAAGGTGCAAGTGACCACAGCCTGAAACCTCTGACAGGATGAGCTAAATTTGATTATCTTCTAAATACCACCAACTTTTAAAATGAAAAGTCCAGGGATTCAGAGGTGGCTCAGTGCTTAGGATCACGCATTGTGTTGCTTTTACAGAGGGTCCAGGTTCAGTCTCCAGCACGTACATCCAGTACCAGCAGATGTGACACTCTCTTCTGACCAGGCATGCATGTGGTACATAGACATACATGCAGGCAAGCCACATAATATGTATACATATATGTATATGTGTATGTATGTGTATGTATATATACACATATATAGAAATACATCTAAAAGAAACAGGGGAAAACTATAGGGAAACAGCACATTTAACCACCCAAGTTAATTAAAGCATGATTCACATGTATGATTCAAATGTTCAGTTCAATGGTGGCATATATGCACTACTGAAATCCAAATAAAAATAAAACATGCCATTGGCCTGCAGAATGGTCTGTCGTGTTCTTTGTAACCAATCTCCTACTCCTGCATGACACTCAAGACAAGTGCTGGTCAGCTCTCTTAAACTGGAGATTGAATTTGCCTGCTCCAGAACCCCGATGAAGTAGAAGCAGGCGACACACACTTTTCCACGTCTTCTTCGCTCACGTTCAACACACCTTGTGCGATCTACTACTGTGTTGCCTGTTCCCACATTTCATCCCCTTTTGCTGCTAAGTAGTATTCGACTGTATGAATATGCCACATACTGTAATCTGGCCTCCTGTTTGTGAGTATTTTAGTTATTTCTAGCTTGGGACCATTGCTAATAGAAGTACTGTGAGTCTTCTAGGAAAGGTCTTTGTAGCAATTCTCTGGTGTACATAACCTGGGAATGGTTTGAGATTCAGCTTGACATGACTTGAGTAACCCTAGTAAGTTTTGCCTAAAACTTTGTAGCAAGCAATAGATGAATAAAAAAGTAAGAGCTGGGAGTGTATATCCACAGTGAAGCACTTCCCTATCATGGTCCTGGGTTCAATCCTCAGCACTATTAATTAACCAGTTAATTAATTAATAAGAATGAATGAATGAATGCAAAAAAAAAAAAAAAAGCTGAAGAAACAAAACCAATCTGTGGTGGTTTGAATGAAAAATATCCCCTGTAGTCTTGGGCATTTGAACACTTGGTTCCCCATAGGTGGCACTGTTTGAGAGAGGTTTAGGAAGTGTGGCCTCACTAGAGGAAGAAGTGGGTAGGAGAGTTTAAACCTTCACTGGCACTTCCAGTTCACTCTCTGCTTTGGGTTTGTGGTTGAAGCTGTGTTCTCTCAGCTTCCTGCTCCTGCCACCATGCCTGCTGCTGGCTGTCATGCTTCCTGGCCATGGTAGACTCCTATCTCTCTGGAACCATAAAGTCAAAATAAACTCCTTCCGTAAGTTGCTTTGGTGGCAGTGTTTTATGATAGCAATATAAAAGTAGCTAGCACAGAAAAACATGTGAGTAGCACATGTGAGTAGCACATGTGAGTAGCACATGTGAGTAGCACATGTGAGTAGCACATGTGAGTAGCACATGTGAGTAGGATGTGCAGTTTTCCAGCCAGACCCTGGTATACAAGTAACGTGACTGATATCTTTGACCTTGACTTGAGATAAACCACCTGAATAGACTCATTTCTAACCTGATCAACCTCTTCTTCTGACCCAAATTATGGGGATCAATGGTCTTGCTCCCACTATGATGCTCCTGTCAGCAAGTCCCCTATGGACTATGCTCTGGTATGATGGATCTGTTTGCTTCATTCCTCAGTCTCACAGCACCCAGAGGTCAGTTCACATATACAGTGACTGGGATTTTTTCCAGAACAAGCAGGATGGAGGAGGCTGTATCTCACTTCTTGAAAGTGACACCTTTCTAGGTGTCATCAGGAATGTGTCTTCTGTGCAGCCAGATCACAGTGAAGTCTGTTGGCTCTGACTGCCACTGGCTGAGCCAGGTGCTATTTTAGAACCTAACACCGTGGCTCCCGGGCTCTAGGTCACCCATCTAAAAAAGACTGTCCTTGGGTTGCTGTTAGGAAAAGAACCCAGGGCTGGAAAAAGCATTATCTGAGAGGGCATGGGATAGCCTGTGTTCCTATGAAATAAGATTAATGCTCACAGCCTTTCAGGACACAAGTAGCAAGCAAAAGGGTGTCTAAGAACGAACTTATTTTAGGTTAGTTGTCATGCTTGTGTAAATGGCCATCAGTCTATAGGCATCCTCTCTCTTGTGTATGCGTCAGTATTGTTTTTACACACACATCACAGAAAACTCAAGATAAAGCAGCTGTAGGAAGAAGGGGATTGGTTAGCTCAGGGGCCCGGAAGCTGCAATTTTCATGGCTTTTGACAAGGTGGAATCCTGTCTTTCTCCATCCCAGCCTTTGCTTTTCTCTCCACTGTCCTCTTGCTCCTGTTCAGTGGGAGAATTTTTTGTTGCGTGCACACACACACACACACACACACACACACACACACACACATTATTTTAGTAAAGGGGATGCTTTCTACAGAATCCAGCTGGAATCTTTTGGCTCTGAGGACATTGTTTGCTCCAGGTGGGGTTTGGAATCTATTACTATGGTGCCCAGGCCCTGAGACACTTTCTCTCTCTCTCTCTCTCTCTCTCTCTCTCTCTCTCTCTCTCTCTCTCTCTCTCTTTCAGTGGCCCTAATCTAAAAGCAAAAGGAAATAGGTAAGGGATGGTGAGATACTATACCAGAAACAAACACTCTACTTGCGAGGAGAGGATAACTCAGCAAATAAACTAGAATGAGCCAAAAGATAGATGATTCCATGAGGCTCTAACACCAGCTCTCACTTGGCGCATGCGCAGGAGCACTGGCAACACGGCCAAGCTCATGGGACTGAGAGCCAGAACTTCCGAGTCTTCCAGGCCAAAGCAAAGGTTGGAACCAGGTTTTCTTCAGATCATTTGAAAAACCTTTTCGTTGTGTTTGTCTGGGGTTTGGGAACTGGAGGGAAAGAGGCTGGTGTGTGTGTGTGTGTGTGTGTGTGTGCGCGCGCGCGCACAGACACACAGACACACACCAAAATCAAAAAATACCCAAGTGGTCAGTATCCCCATAACCTGAAACAGGTGACTGTAGGGTACAGAAAGCCATGTTAAGCATCTCTTCCTAAGGACCAAAGCCTGATCTCGGTGGATGCAAGTTTCATGTTCTAGAGACTAGCAGGTCCAGTGATGGAGGAGAGCACCTGCAGGGAGACCTCCTGGACTTTTGGCCAGGCTGCACAACCTTCTGCTTATGTGGCCTTGAACAAGTCCTGTTCCTTTGGCGTGTCTTGCATTTCTCATCTGTACATTGGGAATAATCATTGTACTTGCTGTATTACCCCTTCCCCAGGCATCATGAGATCACGTGTACAAAGAAGACCACAGCTGTAAGCAGCTACAAGTTACTATTCCTTGTCCAAAATGCCTGGGACCAAAAGATGTTTTGGGGGAAAAAAAAAAAAACATGTTATTTGACTATTCTCTTCAAAATGAAACATTCCCTCTTGCAGAAAGGCTCCTTGTAAGACTCAGAAAAGACATGAAATTTACAGGTATCAGGAATCTCCTGGAAGTCACTAGGTTGACAAGGTCACTCCTCAAGGTTATATAAGCAGTAATGTTGCTGAAGAGATGAGATGGGAAGAGGGGCTGAGCTGCCTGCTTATTGTCCAGACATCTCCAGACATGCAGCTTTTGGACATTGTCACCCCTGTTGGAGTGGGCTTTTTGATGAAACGGCTGCCCTAGATTCGTCCATGTTCCTGCAAGGAACCTTCTTCACTCATACTCTGGTAAGTAACCTCGATACACGTTAATTCGCTAAGCTGAACTCAAGCGTGTTGGATCAGGATTGATCGAGGTGATGCAACAATCAGAGAAAGAAGAGACTGACGCCTATGGAAGCAGGCTGTCCTTTAATCAACACAATGAAAGGCAGCAGTTTCTCCACAGTGGACACTGAGCCCAGATACAGATGGCTTGGGGATCTTATTAGACAGAAGAGGGAACTTCTGGGATGGAAGCTTCCATTTGCAGATCTGGTCCCTGCAAAAGTTGTAAATACCAAAAGAGGCTGATATGCTGATCTAGTTAGGAGCCTCCTAGACCCATCTTCCTGCTGAAGCTGTTGTCTGCTGTCCACATTCCTACCCAGGTTTCTGAGATCACCTGAGGTTTGGGGGTTATTAGAGTGGAGTTGTTCTTTTCATATATCCTCAGTGTCTTGTTTAGGAGGAATAGACCTTTTCATGTGTCCCTCCAGCAGAAATCACACAACACTTCCATACGTATAAAATTTGGTGGTGAGACCCAAGTCTAGACACAAAATTTATTTATTCTGGGCTAGGGAGCTGCCTCATCAGGTAAAGGCACTTGTTGCCAAGCCTGACATCCTGAGTTTAAACCCTGGGACCAACATGATGGAAGGAGAGAATCAGCTCCCACAAAATTGTCTTCTAATCTTTTACTTATGCGCCATAGCACACCACACATACACTAAATATGTCAATAAATGATAATTAAAAAATAATTTGTTCCATATATACTTTGTAGCCTGAATATAATATTTTATATAATTTTATGTAGAAAACACTATAACACTGTGACATTGTGTTGGTGCTTACAAAGTTTGGGGTTTAGTGTTTTGAACTAGGGATGTTCAGATGAGATGTAAATATTCCTTAATATTGAATTATTAACATAAGTGTTTAAAGTATCTATATTGATCATATCTGATTCTTCATCACTACAAACCTAGGATCAGATCCTAACAACAGTCACATAGAGAGGAGGATGGAGTTCCCAGAGGACATTTCATTCCATTAGCTCTGCTAAATAATTCTACAGTTCAGTTAGGCAGAGAGCTTGAGTTTGCTGCATAAGGTCAGACTCTTTGATCACAAAGGTTTTGCTGGACCAGACCACTGTGTTTTTCTGGCCCCCAGAAGGAGATCAAACCCTCCTGGCATCAAGAGTGGAAGGTTGGATGTGGGGTACACCTTAGTGGAAGAAAAGTATCTCTAACAGCTAGTAAAAGAGAGTGAACGCCCAACAGAACTACTCCATAGAGCAACCGGGCCCCAATTAGCCAACCATGCTGAGGGAATTATGGTTCCCAGTCCCAACTTGCCTTCCTTGCCTCATCTTGGTGGAGAGACATTACTTCATATCTGTGATAGAACCAGTCTTCACAGTCGTTTGATTTGTTTCAAGAGTTTTGCTATGTAGGCCAGGCCAATCTTGAACCAGAGAACGCCTGAGTGCTAAGATTACAGATGTGTGATGAGATACCTTACCTTAGTAATCATTTTTTAATCTATGCACAACTTCCAGTAGGCTTTTAAAAAAGAATGAGTGAGTGTGAAGGAGAGATGGTTCAGTGTTTTAGAGCACTTGCTGTTCTTCTATGGGTCATGGGTTTGATTCCTTGCACCCACATAGTGAGACACAACATCTGTATTCCAGTTCTAGGGGACCAATGCCTTCTTTTGGCCTGCAGGCACCATACCACCCCCCCCCACGGTACATATCTATACATGTAGGCAAAACATCCATACATATAAAATATAAAATAATTTAATTAGGGGCTGGCAAAATTAACTCAGTGGATAAAGTACTCACTGTACTTGAAAGACACCTAATGCCAATCTCTGGCCTCTACACACATATGTGTGTACCCACACACATATGCCTATACATATTTGAACATGTAGACACATGCATATACACATAAACACACCCAATTTTTTAGGTTAATTAATTTAAAATAGGAACTAAATCAGGTCTATTTTTTTTTCTCCCCTTGAAACAAGGTCTAATTGTGTAGCTCTGGCTGCCCTGGAACTCACTATGTAGCTCAGGCTAGCCTCTGCCTCTGGACCACTAAGAGCATTCTAAATCCACAGTCTTGGGGATGCTAGGTGATTTCAGTCTACTGTGTGAAATTCCCTAGCACTTTGTTACTTTTTGAGATAAAGTTTCCTTCACTAAATTGCCTGGGCTGATCCTGAATTCACACTGTTTCCCAAGCAGGTCTTGACTCTTATCTTCAAGCCTTGGTCTTCCTAGTAGCTGGGATTACAGGCTGTGCCATTAAGCCTGCCAGTTAAATTTATTTTGTAACTGACACATAAAAACAAAAGTGATAAATATTTATGATATACCATGTAATATTTGAGAATACACACACACACACACACACACACACACACACACACACAAAACCATTATGGGGTGTTTAAACATCTTATATATACCCATCTCATCAAACATTTATCATGTCATTATACCACCATAGAAATCTTTCTTAAAGTGGTATCTACAATTAGCCTACTGTGTAACAATAGCACTCCAGAATTTCTGACCTCTGTTCAACTCTAACTCATGGCTATTTATCAACCTCCCTCTCCCACCCCTCATGTCTGCCAGTGGAATAATCTTAATAACCAACATGGCTACCACTGTTTGAGTAGTTGACCACCTTTCCATGGAGACTGCTACACTTAAAGTCCCCCTATGCAGTCATGAAGGGAGTACTAAGCTCTGCTCTGGAACAAGAGCACTAGCTCTTAGGAACAAGAAAGGCTTTGCAGAAGCTCTGTAGCTGCATCGGCTACCAGAGTCAACCCCACCCTGTAGTCAATTGTGAGCCTTTGGGCTGACATAGACACTGTTCCAGAGATGATGGGACACTTTCTGGTCTGAGCAATGGAGAGAGAGGACTTGATGACAAGCAAGGGTTTCTCTGTTCACAGAATTACTCCAGGCTTCGAGTGCTAGGGTGGTGTGTCTTCACACGCCATCCAGGAGACAAATGAGGATGAGACCTTCATCTTGAAATGTACAGGTCCTGGCATCTTGTCCGTAACAAATTCTAGACCAAATACAAACAGTTCCCAGGTTTTCCTTTCACTGACAAGACTCAGTAGGTAGACGGCAGACATGTAGCTTTTGGGAAGGTGAAAAGAAGGTTTAATCATGGTGGAAGTCATGGGGTGCTTTGGGTCTAGAGATGGCAAGACAAGGAAGAAAGTCACCATTGCCCACAGTGGACAGCGCTAACACTTGTGACTTGTGTGCATCTTTACAACTAGTAAAAGTCTTCTGGAACTCAGGAGACAACTCCCTCCACCTTGTCCATCAAAATACTTTATCATCTTTGTAATCTTACTGCAATCCTTTAGGTTCCCTGTTTCTCTTACTCCCCTCCAAGTCTTTCTGGGTTTACAGTTAAGTTTATAACAATGAATACGAACACAAAAACAAAACAAAACAAAAACTAGTAAGAATAGTTAATAGCAAGCCCATACAGCTTCAGAGACAGATTCAAAACAGAAATGCAGATCTGTCTCAAACCAACACTCAGGATTTTCACACAGTATCCTTTGCCACCTGTCATAGCAGACAAGAACTGGCCAGGGAACTTTTGTCTAGATCTGACAAGCAGATCATTCTATGGAATATCCTGCCCCTTGTCTCTGTAGAAATGGGGACCCACCAGGCTTCCCTGGCCTGTCTGTTTGCTCTGAAACTGGCTTCCTTTCCCTTTACCTGCTATGGTTTGAGTTTAAAACCTCTCCTGAGAGCACCTGTTTTAAGGCTTGGTTGCCAGCTGGTAGGGCTGGTAGGGAAAAGATTGGGTCAAGGGAACTTTCTTATCAATGGGTGAATAGTTTGCTGCCGTGACTAAGAGGCAATGGAAACTAAGGAGTAGGAAGATGTGACTAGTAAGGAGGCAAGGAGGGGACATCTTGTCCCCAGGACCCCTGGTCTTCCTTTTCCTCTCCCTCTTTCTCCCCTCTCCTCTCTTTCCTGACTGCCATGGGAGAACTGGCTTTCCTTCATCATGCTTTTCCACTGCGATGTTTTGCCCAACCTGAGGCCTGGAAACATTGAGCCAAGTGACCATGAGCCTATGTCAAATGCCTCTCCCTTTACGTCGTTTCTGTCAGGTACTTTGTCATGGAAATGGGGACACTGGCTAACATGGCTCCAACAGTAGTGACCCTAGGAAATCCCAATTGTTCCCCTCTAGGGTCATGTCTACTTCTGCTCTCCAGGCTGTCATTCACATGTCTCTGGAGACTTTACTACATGTATTTCTTTACACTTTTCAACAATCATGTACCTAGCCATGAAGATTTTAGCATTAATTCTTACCTGGGGGAACCAGATAGAGCTCTGCACAGTGAAAGTTCCCGATAACCTGCCTGTTTCCTCTTTGAGTTGGTTTGAGATCTGTTTACCTGATGCAGAGGTCGTGGAGACTAGAATCCTAAATCCTCCTCTCTGCCTTGAATGTGAGGGATGCTTAGGAAGCTCCACTGTTGGGAAGAGAATTCACTAGAAACTCCGATGAACCACCTCTGTCCTTTACCTTCATTCACCCAATGCTTCATTTGCAGCCCTTGGGAATCAACTATTCTTGGGAGCCAGAAGTCAACAAAGCAGCCAGGATAGAGCCTTGGACATCCCAACACCATTCTGCAGAGAATTTAGTAAGAGATGATACACTACAGAGAGTATAAACCTGGGTTCTGTGGATTAGTCTACGGTTTTGCCTTGATTCTTCACTCAGTTGTTTTGTTTTTTTTTTCCTAGATATTTTTCTTCTTAGATTGAACCCAAGGCTTCGTGCATGGTAGGTGATGACCACTGAGATATAGCCCTACTCTCTCACCCAGTTACTTTTTAAATGATTGTCCTACCCCCTCTTGGTTGGGAGTTTTACATAAGGTCATCAATATTTTAAACAAGCAAGCCTGGACTTCTATTCAGAATTTCTAGTCATGGGTTAACGAGAAAGATACTGGCTCTGGAACTGCTCAAACCTTCCCACCCTCTTTCCTTGACATTGTGTTTAGGGTCAGCGGCAGATCCTTCAGAATAGTCTCAATTTTGGAAAATTAAGGAAAGTGACCAAGTTCACTGAAGCCAACCAAGGTCAGCGATTAAACTGAAATGTAATTTGGGCTTTCAAATACCCCGTGATTACAAAATAGAAATTTCTTCTCCGTTGCTGTTCTTATGTTGTTCGTGTTTTTTTGAGATGTTCTCACATTCTAGCTCGGACTAGCCTGGAACTCACAGCAGTGATCCTCCTCCCTTAGCTCCTTCATTGCTCTTGAAGTGGCTTTGGTGGTAAGTATTTGCTCCGGGGGAGTGGTATGTGGGTATGTGCAGAAGACGCCAGGCTTTGAAGAAAAGTTTTCCTCATCTCTCCTTTAAGATACCCCTCTCCTGACAGAACACTGTCCTCACATTGTCCTTTCCTGAGAGTGACCACACAATGGATGTAGAGCCTTCTTTGCCCCGGGTCCTCCTCTGAGAAGGCACGTTTTTTAACATCTCCTCTGTTCTGACAGACTGCTGTTCTAACAGTGGTTAAGATGAAAGGGTTAGAGGACGGAAGCAGCATCCCTAGTACTCAGGGCCCTGTTTTTATAATTTCCCTTCCCGACTTCAAAGGGGCAAATGTGTGAACGCAGCTCTGTTTCTCTTGGGATTAGCTCTTCGTTTCTGCGCAATCACAAATCTTTTTATGTTTTCCTCTCTTTCTTTGTGGTGCTGAGGGGAACATTGAGAGAACCCAGGCCTGCCACATGCTAGTTAAACCCGAGCTAAGGCTCTGAGATGTTAGTTGCTCTTCACCCATTTAGGCCACGTCAAGAAATTGAGGACCATCTCCTTCCTCAGGTGAACCTCTGACTTAGGACACTGTTCCTTGGTCTCTCATTTCCCCTTTCAACCCTGATCCCTTGTGTTCATCCATGGAGTCATTGGAATTCAGCCTCACTATTGAAGTTCTAGGCTAATGAAAAGGAGGCTGGCTTGTGTTAAACCCACGTGTAAACGCTCACTATATTAAAGCCTGTATGTAGCTTGGCAAATAGCCATTTGTACTTCTGGGCACCTCTGGTGGAGGTGTCTTCTCATTGGTTAAACAAGTGTGATTACTCAAAATATAAGAGAAAATTCCAGCTGGGTAAGGGTAGCTCTTGCTCCCCACAGTGTGGGGAGTTGGGAATGCTTCCAAGACAACAGGAAACTCCCTTCTTGGACAGGGAAGTCTAACTTCTAAAAGATGAGCTAAAGAGAGCCACCAGACTTTTACTGTATGCCCTTCATTTTCTTTGAGAAATAGAATCCTTCGAGTTAAATTGAAGTGTTCATTAGACACCACCTTGGTAGAGCCCAGTCTCTCAGGTTCCCAGGGAGGAACTCCTTCATGTTGTCCCCTAACCCTGAACTCCATGCATTATAATAATCAATAATGAAATTATGGAAACAATCAATGGGTTATTACGTAGCTGTTCCCCAACTGTATCTCTCTGGAAGCTTATAGCTTAACTACAGGAAGGTGGGTTCCTCTAAGTCTTTCCATAGGATATGAAGCTTCCTGAAGACTCAACTAAAGATCACACAGCTGGGAAAGACCCAGCTGACAGAACAAAGGGAGCCAAGTGAAGCAAAGCCAGCCTTCTTACCAAGTGCCACAGGGACCCTCGTGTTAGTTACAAGTAATTCAGTTAATCAGACGCCATTATTTCCATGTTTGCTTAATTTAACTTTTCAAAGTTAATTTCATTTTAAGTATTAGCCTAAGAACACAGGGACTGCTTTACAGATTCTTCGTTGTACAGATCAAATAGTTTAAAAGCAGACCTGGAAGGGAACTCTCAGACAATTTTATTAGATACTGAATGGGAGGAATAAGCAACTAGGTAGGCAAACAGAAGATCTCAGTGGCTTCCAGAGGAGGAAACTGGTAAGAGAAGGATGTTATGTTTATGTGTGCTGAATTAGAGGTCAGGAGAGCAAGCCAGTTCTGAGGCAATTCTGTGCGGCAGGGGGCTCTTCAGAGAGAAACAAGGAGAACATTAACCAATGTGTTAGGCAAACAGACAAGAATTGGACCTGTGGCAGAGAGAGAGAGAGAGAGAGAGAGAGAGAGAGAGAGAGAGAGAGAACTGTTACCATCTGGGGGTGGGGGGTCCTGATTCTGTTTGTTGTCTCTGCCAGTTAAAGAATTAAAAACAGAAAAAAAAAATCTTGAACTTGATACGAAGCTGTGGAAAAATCTGGGACACTAAGGCAAAATTTAAATTAAAGTCCAAAATGAAAATGTAACTCATTCAAAATTTCTCTCTGTCCTCAGACTCCTACTGACAGGTGTCCATAAAGACAGGTGACGCCCAGCCCCTCCCAGAGCTCTCTTCTACTTGGCTTAGCTAAACCTTTCAAAATTGCTAGTTCTTTTTAATCTACATGTGACTTCAGCACTCAGAGTCTTGGATGAGTTTATTTATGTCCCTTGGGGGTCATTTCATAAATATCGGACACAAATAAGGCAATAAACAGCCCGGGCTCCGTGATGACTCAACAGTAATTCACCATTGCCCAAGTTGGTGGTTTCTGTCAATGCTTGTTAATGGCTTCACTAGGGAAGGGCGGTGGGTCTGGAAGATGCTCCAACCCCTTTCTGTTTCTGGCAACTGGGAATGAGAGAGCTTGCCAAGCTACACAGAGTGAAAGTGTTATTATCATCCTTCTCCACATTATTCAATCAAAGTGCCCAAATTATTGTGGGTTGTCTTAGGCCTTTCAACCAGCCAACTCTTTAACTTTTGTATGTACTCAAGCATTCTCCTAACTAATAGGTAAACTTCTTGGGAATATATCATTAACCTCAGCAGTCCTCTGGTCTCCATCACCTCTAAAGCTAAGAATGCGCTCAGCTAGCATCCGAAACCTGCTGGGGAGGCTTCTCTGTGTTGCTGGAGCACCTTGGTAAATCTACTGGTTCACAGCATTCTTTTGTTCTGCAACACTTAGCAGTTCATATAAACTCTATCATGGTGGAACATGTCCATTTTGAGAAACTTGAATGTGTCGTATTTGGTCTAGGATAAACAATTTTCTTATTGCCTTTAAAGTAGAATTGCTATTTTGTGTTGAGAGCTTTGAAGTGATGTATAGACTATGTATATTTGTCTAAGGTGCTCTGAACTTTCCATTAAGCCTTCCAACAGGGCCAGGGCCACTCCACTTTGAGATGAGCTCCTCAAAGGGAGACATTTACTAAGCAATGCCACAATCTTGGATAGTACTTCTTTTAATGCCCATAATTTCAAAACCAATTCAATTTATTTCAAATTTAGAACTTTGAAAGATGGTAAGGATTTCAACATTTCCACAAGGGAAAGTGCTCCACCACCAGAGACTGTCCCCTAGGGAGAATCTGTAGTGTGTATAATGGCCTGACCACTGTCCTAAGACTGGATTGAATTTATTCCATGTACCATGTACTGTAATATCATGACACCCCCATGTCTAATATCAATGGATTGAACAGTTATAGTGTAGATAGTAACTGATGGTGGTCTTGCATTTTTGACATAAGCCAGTGTATGCCACTGTAAAGGTCTGAATGAGAATGACCTTCAAAGGTTCATATATCTGAGTACTTGGTTCCCAGTTCCCAGTTAATGGAACTGTTTGGACAGATTTGGGAACATGGCCTTGTTGGTAGAGATGTGTCACTGGGGGTGGGATTTGAGGTTCCAAAAACCCACACCATTCCCAGTTATCTCTCTCTGCTTTGCTTTTGTGACTTAAGATGTAAGCTCTGAGCTACTGCTCCAGGGCTATGCATGTCTGCTTGCTCCCATGCTCCCTGAAGTGATGGTCATGGACTCGATAACTCTCTGAAACCGAAAACCCCAAAGAAATTCTTCTATACGTTTCTTTGTTAGTAGTATAGTATCACAGCGATAGAACAGTAACTAACACAGGCATACACAGATGACTCCTGACCTCGAGGTGGTGCAGAATATTTGGAGAGCAGACAGTATTTGCATTACATTCAGAGAGAGATGCCCACATTATCTAGGCCAACAGATTTAGTGGGCAGGAGTGGTGGAGGCCTCAGGAGCAATTGCCTGTGGCATGTTTAGAGTTTGAGGCATGCAGATGTGATCTGAGGCTCACTAAGAAACCACTTTTTCAGGATTGGGAAGTCCTTGAAGATCTTCAAGGTCAAGAGTGTCCCATGTGATGAAACAGCTACAGGCTTTACTGTGAGCAATCTGGAAGGGAGCTCATCACACTGTCTAGAGGGCACTTAGAAAGGGGCCAAGGTCATTTTGTGTCATGGTCATTTTGCTGATGTTGTTGTTCTCAATTGTTTATTTAAAAAAAGAAACTCAATAATTTGCAAGGATTCTTTATATTCTTGGTTAATGCCCCCTCTGTAATAGTTACATGTTTTATAAATAGATTCTCCCAGACTTTAGCTTGTTTTGTTGTTGTTGGTACTGTTTTAGTTTTATTTCCAGTCTCATCTGTTAATAGAGATATTTAATTTGAATTGATTTTAAAAGTCTTAAAAAATACCCTTTCTAACCCAGGAATTTGCACATAATTGGAGCCATTAGAAAGGAATTAATAGATTGTGGGCCCACATAACTACATTGTCCCTATTAGAGCAACCAGGACTCTCAATAGATATGGTCTTCCTCTGCTGCTGTTGCTCAATGGACTGAAAAAGTCTTCTAAACTCAGCACTTTTATTCTGTTAGCCCCACCCTCCAGATTAAACTTATGACTTTACACTCTACCCCTGAACCGTATCCTTGGTCTCTCCTATGTGAGTATGTAATTTTCTTCTGATTCCCAAGTTCACTATCCAATTCTGGGGTCTTGGCTCTCTGGTAAGGGGAGGGGCTCACTAATGTCCTTGAAATTTTCTCAGGAACAAACACGGTGGTACGATAAACAATGGAACATAATACCCACTTCCTAGCTGCTGGACTGTGCTCTCTTGTCTGTTGCAATTGGTGGTGGCCATCCACTATTTTGTGTTGTTTGTTTAGTTTCTATTTTCTGATCTATCTAAATCACCTCTGAAGGGTACACCCAGAACCCTTCCTGTATCCCACTTTTAGAAATACCATCATTTCCTCAAGAACCATTTTTTTGGTGAATTATTTTAATATCTCTCTCTGTCTCTCTCTCTGTCTCTCTCTGTCTCTCTGTCTCTGNCTCTGTCTCTCTCTCTCTCTCTCTCTCTCAGAAAGGAGGCTGATTTAGCTCACAGATTTGAAAGCAGCCCCCCAAACAACATTGTGCCTGCTCTGGTGAGGGTCCCCTTTGGCTGCACAAGTCATGTGTGAACTTCGTGTGTATGTATTGTCCATAGCCTTTTATCAAAGAAAATTCTGGAAAATGCTTTGAGTTTTTAGGGAAGATATTTCTGTATAGAACTAAATATTTTCATGACAGTTTTAGGGTCATGTCTCTGGGGCCCTGTGTCCTCTGAGGTGGCTGTTTGCCCCATGGACCTCCCCTTGAAAGTGAAGCCTTTCCCCTTTCCCCTCAGTCAGAGGCTATAGATACTCTATGGGAACAGCACTTCTCATTGCTGGCCCGCTCTCTTGAGCCAAGCTCCTGACTCTGCATGGCTTACATGCTCACAATTGTAGGGACTAACATTTTCATAGTGCCTACTGTGTGCTACCTCACTCACATGCCTCTCTTCCTTTCTGTTGCCCCAGTCTGAAAGCCCTCACTTACTGTACTGGCTGATTTTGTGTGTAAACTTGACACAGACTTGAGTTATCACAGAGAAAGGAGCTTCAGGTGAGGAAATGCCTCCATGAGATCCAGCTGTGGGGCATTTTCTCAATTAGTGATCAAAGGGAGAGAGCCCCTTATAGGCGGTGCCATCCCTGGGCTGGGAGTCCTGGGTTCTATAAGCGAGCAGGCTGAGCAAGCCAAGGGAAGCAAGTCAGTAAGTAACATCCCTCCATGGCCTCGGCATCAGCTCCTGCTTCCTGACCTGCTTGAGTACCAGTCTTGACTTCCTTCAGTGATGAACAGCAACATGGAAGTGTAAGCTGAATAAACCCTTTCCTCCCCAACCTGCTTCTTGGTCATGATGTTTGTGCAGGAATAGAAACTCCGACTAAGACACTTACCATCTAGCATTCCTCATAGTCCTCTTATGTTGGGCTTAGCAGGAGTCAGGTCATGGTGTGTTGTGCACATTTTACAAACATATGGTGCCTCTGCTTTGTTTATAAATGGCTTAAGGCTTGTTTTGACAAAGTATATGCTTGTAACATTAGGTACTTTGGTGGTTCAATCATATCCCCAAACTGTTCACTAGCCCTGTACTCATCACTTTTCATGTTGTCATGACAACATGCCTGACAAAAGCAACTTAAGAGAGGAGAGATTCATCTTGCCCCCTCCTCCATTGGAATATACGGTGCCAACAGTGTATTTTGGCCCCCACTGCACACAATGGCCGAGAAGAGCTGATTTCAGGGTGAGAAGCAGTTGGTCACAGTCACGAAGCAGAGATAGATAAATACCGGTGCTCAGCCTCAGAATGTGTCTTCCCTGGTCAGTCAAAACTCAGAGGTTTAAGACAGTGGCTGCTCTTACAGTGGCAGCATTCACCTCACAACTATCTATGACAGCATCAGAGGTCCTCTTCTAGTGTGCATGCAGACAAAGCATGCATATGCATATACATAAAATATGTAAATAAATTAAAAAAAAAACCCTCATTGGTAGTACCCTCACAAACAAACACAGAGCTGTGTCTCCCAGTTGATTCCAAATGCAGTCATGTTGATTATGAAGCCCTGGGGCACTTCTTTTCTCTGTAGTCTGGGATGCCAAGCATGTCCCTTTTGCCCATCACAAAGGAACACAGCTCCTTCTAGTTCCATGCACCATGAGAGCCTATGTGGGCTAGTTCCCCTCAGCTCTCTGATTCTCCTAGTTGTAGCTGCTTCCCTTCTTGTCTCTCCTCCTTGTCCTTCCACCTCTGGAAGTGGTAACAGCTCTCCTTGCTGGCAGACTCTGTGGGCCTTACACAGCCCTGTGTACTTACACCAAACTTCTCTGCTTCTGAGAAATTAACTGGTGTCCTACACTTCAGTTCACTCCCCAAACTACTCAAAGGCAGGATGAACTATACAATGCAAGTCACTCTGACCCTCGACCCTCACCCCCAGAGGCTGTCTCCATTTCAATGACCAGTTATGTATCTAGAGTTTCTAGGTAAGTGACTTCAGCCCACAAGCATGGCTTATGCTGTCCAAGTCATCGTAGAATGTGGAAAGGCAAATACAGGCAGACGATAGGAAGGGGACAGAAGGGCAGATGCATCATGGTAATCTGCTTTTTCCATACCAAAACCACTCTTCTGTGATTCACACAGACAAAAGCCACCGTGGCCCCTATGCTGGTCCTAGAGATCCTTAGAATGACTCAAAGGAATGAGTCTGTAAGCTTACAAGTTCATTTTTAGTAGGAAGTACACACCCCAGGACCTGCTAAATAAAGAGCTGCAGGGGGTGAGATCTATAAGCATCCCAAGTTGCAATTCCACTGTCCCCATGGGGTCAGGGTGCATCACTTAGCAGACATTATCAACATGTTCACCCAACCAGAAAGTTTCCCTGAATCTCATTTTTCAGATTTTTTTTTTTTTTTTAAATTGAATCATTGGCCTCTGGCATATCCCTGGTGGTTGGGCATTGGGGTACTAAAGTTCCTTCATCATGTGTGGTCTATTGCGGATGCCAGCCCCATCCTGAGGATACCTAGGGGATCACCAACACTCAGTTCATTGGCATAAGCTCAAGTGTGGTATGAGGACTTGCTGTGAATAACATGCTTTACCATTTACCCAGGGCATTCCAAAGGCGTTTGGAACTTTGCATCTGGACCTGGGAAGCTCTTTTTCTTGTACCGTACCCTCTAGTTGGTTCCCCCAGCTCTTCTCACACTTATTTGCACAAGAGTGGTTTCGGTGAAACGTCTCTTAGAGAGATCCTGGCAGATAGAGTGGCCTTCTTCCAAGCCCATGTTCATGCTCTGTCATTGCCAAGTGGATACCACTGTGCCCCAACTTGTGTCTCCACAGTATCACGGGCCCCTCTGATACCTGCTATCATTGTGTTTGCTTCTTTGTTTACAGCGATGCTGGAGGCAGAATCAAGGCCTTGCGTTTGGTAGGCAAGAGCGGTACCAACAAGCCTCACTTTTCATAGTCTTCATGGTGTCAGTGACATACAACTTTGTCTGATCGTTAAGGATTTTTAAAAATAGATTCTGTGCCTTGAATTGTTTGCCTCCATCAAACGTAATGTTGAAGCTTAGTTTGTTAATGTACAGAGTACTGGAGGTCTGTGGGATCTAGTGGCAAGAGGGTGGGTTATGGAACAGAGCCCTTACGAGTAGATTAACGCCAAGTCATGTCAATGAGTTCTCCTTCCCAGAAGAGTGGTAACTTGTCCTTATCTCTATCTGAAAGTGATCTGTTCTTGCCTGTCCTCTCTTCTGAGTCTGCTTGTTCCCTTGTCCTTTCACATTCTACCACAGCCTGAGGCAGCATAAGGTTCATGTCAGAAGCCATGCTCTCGGACTTCCCAAAGAGTGAGTTGAAATAAGTGCATACATTATCTAGTCTCACATATTCTGTTATAGCAACAGTGCTGGTCATACATGTATCCAGCAACCCACATGGGAGAGACTGCCCAGGTGTTGAGCATAGGCAGGGCAAAATGCTACCATATTTGCTAGGTCCTGATACCATTGTGGGCCAGACACACCATATTGGAGAGCTTAGATTTCCTCTTGGAGTAAACAAGAAGGGCTATTCAGAAAGAGCTTCATTTCTGCCATACTTAGGACATGCCTCAGAGCTCATCAAGGTCCCTATCATAGGCTCAGTGACATCTGTGGGGTGAACTGATCTCATGCTGGCCTACTTGTTCTTTTCTGTTCTGACCTGTCATGTTCCATGAACCTCTTTGGCTTTTCTTCTGGTACCAGGAGCACCCATCTCTTTGATTGCTGGGCAGGTAGTCTTGAGTTGTATAATAAAGGGGGCTGAGCAAGTCATGGAGAGCTAGTCAGTAAGTAGTGTTCTTTTGTGGTGTCTGCTCCAGTTCTTGATTCCCGGTTCATGCTTGACTTCCTGTCCTGACTGTTCCTCAATGATGAACTGTGACTATAAGTTGTACAGTGGAACAAACCTTTCTTCCCTAGTTGATTTTAGTCAGTGTTTTATCTCAGCAACAGAAACCAAACTACGGCCTAGGTGATTCATAGCCCAGACTCTCAGAACTCTGGTAGTCAATTGTTACACTCTTGTTTTTCCATTTCCATCCAGAATGCATATTTGCTGTATAAGAATTTGGAATCATAACTCTAAATGCCATAGCACTATTACATAACTAGACCCCAAACTACCATGCTGTCAGTCTTGCATGTTTGTGGGAATTAATACTGTACCTTACACTGAGAGAATGTTTGATGAATGAACAAGTGCCTTCAGGCGCACACAAAGGCTTGACTAAGAAAGCATTACTAGCCAGTGTGTAACCAGCTTGAGTCACAAAGAACAGAGTCCTCCATGCTTCATCTCTGACAAGAAAAAAAACCTGAGGCAAGCTCACAGCTGGCAAAGGATTACTGGTGGACACTCCCGTGTCACAGCATCTTATGTGGGCATGCCCTAGGAGTACCTGTCCTTTCTGAAATCTGCATCTGCCATTGCATCATAATTACATGATTTGCTGCCCCTTTCAAGAGACAATGAAGTCCTTAAGGATGGGAGAACCTAGGACTATTCTCTGTGCTGCCAAAACCTGGTACAGAATCCCTCACATAGTCTGGGTTATGTAGGGGTAGAGGAAATGACTTAACAGTGTGTGTGTGTGTGTGTGTGTGTGTGTGTGTGTATTGGGCTGGGTATGCTGACAAGTTTTCAATGCCATAAATGCCATCAACCTCTTCCACGTTTTTGTTCCTTCCTCTCATGTTTCATCACCTAAAGGTGCCAGAGCAGGCACCACTTGATCTATTTTGGTCTTTGTGTCTGCCAACGCATACATTATCTGGCTTTAAAAAGAGGTGGCTATTCCAAAGACTGGGATGAAATGTTCTTTTTGGATGCCTCGAGAGCTAATTATGGGATTAGAAAAATGCCCTCACCCCCAACAGGAATTATGATGCTTCCTATTTTTTTAATGTAAAACATGAAGCTGGCATAATTGACTGCTGCTCTTAATGTTCTCATACATTACAGAGCCCCATTTGAGATAAATGATTTCCGAATGCCTGATGAGGCCGTCTCGGAAAACCTCCGTGGAATTAATGTATTACAATGTATTCAAAGCATTTCAAGTCTGGGCTTGCCTTGATATTGTTTTTTATTGTCACCATTGCTGGAAATATAAGTTCATATAAATATAGCATGGCTGATGGGTTGTCCTCCACCCTGACTTAAGCCTCACACATTAATTCAGATGCTTATCTAGCTCGATGCAAATGAGCAGTGGAGTCATAACGCAAGTCCCTGGAAATGCTTATTGTAACATAGCACTAATACTATGTGCCACAAGCAAGGACAAAGGGAAGGGGCGCAGAGGAGGGAAGGCAGGAGAGAGAGAAAAGAGGCACAGAGAGAATATGTGTGTACAAGCTTCAGCTAACTGTATGTATCTACAAAAAGGAGTTTTGAAATCTTTCAGACA
This sequence comes from Mus pahari, assembly GCF_900095145.1. Classification (NCBI taxonomy): domain Eukaryota; kingdom Metazoa; phylum Chordata; class Mammalia; order Rodentia; family Muridae; genus Mus; species Mus pahari. The sequence continues at coordinate 37,586,728 of NC_034605.1, forward strand.
CAACACACAAAAAGGGTTTATTTAAATACACAAGGAAAGGTGGGCATAGTGGAATTCCCCCTTTTTAGCTTTTGGGCACTGTAACAGAATATGTGAGATAATCAGCTTTTTTTTTTTTTTTTTTTTTTTTTTAAAAAAAGGTTTATTTTGGTTCATGGGTTCAGGGGTTTTAATTTATGGCTGCTTGGCTCTGCTGGTTTGGGGGATGTGGCAAGGTAGATCCTCGTTGCAGAGTGCATGTACAGAAGCACAGTCAGGAAGCAAAAGAAAGAGGGAGGAACTAGGTTCCCAGTATCACTTCAAGGACATGCTTCTGTAGCTGGACTTTTTCTCACTAAACCCGACCCAAGGTTTTTCCAATTCACTAACATGCCTTTAGCACAAGAATCTTTAGGGAACATTGAAGAGTCAAGTCATAATGGGGCCTGTAAGCCCAGCTATTCAAGAAGACAAGACAGAAATATCATTTGAGTACAAGAGTTCAAGGCTGGTGTGCGCTCATCATAGCAAGACCCTGGCTCACAACATGGTAAGAGTCTGGGGATGTAGCTGAGCGAGAAAGCATGTGCTTAGCATGCATGAGGTCTTGGGATCTACCCCCAACAGAGTAAACACGTACAGAAGGTTCAAAACTCCATCGAGAAAATTCTATTTAAATAGAATTTTCTATTAGCAATTTCTGACGTCTGTCCAGCACCCCGTTACTCACATGGAAAGGGACACTACGCAGGAGGAATGCTAATGGTGGGTGACAGTTGTGTTTGTGTTCCCATAATGGGCTCTAAGCTTTCAGCCACTTTTCAAATCAATTTTAGGATGTATTCGCACCACCTCCATGTCACAGAGGCAGAGATGAAAGCAAATACAAACTGAGCTGCACAGCTGCTCACAAGGATGTGGCAGCAGACCTCGAACTGGCGAGAACAGGAGTCCCAGCTTCTACTGCTTTGACTTCTCTGCCTTCCAGGCAGAGGAAAGTCTGCAGAGTTCTTCTGCCTGGGCTGAAGGGCTGTCTCCAGTAGTGTTCTCCTCCACCAAGCTAAGTGTGTTGTTCTACAGTGAGCTGCATCCCATTACCAGCCTTTGTTCACCACACCCTACCATTCTCATAGGAGCCATTCTTTCTTCATTCTGGTCTTGCCTCAGCAGCCCAAGTTGCCTTGACTCTGTGCCTGCCATGCTCTTCTCTGGCTGCTGCCCCTGAAGCATCTGCCCTGGTTTGCTGAGGAGGTCGATTACTTAGGCTCCAGCTGAAAGCTCTATACATCAATGTTTTCCAAGTTCCCTATCAGCTAGGCCTAATCAAGCCTAGCCCCAGTATTCATAGTCTCTCTCTCTCTCTCTCTCTCTCTCTCTCTCTCTCTCTCTCTCTCTCTCTCTCTCAGCTGTCCAAGATCTTTGTGGCCTGTTTACATCCCTGTCCTTTTGGTCCTACGATACCTTTGCCCGTGATACAACCCCTCCCCGACTTTCTGTTACTCATTTGCCCAAGCTCCAGTCCGTCTTCTCCGTCTCGTACTGTTCCTCATTCCCTGCTCCTTCTCTGTTGTATTTCCAGCGTGCAAATTGTTGTATGATGAATACTTGTGTGTTGTTCCTAGTTGTCTCAGGTAAAGAAGAAACTGTGCTCCAGTCTGGAAATCACCTCATGTGTCTTTTGTGCCTCCTGCAGTGGGACCTAGCCGAACCCAGACTCCCTGTGAATACTCGATAAGAACTAGCTGATTATTATGAATAGATTTCAACTTAGGCAGCTGAGCTGTACCGAGATCTAGTTACCAAGCACTGTCTACACATCAGCTGTGCTCTTGAGATCTATTTGGGTTGTGCAGGCCTGGCCTGGGGATGCCTGCCTGGGATAAACATACGATGTGCTTTCCCGAGCTAGGAAGCAGCAACTTCCAGGGTCATTTGAGGGCAAAGCTGGATGCCTAGGGGGCAGTGCTATGTGGGATGCAGCTAAAACGTGTGAGACAGAGGAGGTGTGACAAGGAGACTTCAAGCTTCTCTGGAAGACTCAGCTCTGCGAAGGCAGCTTGGAGCTCTGAGCTCAGTGGTGGATGCACTGCTGGAACTTAGACTGTTCCCAAGGGAGAAGAGTCAAGGTTAGAGTCAAAGATGGCTGCTCCCCCTGGCTCCCATAGCCACCACTCTCACCCTTCCCTTGCATCCTTCTGTTATAAAGCACAATCTGCAAGATGGAATTACCGGAGCCTGTTTAAGGCAAAAACAGCTGTCACCCTGTACACACGGCACTGGGGTACCCAGGGGGGGGGGCAGATCAAGGAAGTACTCCCTGTGTTAAAAACTTGACCTTCAAGATCTGGAGATCTGGTGCTCACTCACCACCAGTGCTTCCTGTACTGCCTGGTGTGCAACCACTGGGCTGGGCACTGGGAAAGACCCAACAACATCTCCTCCTCCTCCTCCTCTAGCTGGGTATCAAGTCTGCCTGCTTGGAGAAAGGTTGGAAGATGGAAGAACTTGTATATGAAGGCTGAAAGGGCAAGAGGGGGCTTTTTCCCCCTAAGAAGCCAATGTGGAGAGAGCTAGTTAATTCCTGCAATATTGGCCTCGTCAGTCCTTCCCTCAGGATTCAAATCACCTCTCATTAGGCCGAAGTCTTTTCAGCCTTGTTGGGGTGGGGATTGCATTTCTAGTGCACACTCTTTGAGAGCTAAGACAGCTGGAATTCAGCATCTTTCAGAGGGTACATTGTGGTAGTGTTCTTTCAGACTGTAACACTCAGTTGTT
>NC_034605.1:37589565-37622788 GCF_900095145.1 Mus pahari
TTTTTTTTTTTTTTTTTTTTTTTTTTTTTTTTTTTTTGGATCTTTTTGTGTAGCTCGGGTCTGGTTTGAATGCACAGCCCTCCCGTTTCTGTTCCCTGAATGCTGAGATTGCAGATGTAAGTCACCATACCAAGTTTATGAGATTTAAACAAAAACTCTCTTCTTTATACCTCTATCCAAAAAACAAAAATACAAAAACAAAAAAAAACAAAAAACAAAAACAACGACAAAAAAGAACCCAGCCTCCTATTTTATCTTCTCCCTTTGTTGCTAACACAATAAGCCTCCACAAGTGAATTCCCAGCACATCTGAAGGCTTGCAAGCACCCACTTTTGGGAGCAGCCTATTGAATCCCACTCCTTCAGAACTATGGGCAGAAGGCTCTTCCCATGAAGCCACTGTCCTTTTGTTAAAGCACCATCAACAATCTAGAATTCCTGCCCTTTGGTTATCCTAGGGCTGTGTGCATTGGGTGGGAGATGCTCTTGCCTTAACTATTGCTCAGTGCTTTCCTGGATACTGAGGAAACAGGTCTCTAAGAGGGGAGAAAATGACAAGAGGTTTCTAGTTCCAAAAGACAGTGAGGATTCACAACACTTGCCTCAAGAATCTGAGGGAGCCATCCAGTCCTTCTGTTTGCTAGTCCTCTTCAGGGACACCAGACATCCTAAGGCATGCCCTTCTGTCTCAGAGCTCTCTCTATTTCTGTCCCAGATGCATCAGCATCTAAACCCATTGGCCTTGGAAACAGACTTTGAGCCCCATCTTAAACCCGCTCAGCACAACTGTGTTTCGTAGGTCTCTACGGGTCTCACGAGCATGTGAAGTCTGAATGAGATTTTCTAAGATGATGCTTTGAATGTCCTTTGGCTTCTGACATTCTCTCACTGTGACAGGTGGAGCAAGGTATTTCTTCCCTTCCCAAAGTCATATGTTGAAATCCTACCTCCAGATGATGTTAGAGTGTAACCTCATTTAGAAATGGGGTTTTTGCAGAGGGGCAAACCATGATCCAGTGTGACTGGTAAATTTATAAAAATGGGAAATTTAGACTCTGAGCTAGGGGAATTGTAATGTCATGATAGATAGAGAGAAGGCTGGAAAGGATCCTTCTTTGAGATCCCTCAGGGGGAATCTGCCTTAAATGCTGCTATTGTTTGAATAGTACTTAATCTGTCTTTCAATCCAAGGAGTTTAACCCCCAAAGTCTTATGCTAACGGTTAAAGGGTGGGAATGTCTTCTGACTGAGCTTTGAGGAGAGTGACTAGGTTATATTAGATTACTAGGAGGTAGTCCCCCTGAATGAACCTTGGTACTCTATTTTTTTCTTTTAAAATAATGTCATTAATTCTTTGAGAATTTAGATCATATGCACCCCCTAGCCTTCTTCTCCCTGAATGGCACCTTCCAGTTACGATGAGAGCTAGGCATCAGGGAGGGAGCTTTCTGGTCAGTACCAGCTTGATTTCTCCATGTCCTGTGACACATATATGTGACGCAGTCAGCAATAAGGTCTCATTATGTTATTGTGGGCAAACAGAGAAATGGCAACAGAACTTATTGCTATTTTGAGGGGAGTCTCAGGAAGCCACTGACCAAAAACTGGAGGGGAGGTATCCCACACTTGGAAATGGGCTTTCTATTGGCCACTTGTGGGGTCTGGAATGAGCTCACTCCCCTATGGAGGGCAACTGCAATTAAGCTCTCTTATATGAAAAAAGTATATGTGCGCATTCAAGGAGTTTCTAAAATGACAGGTTTCCATATGACTTTGTCAAACATCCCTAGTATTAGTCATCTGTACTGCAACCTTCCCCTTTGCCTTACACTCTCATCTATTTCCCCTTAAACCTCTCTCCCATCATTCCCCTATCCCTTTGGTATCATCTTGTGCTAATATCTCCCCATCTCTTAAGATGTTTTTCTTCTTCCCATCCATGATTCTCCTGAGTTTTTTTTTTGGATTCCATAAGTACTCCAAAATAAACATACAAATCAAAGGTTCTATGCTAGGATCCACATATGAGTGGGAACATGTGATGTTTGTGTTTCTGGATCTGAGTTACTCCACTCCCTGGTGATTTTGTAAAGAGAGGAAGACTTGTAGAGATGTATAACTCTATGCTATGATGTGATACAAATGTGCATGTGCATGAGTGTGTGTGTGTGTGTGTGTGTGTGTGTGTGTGTGTGTGTGAGAGAGAGAGAGAGAGAGAGAGAGAGAGAGAGAGAGAGAGAGAGATGGGAGGGATCTCTTGTCAGTCTAGGTCGTGCTGCTTAGACTTCTAGTCTCCAGACTTGTGAGTTGAGTGAATGTCTTTCCATGGCGAAGTAGCCTACACAGGTGTTTCATTATAGCAACAATAAACTGCTTAATATTAATAGCTCTACCTCCAATTTCTATCTTCTACAACTGCAAGACAATAAATTTCTAGTGTTCAAAGCACTCAGCTTGTGGTAGTTCATTACAACAGCCACAGGAAACAAATATGCTCATACTGCCTTCCATCTATTTTGCTGCCAAATGCCCAAAGAAAGAACCAGAATAGATCCATCACACCCTGTCATCCCTGATCTGCAGAGACATTGGCAGCCAGCCTAGAGATGGGCTGCTTTGGGTCAGAAGCCCAAAGCTACTTCTGCCAATGACATCAGGGTGCTGACCAGTTTTCTCTGGAAAGCAGAGGGTTTCTTGGATAGCCGTACAGTCCTTCAGTCCATCCTGAGCCCCTAGCCTGCTCAGAGCACTCCGATGACTAAATTATTCATCTCAAGACTAAGGTTGCATAATCTACTTACATCTGTAGACTGACTGGTGAAGAGTCAATCTTGATAGCTCAATGCAGGGGCCACTGGTGTCCTCACCTCCCTTTGTTGTATTGGCATAGAGTGAGTTTTTCACCTAATTATTGTAAGACCTGGCTTCATTGCCCCCAGTTCAAAGCCAGCATCCACAGTGCCCTGTATGTTCTTGGCTTCGGAGTGTGTTGGCAGATGGAATAAGTGGTTGTGCATAGACCCCCACCCTAGATGCTTCTCCAAAGGGCAGTGGGTGTTCCCTACTTGTCAAACAGAGGTGACAGAATAGCTCTAGGAGTGTTCTCAGTTCAGACAACCAGAATCACTCTCCTGTTGAACAAGTTGGGGTACATCTGTTTCTGTGATAGAGGATACAGGTCATTGGGGAATCGTGGTGGATCTTAGTGGATAGGTGTTTGGCAGAAAAGATTTGGCATTTGCTTGGACGCTTTGAGGATTTTTTTTTTTTAATTTGTTTTTTTACACTCCATATTCGATTATCCACCCCCCATCCACCCTCTGACTGCTCCATATCCCACACCTCCTCCCCACCCCACCCCATCTCCACGTGGATACCCCCACCCCCACCCCACCTGATCTCTAAACGCCCTGGGGCCTTCAGTCTCTTGAGGGTTAGGTGCATAATCTCTGAATGAACACAGAGCCAGAAATGCTCTACTGTAGGTGTGTTGGGGGGCTCCTATCAGGTGGTGTATGCTGTCTGTTTGGTGGTCCAGTGTTTGAGAGATCTCCGGGGTCCAGATTAATTGAAGCTGCTGGTCCTCCTGCATGATCATCGCCCTTCTCCTCAGCTTCGCTTTGAGGATCTTAAAGAGGCTGTAGATTGGATTTTGTTGGAAAGCTGAGATGATTCTATAATGGAGCACTTCAAGAGATATCCACAATAAGGGAGAAAAGAATGGCTGGGGTTGTACTTGGTAATACAGCTGTTATTTATTTTATCCAAAAGAGAGTTAGGGCTACATGTCTGTTGTGGGTGGTACAATGGCCTTGCCATTGTCCATGCTTAGACTTTCTAACAGCATCTTCCACAAGGAGAGGTCCCAAGAGGAGGGAGGTGTGTATATGTCCAGGCTCTCCCTGAACTTATATTGTTTTCTCTGCAGGACATGCCTATAGACTACCTTCTAAGAATATCCCTCCCAAGATCATGAAGAACATCCTGGGAAGGGTATGTCAATACGTATCAGACCCAGTTTGTCATCCACTCCATGAGTGTACCTCTCTGCTTTATGGACCCTCTAGGATGCTCTGGCCCAAGTTTTTGTATCTGTTTGAAGGACTAACTCTCCACCCTGCACTCCTTTCATGGGGGCAAACTTCAGGTTTTAGTTATTTATTTGTACGGAAACAGGGCTTCTCTACATAGCCCTGGCTGTCCTGAACTCACTCAGTAGACCTGCCTGGTCCTCGGCTCACAAAGATCTGCCTGCATTTGCCCCCTGAGTACTGAGATTAAAGGCATGTACCACATGACTGGCCAGACCTCAGTTTTATCATGTGTGCACTGGTCAATTTTTGGTAGGTAACAGCTTTTCTAAATTCGATTTCCTCACGGCCAAAATGGGACCATTTCACCTGCCCCAGAGGGCTGCCTAAGGAATATTGGAACAGCTTGACTACTGCATTCCTCACTTCCCTCTCCGTCCTTCACAACTATGCAGGAGATGGGAACAATCCCAAGAGAGCAGCACCAGTCAGGATGAAGTCCAAACATAACGTCTACAGAACTCCTCAAGCTGTGCAGGATCAGATCTCGATCTTGGACGTCTCAGACTGGAGAACTGTGAGAAATTGTATAGCAACCTCTTGGGAGCACTCACACACCTGGGGACTTGTTAGAAGTGCACATCATTGGTCTGGTCCAGACCTGCTGGGGTGGCCCGAAGAAGAATTAGGTTCACAAGCCCTCTAAGTGATTCTCGTGGTTCTTTTGTCCCTTCTCTGCTGGAGTTGGAAAAAGAGGCTAGGAAGATCCATTAGTGAGACTCTGGGCAATTCCTTCCAGGACATGCTCAGATCACTGTTCTGAATTTTAATGAGTTCACAGACTGGTCTGTGTTGGGAAGGTGCCATATTGGTATTTGGTCCATTTCTTTCTGCAGAAGTAAATTTGGAGATTATTTATGTTTTTCTCTCTCCCGCTTATCTAAGTACCTAGCACGAAATGGACCAATGATAATCAATAACCTCTTATGCTGTCCTTAGATGCCTTCTTTTCCTCAGAAAGCTTGCCCGGAGAGCAATAAATCCCTGATGGAGATGGCTCCTGTGATCCTGAGAAAAGGTTCTGTAGGTTGGGCTGGGGAAACGCTGCCTGGCCTGCTCCGGGGCTGCCTGGCTCTCTGTCCTCCTCAGTGCTCCCTGGCTCTTCGTCCTCCCCAACCCTCTTTGTCCATCCCTGCCCCTGCGCTTCCTCCTCTTTAAGACAATAAATCTGTCTGTGACTTCTAGCTAGTCTCTTAGGTTCTCTTCACCTCTCAATGGGAAAATAAGAGTACTATTAACACAAGCACACTTGTCTCCAAGAAAGTATCAGAAAAATGCAGCTCCGAAAGAACATGGAAATGTTTTCAGAAAGATTGCAACCTAATGTGAAAATGCTGCTCTCAGGTGGGGGTGGGGGTGCATGCCTGGAGTCCAGCCCCCAGGAGACTGAGGCAGGTAGAATCAAAAGCCAGCCTGGACTACACTGGGAGACTCTGACAATCAAATAAAATTAAATAATAAAATAAAATGGTAAAGAAAAATAAAAACAAAAGAAGAAAATTACCTTCACCTATCTTCTCATTTTTATAGCCCTTAACCAGAAAAACAAAGACAAATAAACTCACAAAGACACTTCACATACACAGTGGCTGGCCCTCCCACACACTCATGGATAAATAGAGACCATGTTTTTAGAGCCCAACCACAGAGCAATGATAACTTTTCTACTCTTGTGCCTTACCTCTTTTCCCATCTATACTTCCTGCCACATACAGGAGATAAAAGACTTGAGAGAGAACTTCCCAGTACTCACTGGGGTGGGCGTGGGGGTTGGGATGAGGGTCTGTGTGCTTGATGTTTCCGCGTTGATGGAAGGTGGTATGATTCTATTTGGGTCATGTGAGTGGCAGTACCCAGAAGCCACCAATGAGAAGCTATAGGATTTCCTGCATCTTTGGTCTCCTCTCTCTCTCTCTCTCTCTCTCTCTCTCTCTCTCTCTCTCTCTCTCTCTCTCATTGTCTCTGTCTCTGTCTCTGTCTCTGTCTCTGTACCAGCAGGTGGGAAAGAACAAAGGGGAGATTAAGGCAGGGGAATATCCAAGGTCTTCTGTATCCCCATTTCCCACTGCAGTTTCTGAGCCCATCTCAGCAGAGGCTGGGAATCGGCAAAACCTGAAATGGAATGCTATCCCAGCTTGCCTTAGACCATCTGAATGAGGGCAAGAGTCGAGGGCACTTCACCTGAAAAGACAGTTTACAATTCACAGTTGCCAGGAACAGGGGCACATCATGACGTGTTTGTGTGTGTGTGTGTGTGTGTGTGTGTGTGTGTGTGTGTGTGTGTGTGTAGTCCCCAGGTCACTAAGAGGCAAAGGAAAGTTGTGTTTCCTGTGGAAAGGAGTAGGTGGAGTGAGCAAGCTTCGGACCAGCCAGTTTGAATTAATTTCAGCAGTTTCTAGGTCTGGGAGAGGCAATGTTAGGATAATCTCTTTGTACACCATGTGATGATGTGTCTCTCTTCCTTGCCTGCCTAAGACAACTCCTGATTGGTTTAATAAAGAACTAATCGGCCAATCACTAGGCAAGACTTCCAGGAAGAGAGAGGAACTCTGGGAAAGAATCAGGTGCGAGGTGTCTGCCAGACCATAGATGGTGTTTGGAGCTGTTTGGGAAGAAGGCAGCTAAGGCCAAGGTTTCATAGTTAATAAAAGGTCTCTGTGCCATTACTTACATGGCTGGCAGGTTGAGGCAGACCCCGGCGATAAGATGGTGACCCAGAAGGGAAGAGCCCAGTGGAGAAGGTGTTGAGGGTAGAGGCTTTGGATTTATGATACGTGTCGGAAAAGCAGGAAGTGATGGGGGTGGGGGAGCAAGCATGCTCGGGAGGTTATTGGGCTGTATGGAATAAGGCACACCCAGAATATGAATGCAGGGCAAATGTTAAAGTACCAAGATTAAGAAGCTAGGAACTGGTGAAAATATAAAGCTAAGTCTCCTCTTTGGTTCTTGCCTGAGAGGGTTTGAGATGCGTGGCTCTTTAATTTGCCAGCCTCCACAGCCCAGTAAGTTAAAGCAGAAGGAAATGTGGGACAAACCAGTCTATGCTCAAACACACCCAGATTCCACTCTCCACAAGTGCACGCGCAGAAATTCAAGGTCAAAAGTAAATATTCTAGGCATTCTGGTATTTTCTTATCACTCGGCAAAGGGTCCCTCTGAGGGCCTCCGTGTGGAGATCACTAAGAGCAGCAATAAAAGCTGCACACCGATGCTTTGTGCCAGGATAACCTCAGACACTGCAGAGGGCTTCTGCCGACATGAAATCATTCAGAATTACTGCGTCACTCACTGAACCCTGCCGAATAGGCTCTCCATTGCCACACTGAGGCCCAGGGAAGGTAAGCCACTCCTATGGCTGTCACATGGTTTAGCTAAGAACAAACCTACAGCTTGAATTCTGATGGGTTTTGGTCATCCACCGTAGAGTTAAACAGAAACCTTAGTAGAGTGTAGTGGCTAGTTTTATGGCAACTCTACACAAGCTAAAGTCATCAGAAAGAGGGGAGCCTCAACTGAGAAAATGTCTCCATAAGATCCACCCGTAAGCAAACCTGTAGGGCATTTTTCTTAATTAGTGATTGATGTGGGAGGAAACAGCCCAAGGGGGTGGTGCCATCTCTTGGCAACTGGTTCTGCGTTCTATAAGAAAGCTGGCTGAGCAAGTCATGGAGAGCAAGTCAGTAAGTAGCACCCCTCCATGGCCAGGTTTCTGCCCTGCTTGAGTTCCTGTATTGAATTCCTTCCACGATGAACTGTGGTGTGAAAGTATAAGCCAAATAAACCCTTTTCTCCCAACTTCCTTTGGTCATAGTGTCTCATCATAGCATCAGTAACCCTAATTAAGACAGAGAGTATGGAAGAAAATTGTGATTTAGTGCCTGGGTTCTTATAATTGTGAAGTCATATTGCAGAATGATGGACAGACATCCTGGGGATTGTCAGTAAACACATTTGTTATATAAATATCATAGAAGGGGTACTCACATGGGATGGATAACTGTGCATCTACATTATATGCTATAATCTGTTTGTGTTATTTAAAAATAAAAATCTTTTGGCTAGGTGTGGTCTTGCCAGGTCTACATGGTGAGATCCTGTCTTTGGAGGGTAGGGGCATGGCTCAAAGGGTTAAGAACACTTGTTGCTCTTCTAGGGGATGGTAGAATGAATTTTAGCATTCACAGGAGGTGGCTCCAGTAGATCTAATACCCTCCTCTGCCCTCTGCGATCACCGAAATCCACGTGTACATATGCATGCGTACACCACCACCACCCGTGTAGCACAGGCATGCACACATGTGCTTACACAATTAAGAAATCTTTAAACAAATCTTTTGTTAACGACTAAGATACAGGTGGGCATGGTGGCGCACACCTTTAATTCCAACCCTTGGGAGGCAGAGGCAGTCAGATCATTGAGTTTGAGACCTGCCTGATCTACAGAGCAGATTCCAGGACAGCCAGGGCTACTCAGAGAAACCTTGTGTTGAAACTCCAAACAAAACAAAAGCAATCACAAAAACAAGACACAAGCTGGGTGTGGTAGCACACGCCTTTCAACCCAACACTCAGGAGACAAAGGCAGGCATATCACTAAATTTGAGGCCAGTCTACAGAGGGAGTTCCGGGACAGTCCAGGCTATACAGAGAAACCCTGTCTCAAGCCCTCTCCCCGAACAAAAATCCTAAGATAAACAACCATGTATATTAGCCTAGGTCATATTCTATGCTTAATATCACTATTTTCTACTCCACTCTTTGTCCCACTGAAAGGGTTTTGGGAGCAGTAGCATGCACAGAGCTGTCATCTATGTCAAGAAGGCCTCTGAACTATTCATGAAAGAGCATTTCAGGCTGCTTTCCAGTTAACTATTTTTTTAAACACTCTAAAATAATAATTGTAGTATAGGGAATATATAGACCAGTCATCTAGTTGTTAATGACCACCAAGTACCAGGTCCCTGAGTTAGTATGTGTGCTGTACTATCTGATGACATTAATTCTATCTATTGTACGTATTTCTAACTCTTCTATGTATTTCTTTCCACCAGCACCACACAGACACGCAAGTGAGGGAGGCACCACACTATGACATTGGTAAGCACTATAGGTTTTTCAGTGTTTTATCATCTTGGGAGATTCCCATGATATACATGGTCCATCCTTGATCAAAGTGTGTCACATAGCCCATGATTCGCCTTCTCGTAAGGCCAAGAGCAGAGGACAACTTTTTCTGAGCTGAAAAGCACAATACTTCCTCATGCTGTGGTGGCACAATGTGAAGTAGCTGGGGTGGGGGCAGGGCCTGGGAGGCAGCCCTCCTTCCCTCAACCCCCACCCCCACCCCTCAAACCTCCCTGCTTCCCGCTGCTGACAGGTGCATTTCTGAGGGTGGCTGCATCTTGTTTCTGTCATAAAACATCTTTCAGAACAATATTCTCTGCTACTTACCAACTTGGAACTCGGGAACATGTAAAATACTGGGTTTTAAATGTCTTCAGTCATGTCAGAAAATTCTGAAACGGAAGACACACAACAGGTCGGGTTCTGTACCGGAGAGCCTGCTGTTTCTAAATAAATCATATGTTCTGAAAAAGAAATACTCCATGGATATTAAAAAAAGAGCAGTGGAAAGATACCCCGAGGGAACTTGGTGACTCAGACTACAGACAAATAAATTGCACCTTTGGTTCAGACTAATTCTCTGTGTGTGCCTCTGAAAAAAAAATAGGGGAGCAAATGTAAAGAGTTAGTCAGCATTTAATTGGCTTAATGTACTAATCAGCAGGTGGTTAAACCAGGGCAGGAGGCTAGCAAATCTAATTGTGGGAAAAGAACCCTAATTGGAGATTTCATCTCCCAGGGAAATATTTATCCTTATTTTCTCGAGATTTTATTACAGCAACGAGTAGTCCTATTTAGCGAGACATTCACTTCACTGAACAGGCCAGAATGGTCACTTCATTTTTGTATTATCAGGTTGGAAGGAACATAGATCAACAGGGAAGGTCACAGCTAACCCACTGGGGAGACTCACAGGGCCCAGCTGGCTTTCAATCATGGTTATGTGGAGGGGTCCTAAGTGAACCCCTAAAGAAACGTGGTTTTGGAAAGGAAAGAGATCCAGTGGGCATTCTCCATTGCTTCCGAGAGGTGGGGATGTCAGCATCCATACAACATCATCTTAGAATCGAGGTGGGCAAGAGAGTCGGGGTTTCTGACAACTCAGTGTTTCCACAGGTCCGTCGTTTTTACTCATTCCATAAAGGAAACAGTCTTCAAATATTCGTCTTTAGCTTCAGGGGACTTTGACTTCATTTGCATTTCTCTGAAAGAGTCTACGTTTCCTGTGGGATGAGAAGGGAAGAACATGAAAAGCAACCTGTCCCCTTCAGAGTTGACATGTGCCGTACAGAGGCATCTTGCAGCCCGTGGCTTTTCTGCCTTCCTTCCTTCCTGTGCACTTTTATAGTTCCCAGGAAGCACTTGGGAAATGTGATTATATACAGTAGCTTCAGGAATGGGCTGCAGTTCAGTGACAGGCTGCATGCTTAGCATGCAAAGGCCCTGGGACTATCCCCAGAACCAAAAACTGTATGTTAAGAAAATGAAACTGAAAACAAGTGCAAACAAATTAATTCCTTTTTATTCTGTTTTTTTTTTTTCTGGTAAAAATTGTGTTGGTTTGTATTGTTTGTCTGTTATATCTTTTTCCTTTCTGGCTTTTAAAAAATCTTATTTATTTATAACATATATAAATATTCTGATATATAAATGTATATGTATATATGTATACATTTATGGTGTGCCATATGGTGTTTCTTATTATTTCTCTTTTAAAAAAGATTTGCTGTTTAAATTTTTATTAATGTGTGTACTTGTGTGCATATATATATATGCAGATGGGTGTTCCTAGAAGCCAGAAGAGAGCAGCAGGTCCTTGGGAGCTGGAGTTACAAGTCGTTGTGAGCACCCTGATATAGGTGCTGGGAACCAAACTGAAGTCTTCAGGAAGAACCCCAAGTGCTCACAACCACCAAGCCATCTCTCCACCTCATCACTTGATATTTCAACACAGGTACACATGTGTGATATGCAAATCTGGCTAAGCTCACCTATCCCCTCAAGCATAATCAATTCTGGCTCCCCTCCAAGATTCTCTTTGTCACTGGCTCTCAGATTTGATGAGGAGGTACTGTTTTAGCTTTCTGATGCTGTAATAAAAAAAAAACCTAAGGCAATCAAGTTAGGAAGACGGAAGGTTTATTTGGACTCACAGTTTTTGATGTTTCTGTCTAAAGTTACATGGCTTGTTGCTTTAGACCTATGATGAGGTAGCACATCATAGCAGGGGTTATGTAACACAGGAAGCTGCTCACCTCTTGGAAGTAAGAGAGAGAGGAAGGGACCATAAACCCAAGAGCCCCTTCAAAGCGATACCCCCAGTTTACTAACTTCCCCTCACTAGGACCCACCTCCTAAACCTTTCACCTCTTCCTGATAGTTCACAACTGATGATCCGGCTTCAACAAAGGACACTTTGGGAGGAGGTTATTCAAACCATAGATTGGCCCTGCCTGTGTGATTATACAATGTACTTAACTGTCGACTCAGTGTTTTGACCTATGGATACATAATATTTAGAACAATTAAAACAGTATAAACGTTTTTGCAAAATGATCCTTTGGATCAGCAAGACTATATAAATCAGGTTCACACCTGAGTTTGCAGTAGACTTATAGGGAATTTGCTTTAGCATGCCAATGACTGAGGTTTTCTCAGTTAATGGGGCTCATAATTCCTACTTTATAGAGCAACTGTACGGCATAAATAGCCCTAAGAAGGGTGTCAAGTCTGTTCTATTAGCCAAATCTCTCCACACACGTGCTCCTTTTAGGAACATATGTGACCACAGGGAGAAGGCACAGGTGTGGAGGGGGAGCATGCTCACTCTAGAGGTGTTCACAAGGTTTATGTCGAGATGCTGTATAAACAAGGCACACAGGTCTCAGGCATACAGCTGGATGGCAAAATGTGTGAATTTCTGAACTTAAAGGTCTACAAAATGCCTGGATACAATGAAAGCACGTGGCTGAAATATTAGCCTTCCTGTAACAAGAGATGGCCCTCAATTCTTCAAGAAAGGAGGGAAAGACCATGCATGAAGGTAAGAGAATTCAAAGTTTATATTCTTCTTGAAAGCTGAGGTGGAGCCAGGCATGCCTTTAATCCCAGCACTTGGGAGGCAGAGGCAGGTGGATTTCTGAGTTCAAGGCCAGCCTGGTCTACAAAGTGAGTTCCAGGACAGCCAGGGATATACATAGAAACCCTGTCTCAAAAAAAAAAAAAAAAAAAAAAAAAAAAAAAAAAAAAAAAAGAAAGCTGAGTGGAAGGCAGAGATCCAGAGAGCAGTGATTGTCCACCCACCAAATGACTGGACCAGAGAAAGGGTAGAATTAATACACTGAATGGCTTCAAACATACAGCTATACTTTGCCCAACTTTTCTTGAAAGTTGCAAGAGACCAGGCCTTCCACATAAGGAGGTCCATCACTAACAAGGAAGGAAGGAACTGTAGGGAACAGAGCAGAATCAAGAGGCCTGGAGAGGTGGGGACAGGGACTTGCCTTGCTCCTGACAGGAGGACTGATGGCTTGGAAGAGATACCTTTTAAAAAATGAAATTGATAAGTAGGTTACTTGATATGTTTGATCTATAGGTACACTACTATATTAGGGTTGTTTCATAATTCTGTCAAAAAATTCATGGAAGAAATGAACAAGCCAAGCAAATACAAATCATTAGCTTCAAATGCTATTAGATCCAAAGGTTTGTTCCTTAAGTTGCTTATCACAGAGACCAAAACACCTGACAGGAACAACATAAGGGAAGGGAGATTGTTTTCAACTGATGGGTTCAAACGATTCTGTCCTTCATGTCAGGGAAAGTGTGGTTCAGTGGAGCAGTCCACATCATGGCAGACAGGAAGCTGGCAGGAAATGCAGGAAGTGATGGTGTAAAATATAGTTCCCAAGGATACTCCCACAGTGCTCTACTTTCTCCAACTAGGCCCCTTCCTACCATTTTCTATTTTCCAATGATGCTATTACAATGAGTCTATCCGAGGATGGATCCTATACACTAGGTCAGAACCCCAGATTTGATCAGCTCAGGAAATGCTCTCCAGACCTATCCGGATCTGTGCTCCACCAATGTCCCGTGGTTCTTTTCAATCCAGTGAGTATGACAATTAAGCTTAACTGTCATAAAGATGAAAAATAAAGAAGATACGTAAGTAATAGGTCCAGTCACAGTTCCTGAACATAAGGGACATATAGACTATTAATGTCACCACTATTGGCATGATGGGAGAAAAGGAATTGTGAACTAAAGTACTATGCTGATTCAAGGTACTGCAAGGCCCTTTTCCATTACAGACAGGCAGTATGTAGATGTTGTTCAAAATGGATAAATGAAAAACAATGACCTATGGCCTAGAGAGATGACCCAGTGGTAAAGACCATGTCCTGCTCTTGCATAAGGACCCAAGTTTAGTTCCCAGAACCTACAGAAGGTAATTTTCATCCACCTTTAGGGGATCCAATGCCTCTAGCCTACTGGGCTCTTCTCTCTCTCTCTCTCTCTCTCTCTCTCTCTCTCTCTCNCACACACACACACACACACACACACACACACACACACACACACACACACACACACCCACATACACACAGGCAGAGAGAGGGGGAAGATAAAAAATAATGAAAATAAATATAAAAATAATGATCTTATGACATTAAGATTATAGTTATTAATACTGACATAGCAAAAAGAATTTAAAAGTGCCATTTTAAGTTATTAGATTTGTAGTGTGATTTGAGTTTTAATGGTACACATGTATTTCTTTGATAGTTTTAGTTTTTGTTTGTTTTTTTTTAAAGAAACTTCAAAGCAAATAGGAACGGTGAGATGACCATCTTGAGAGAAAAGACTTTTGACTTGCCAGCCTGTGGGTTTAAGGATCTCAAATGCTGCTATCTAAGGTACCGCCATAAGGCAATGCCGCAAACAAGAGGAAGAGAATCAAAGGGTAGCATGCCAATGCCTGAGAACTGGGTCAAACCTGAGATGACAGGGTCAGAGAGGTGTTGACAGGGACAGGTTCTGGGCTGTTGGATACTTTCTACTTTGTAGAATAAGCATCTAGTGGAAAACGACAATAGGATCCTGTGGTGGGGGGAAACTGAGAATTTGAGAGTATGGGGTCATATATCCATTGTCTGGGGGAAGATGGGAATCACAGCCAACCTTGCCAATCCTGGTGTGGAAGCAAAAACTCCAATAATGGCCAAATAGTCTAGATACATAGGCTCAGACAACCCTTCTACCTCCAGTGACCCCAACATCCTAAAATGACACCCGTCTTGATAGCATGTGTTAACCCCCCCCCCACACACACACATTTCAATGGATTAGATGACGATTTATTTCTTGCTCTTGCCATTTGTCTGCTTCACACTGACAACATTCATAGACCTAGGATGATTTCATAGGAAGCAATCTTGTTGGGGGTGGCAGGGGAAGGAGCTAGTGGTCTAAGCCCTGACTCTTACATAGTTCTACCTGGAAATGACACACATCTCTTCTGCTCCTGTTTCACCAGCCAAAGCTTGTCATAAGGTCACGTAGCCTCAAAGGATGGAAAGCATTCTCTCATCACATCACTCACCCAAAGGAGGAATTCAGCCTCTGGTGAAGCCACAGGAACTCAAGACCAGGGCAAAGGGGGAAAAAGCAGAAGGGAAGAAGAACTGCCTAGATGGCAAGAGGCCATCTTACTTAGAGATGACTGGGAGTAGCAATGCTTCTATGTGTGTGAGCAGGGTAGGAGATGGCCCAGTCAGAATCAGATGGCAACTCTATGTTGCACTAAAGCATGCTGAGGAGAAGGAGACTCCAACAAGGTGAAGACATTTCAAGGGGAATGATGGAGAAATCCTGAGCATAATTACAATAGGAGTTTTGGCTCTAAATGGTGAGTTGGGAACAAATGAAAATGTGACTTTTCTTGCATCCTGGGTTTTAAGCCTCTTGATATCAGTACCTGCTGTGGGTGTGAATCCCCAGCCCATTGCCAGGCAGGAAGAAGCAGCAAGCCACTAGATCTCTGTGATTCTTTGTGTTCCCTCATTCTCCTGTATGGCTGCTGTTCCACAGCTCCCAGGTCTAACACTCAAGATGAGTAACCAGGGCTCGGTGAGGGAAGGCAGGACCTGGACAGTTGAAAAATTCCACTTGTGAGACATGGAGATGGAAGAAGGTTCTGTGAACTGCATGCCATCTATATCCTTAGGCCAAGGAGGCTGAGTTTCCCATAATTCTTTGCTATCTTTCTGTGCTCTGACAAGCCTTTCACTAGTTGAAGTTCTAGGAGTGTTGTGCGTTTGATCTCAAATTTTGAAGAGAAAATAAATAAATAAATAAATAAATCCATCCATCCATCCATTTATCCATCCATCCATCCATCTATCCATCCATCCATTTTCCAACCAGAACAAGATATTGAGAAATAGTGTCACCTTTCAGTATAAGCTGTGGGAAATGTTGGCAGAAGTTGCCCTTGGGAGATGGTTGACAAGGGTCTTGACTGCTTGTCTGCAATCATGTGTAGATTAGTCACATGGTCTACCTAGGTCACATCTACTTTTAACATTCTTGTCATTGATGACTGCAGAAGCCAACAGAATGGAAGACACAGAAAAAAGAAAGAATAAAGGGGAAGGAAAGAGTAGAAAATGAACTTAGGAAGACAAAAGGAAGGGAACCTGACATCATGTTTGTTGAGAATAAAAGTCTATGACTCACCCCCATGTATTCTTAATGGAAGCCTATGGAATGACAGACTGCAGCTGAGTGAACAGCCCTCAGCAATGAATCTCAAAATGGAAGCCTCAGTATTTATTCAGAAGACTAATTTCATTTTCCAAGGAGAATTTTCAGTCCAAAATGTTTACACGGGCAATTAAGGTTACCTTTCAACATGTCTGCCTAAATGCTGTAAAAATAGGGATGATGTCTCATATTTCCAAGGAGTCGGAGCTTTCTGAGTGCCTATGTTCCCGAATTTGGTCCTCACAACGGCGCCTTGAAGTGATGAGTACTGAAATCCCCTCTCACTGATTATACACACGATGACTCAGAGAGCTTAACCCAGTTTCCCAGCCAAAGCAGAGATGCCAAGACTCAGGCCGAGGTCTGCTTTCATCCATAACCCACATTCTTTCCCTGATGGATCCTGGTTCACATCTGTGATAACAGAAGATGCAGTAAAAGCAGCATTCTCCAAGTCTGTGGCACAGCAGCATGCATGGGTCATGGCTTTGTCTTCTTTGTCTGTGTTCTTCACAGTTCTTTTTCATCTTCTGCTTGGTCCTCCCTCTCTTCCCTCACCCCTCTTCAGTCCTTCATATCTTTTGGAATAGGTATAGATTGAACATCCTTTACTGAAATACTTGGATGTTGCCTGTGCCCTGGACAGCTCTCTGCCCTACCCTACCTGCCCTTGGGGGTTGGGGGCAAGTTGGAGCAGAGCCAACCGACACAGACTCTGGGAGCATGTGAGAAATGCTGCAGCCAGCTCATCGGAGCACTGCTGCAAGCTCATCGGAGCACTGCAGCCAGCTCATCGGAGCACTGCAGCCAGCTCATTGGAGCACTGCTGCAAGCTCATCGGAGCACTGCTGCAAGCTCCTGTAATGCCCTCCATCCACGTGCCCATTGGTCCCAAGAAAGTATCTATTCTAAACAGCTGTTCCTGATTGACTGGCATTATTTGCACCAGCAATCCTTGCTCTCTCAGGCAGTCCTCAATTAGGTCCTCCTGCAGGAGATGCTTCTGCAGCTGCAGGGCCCCCAACATTTGCATAAAGACAGCCCTGCTGTTCCTGCTGCACTGGGAAGATGTGTTTTGTGTTTAGGGTGCTCCTCTTCTGATTTTAGATTATTTACACACACACACACACACACACACACACACACACAATGAGATGAAGTGAGACTCAGCTATAAACACCAACATGAGCTGTGTTTTATGCACATACCTATATGATCATATGGAAGGTCATACAGTATTTTAAGACACCTTCATTTTGATTGTCACCTGTCACTTGATGTCAGATGTCGAATTTTTCATTTAAGGTTTCATGCTAATTCTCAAAATGTTTTGGATTTCAGTGTACTTTGGACTTTGGAGTTTCACAGTAAGGATGTTCAGCCTCTACATTTCGTCAACAATGCAGACAATAGAGAAGGCAGTGGAGTGAAATCATATGGTTCCCCCCTTCCTCTCCTGCCTGCTTCTGCCTCTGCTAACCTTATATTGTTTTTAACTATTTCATGACTTCTTTATGCAAAACAAGTACATATATATTTGCATTTTCTACTTTCTTTGGTGGGCACATCAAATCATTTCATAGCTTTCCCTTTTGTATTTAGCTGTCTTGACCTTGGTGCACAAGCGACTTGCCCGTTCTCACAGGAGGATTATTCCCTCCTGTGAGTGAATCACAGCTTTCTTCAGTTCCTTTGACGTGGTCACCAGGGTGATTTCCCAGGTGTTAGTATCACAAACAGTGCTGGGGTGAGTAAACTTGTTACATCAGTTTACACTCGCCAGATACAATCCCAGGAATGGGGTTGCTGGCCAAAAGGAGTTGATGTGAAATGCTGATGGCTACTGTCCTGGAAGGGACAGCATTATCTTGCTGTCCTACCAAAGAAAAATGACAGAGTCTGCATCTCTGGCCAGTTGCCAATGGAGCATTTTTCAAACTTTTGGAATTTTACCAATCTGATCAAGGGAAAATTGTATCTTAATATAGCTTTAATTTTTCATGTCTCTGATTATGGATGCTTGTATTTCAGTCCATTTATGCCTCTGATTCTGTGAACCACCCCATGACCCTTTGTCCACTTTCCTATTGATCTTGTGGTCTTTCTATTTTTCATCTCTGGGTGCTTTTCTCATGCGTTGGAGAAAAGTACTTTTCTGTGTTGTAAGCCACAAATATTTCTCCCAGTTATTTTGTCTTGTGCTTTGGTTTTGTTTCCTGTGTAATCTTAAAAAGTGTTTTATTTTTGGCTTTTAGATCTTGAGACAGAGTTAGATGTGCCAATCCACTCCAAGGTTATCCCATCAATCAGAGCCCTAATAGGAAGCAGATGGTATACTTAAATTAGGATAATTTAAGAGGGTTTTATGTACAGGAACTTACTGCTTAGTCCCCACATTGGTTTATTATAAGGGTATGAGCAAATCTTAGAGGGTTCCTAAGGGATGGTACAAGTACCACAGGCAACAAAGATGCCATCACAACCAAGGCTCAAGGGATAAGGGACACAGAGTTTCTGGAACCTCGAAAGAGACAGAGCTGGGAAGAGCAGTCTTCTAGAACAGCCCCTTTCCTCTGCTGCAGGAATAGAAACCTACAGGCAGAGATCCTGGAAACAGAGGCTACACTTTCATTTCTCTACCTTCTTTACTGCCTTGTGATGCCCATGGCTGTTTCTATGTGGGAGGCTTTCCTGGCTGAGAACGAGGCAGAGTGGCTCTGAGCCCTGCAGAGGTGGGGAATTTGCATCCCTGCTTTCTGGCAGTACTTGTAGGCTGTTACTTTTTGCCATTTAAAACTTCGATCCTTTAGTGTGGATCTCAGTGCAGGGTGTGTATTTATGGTTTCCAGTTCACTTTTCTCTATGATGGTCACCTTCCTGTACAGATGTTGTTTGTATAGAGTCTACAGCCACAGGTTAGATTATTCATGTTCATGCATACATTTAGGATATTATATTTTGCATCTGTACTCTGCTGTCTCATTGGACTGTCATCTATCAATTCATGTACCATGTTTTTATTCACCACCAAGGTTTGTGGGTGTTTTTTTAACAACTGGAGAGAACATCAATCTTCTCCCTTTTCCTTCTCTTAACCAGTAGCATGGCTAGTTTTAGTTTTTTAACTCTTAGCAACCCTTTTGCCTTAATTCCCCTCCCTCAAAGCTCTTGGACCATAGATGCAAGCCAGCATGCCGGGCTCTTCTTTTTTCTTTTGTCTTAGAGTTATCCTGGGATATGCTTGTTTGATTATTTTGAAGGCATCTGCTTATTTACCTCTGAAAGTAAAAAACATGTTGGGGAATTTTGAGACTGTTAAGTCCCGACATTTATTGATAGGAGATGCAAATTCTTAGAAAGACCCTAGATTTTTTCCTTGCAAGCAACAATTTGTGATGGAGCTCACAATGTCCTACCACATGAGAAAGGCTACTATCTGAAACAGTGGGGCTAATGGGTTTAGATGCTCCTTGAGAGGTGCAGACCCACTGAGAAGGACACAGCAACACATTATACAAATCAGGGTATTTGTCCAAGAAATGCCAGTTCTTCAGCCTCCTTGGGATATACTAAAAAACCTCTCTGGGGAAAAATCATTATTTTTAAGGATAATATCAGGTTGAGGACCTACGATAGACTAAATCTTGGAAGGAAACTTACATACAGTTGGATTCTATTTCAAGGAAGAAATATCCATAAAGGGTGTTAATGGAACAATAGATGAAAATTGAATTTGTATTGTGAGTTAGATCTTACTATTATATCCATTTAATTTACCCAAACTTGGTCCTTGTAGTGTGGTTAGAGAGAGACTATCTTGTCTTACAAAATCCATGCTGAAAATTTTGGGAGTAAGTCACACAATGTTTGCTATGAGTTTTTAAATTGTCCAGTAAAAATAACATGTATGCACTGAGAGGGAAATGGTTAAAGTAAAGGAAGCAACTCATTAATAATTGGTAATCTGAGGAAATGGTAGAGTGGGTTAAAGTGCTTGCTGCATAATTGTGAAGGTTGGAGTTTGGATCCTTGGTGCCTATACAAATGCTGGTGTGTGTGTGTGTGTGTGTGTGTGTGTGTGTGTGTGTGTGTGTGTATGGTCTGCCTGTAATCCAAGTAGAGCAAGTTGGTCCTAGATTGATGGACTCTGAATTCAAACAAGAGACCTTGCTTCAACATAAAAAGTAGAGAGTAAGCAAAGAAGAAACCCAACATCAGTCTCTGGACTTCATATGGATGTATGCACATGCACTCATACACTTAAGTGCACATTCAAACACACATGCATAATGCACACTTACCACATACAAACACATATGCAAAAAATTAAAGTGGGCAACAATATAGGAATATACCTGACATTAACCTTTGTCCTTCACACGTGCACATATGTAATCACACATGCAAATATGCACATGTACAATCATACACATGCATATACATAAGTAGAATTGGTAATCTGTGTGAGGACTATTGAGATTTTTGAAAAGTTGGTAAATTTAACATTATTCAAATGTAAGGAAGATATAAGGAACGTTCAAATGAGTAGATTGTGTTAGCACACAATCTTCTTTTAAAAATGTTTAAAAGAATAAACTTGCTTTTAGTGAATTCAAATTTGATTTTGACTTTTAACATATTGTTTAGAAATAATCAGTTCAGGCCAATAAACTTTATATTTAATCCCCTCAATTAATCTTTGCTGCTTTGATTAAAATTCACATATATGGGTATATCCCCCCCCCCCTCCACTCTGTCTCTGCCTCCAGCCACTGCAGCAAGACAGCTAGCTCATCGCTCTTGGGTACCTGTCATGCATTGAACAAAGATCCAGGAAGCATGTGACAGAGCAGAGCTTGCTCCTGGGAAATCGGTGATCAGTAAAGTAATATTTGATCTTGGATTTCAAAGCCATTTATGAAATTCCCTCAATACTTCTTTGGGGATGCGGGTGTCCCAGAACGATAACATTAATATCCATTGCCGCTGCCATAAACAGATGGTACCAGAGTGTACCAGACTGATATTGTGTGACTCGTATGCTTGAACTGTTTACTCAGACAACTCTGTATGTTCTTCATCTGACATGCAGGAAGTGAGTAAACCATTCCCTGGCAAGCAGTAGGCATGCCTCTTTGTATGCTCTGGCAGGTTCCTACTGTGCTGAACACTCTGGGCCATGACATTATCAGACTCCTAGCTCTAAAGTTGTGAGAAACTCCCACCATCCTAGAGATGGACTGCTCATTGCCTTACAGTGCACAGACCAGTGATCCAGAAAACCGGTCTTCAGGGAGAAGGGACTCCATCTCCAAGTGCGTGGAGAGAGGCTTGCTCGCAAAGTGTGCCTGCTCCAGGAAAGGATTCACAAACAAATCCTGTGCGAGCAGAGGAAGCCACGGGAAGCATGACAAGAGGAAACAGATGCTGGGCGCCAAACAAAGAGAACCTCGAAGAAGAGGTGGGAACAGGAAGGCTCAGCAGGAAGGTAGTGGAGCTGCTGGGTGATCCTGACCCCAGGGGCTGAGAGGAAGGGCTTCTACCTGGGACAGTCACTCATACTAGTGATGAATGGGACCCTGAGTTCCTCCTGCCCTTCTGCTGCGGTTCCCCTCCCCTTGCACATGTGTGTGCGCGTGTGCATGGGATGAGAAAGGGAGAGAAGGAAGAGAGATACAGAGAGAGAGAGAGACAGACAGACAGACACACATACACACACACACACAGAGAGAGAGAGAGAGAGAGAGAGAGAGAGAGAGAGAGAGAGAGAATTGAAGTTCACCTTACTAATTAATGAATCAAAGATTTTTCTAGGTTATTAAGCTCCACTTCTTGGCAGGGACACATAAAGAAATGGCTCATCTGGGCTGTGGTTGTTCAAGTACCACTCAGCATGATTCAGCAATGTAGTTGGTGCTTCACCCAGCTTCTGGTATCTGCCTCTTCTTGTTTCTGTGTGCCTCCCGTGGTTATTGTCAACACCAAAGCAGCCTCAAAGGGAATAAGAGATAAAAATGTATTCTGGAGTTAAATAAGAGCGGCCATGGCTCAGGAACACAGAGTTTCCCCCAAGTACCACGAGTTTTTATTAGTTGCAGAACAGAGAAACTTATAAATCATGGTGTTTACCAAATACCTCTGTGGGGGGCCACAGGTAAGCGGGTTGCTGCAAACAGTAAAAGCTCCGCTGTGTGTTTGAGATTTAGGTAAATGATGGTATTCCTAGTAACTTTCCACAATCTTGAACTTTGGTCATTTGACTGTGGAGACCCTTTAACACAGGTGCAGCCCCCCTCTCTTCCATTCGGTGACTTCAGCTTGCAGTATAAGTGCGATTTGTTCCCTCTGAAACTCACATATGATGTTACAATTTCAATTCAATGGCATCGGGGAGTCGTAGGATATTTAAGGGACCCAGAGACATGGCCTTCACAGGTAGATCATTGTTTTCCCTGCGAGACTGGGCTAATTTTCTTAAGGCTGGCTTAGTTCCTTCATGAGCAGATTGTTATGAAGTGAGTCAAGCACTTCTGTTACCATGACACACGGATGCTTCTCCTCATGTGATGACTACACTCTTTTCTTTCTACCATGAGGCAAATGAGCACATTGCCATTGCCAGGTACAGCCATTCCGTCTTAAAAACTTCCAGCCTCCAATCTGTTGTATCTGAGCTAACCCAAGAGAAAGAGACCAGGACAAGCTCTTTATGAATTGGAAGGTTTTCTTGAGTCACACAAACCCACCCAGGGCACACACTCTTGTGATTACAAGTCTAGGGGCAGCCCTGAGCGAAGTGAACAGGGGATTATAAAGGTAAAACCCACAAGTTCGGTACCTCCCCTTGACATAGCTGTGATGGTTGTTAGCAAGCATGACAGGATTCCAACTTTTAATAAGAAGAGGACACAGTTGTGTCACCATGGTGCCTCCGTTTGATGGGAATGACAGAAGCAAAACAAAGCAGGTTAGAGAAAGTTTCTGTAAGTGCCGTACATGCCCTAAGGTCAGACTGACTTGAGTTTCAGCTTGAGGTCAGGTCAGGATTTAGCAAATGTGTTTTCCTCACTTCAAAACCATAAACATCCCCCAGCCCCCCAAAATCCACCATTCTCCCCAGTCTCCGGTATTTTGTTTTAGCAACGGAAAAGACTAAGACAGCACCCAGCATTGGCCTTGTTCTGTTTCAGTTTTGATGGCCAATGCCTGTACATCAGTTGCCCTTAGTGACTAGAACCAGTTTGTCTCCACATGCGGAATTCCGTCCTAAGCAAGGGCTACCTGATGAAGTAATATGGAAACCTGGCTTAGAGCCCTTGTTCTGATGTAGGACAAACTGGTAGGAGGGATAGTTTGCACTTTGAATTTCTTGTCAGGTACTGGTTGGAGTTCGACTTGGCGATCTTGCCTTTCCAGCTGTGCGGTTTCTGGGCCCTTACCAGCTCCTCAGGAGAATTACCTACAAACAGCACTTGCTCATGCCGACCGGTCTCAGGACCTGCTTCTGGGGAGCCTGGACCTAGATGACCCCTGACATGACCTTGAGATTTTAAGGAAGTAAAGAAAAAAACGGCTTTGGATGTTACAAGAAGGGGCCAACAAGAATCTTCAGAGTAGGGCCAGCATGAGAACAAACCTGCTAAAGTGTTTTTTTAAGGCACAGACTCCTGAACAGTGAGAGGCATGACTAAGTATGGGGTTTTCAAGACTCAGACAATAGTAAAAGATTTCTGAATGCACATCAAACAAAAATGAATTAAAAATGAATGACGTAACAAAGCTCAAGAGTTTCTGTTGGTGGTCACCCGTGTCGCCTTCCCGTGGCTTCACCGCAGCCTCTGTTCTCAACACATATGTGTGATTTGTTCTCTGAACACCCTCTCACCACTCCATCCCAACTGTCTCTGCCTGGAACACTTCAGCTCAGAAATAAGACACTGTGTATTATAAACCACAATATTTACCCTGTAGCTACAAAGTTTTCTATTCTTATGGAAACGCCATGTGCTATACTTAAAAAAAAGCAAAGACTAAATGTTTCCTTCTGCCATTCCTCAGTGTGCAGTATATCTTTGCAATGTATTCTATTAGAATTCTTTCCTTCCTACTGAGACAGGGCATCATGCATCCTAGGCTGACCTCAGACTTGCTATGTAGCCAAGGATAAGCTTGGATTTCTAATTCTCCTGCCTCTATGCCCAAAAGAGCTGGGATTTCAGGTGTTTACCACCGTGTTTGGTTGGTGTATTTCTGGGGATTGAGTCAAGGGCTTCATGGATGCTAGACAAGCATTCTACCAACCAAGCTACATTCTCATTCTTATAAGATTTGATTTTTAAAGTTTCTATTTGACTGGAGTTTCATAAAAATAAAATGAGGGATTGGAAAAGATGGCTCAGTAGATAAGAGCGTGTACTGCTCTTGAGGGACCTGGGTTAAGTTTTCAGCCCCTGCATGGTGCTTACAGCCACCTGCAACTCCAGCTTCAGGGGACCCAATGGCCTCTCCCAGATTTCACAGGTTCTAGCGTATATGTAGACGCACACCAAACAAACAAACAAATAAACAAACAGAGGGAAAGTAAATTAATTTTTGTTTGGGACTCAGAAAAAATTTCCAGTGATTTTTGAACTGGTCCTGAACACACTTCTGTGATTTTGGACTGTGTGTTTAGACAAAGCACCATCCTCAGCATTAATGAGTATAAAATCAAAATATTGACCAACTTTGAAACTTGTAGAATATGCTCTTCATCCTTCCATATCAAACATTCAGCCAAGATTTAATCTCATTAGAAAACGTAACTCTCATCTTTAATAAATGGCATAATCATTTGCATACCAATTTTTTTTTAGAAATAGATTTTTTAATGACTTAGTGTCAGTGAATGTTTGATTTGTAGATGTATTTTATATACCTATGTACCCAGGATGGTATCCATTGTTGTAGGTGCAAAGGGCTTGGGAAGAAAGAGTTTAAGATGTCCAATTCTAAAGAATGTATATTTAGTTACTACAGGTTCTTTTGTTTTCTTGTCAGGATGTATAAATGAAACCTTAGCAGAAATGCTTGTGACAGTATTGGGGCTTGAGTACCAATGCAGGAGGAATGAAGAGAGCTCATGGTAGCTTCAGCCTCTCTTCTGAATACATATTGAATAGAATTAAATTTAATGAGAACGCCAGCTCTCCAGGGTCATGTTTCCAATAGCATATGCCTCCTAGTAAGAGAGAACATAGTATATCTGAGTCCTCCTGCAGAAACTGGAAAAGGCACGAGCAACCAACCTGTCTGAAGGCCTTTCAGACATTTTTGATGGAGAAGATGGTACAGTGTCAGGGCATTGCTGCTCCCTCTCCTGGTGGTATGTTTGGCAAGCCACAGCTCGGGTACAAATGTCAACAACCCTATTTCTTCTTTGAAGTGAGAGGGGCTTAGGGACCTTCAACTCAGAACTCAGCCCCTCCTTACCCTAGCCATTTACTAACCCCATTTTTGAAGTCTGTCTTCTGTGTCATGAACAAGTAACAGGATACATTATATTCCAGCTAGGGAGCCTGACAAACATTTGAAGGATATGGCAGAGGTAATTCTGTGGCAGTGGGAAATTACCAACTGTGTGACTCACCCCCCCCCCCCGTGTAGAAACCAGTTTTCAAGACTAAGTAAGAGTGCATGCAGATATATGTAATCCAATTTGGCCAGTTAGGACAAGCTCTGAGGTTCCTGCCAAGTGGAAGGAGCAAGGTCTGACCTGCTCCTTCATGGCCTTCTCAGAGAGGCAAGAGCTAGGAACTCACTCAGAGGACTGTCCTCCACATCAAGGAGACCGAAGAAGGCATGGTGGGGGTAAGAGGATGAGAGCAACTCTTACTGAGCAGGGAGGGTGCATGAGGTGACTTCCAGAAGAAGCTCAAAAAGCATAGGGCTTGCCAAAAGGTATACAGTGTTTTTAAGTATCAGAATAATAAAAGTACTTGCATCAGAGAGCTGTTGTGAAAAGTAAATGAGAGAATTCAAAGCATTTGGAAGACAATAAGATGATTTGTTAAGTGTAAGTATATTCAAAATGTTCAGAAGAGCAGCAAGTTCAGAAAAATATTGTGACCCATCATATATACACATACATATATAATTATATACTACTGTAATCATCATATACTATAATTTAGCAATAACTAATGATATTAAACTATAGTATATTACCTACAATATTATATTTAATGCTCTAATTATCTATTAATATATCATTCAATATTTTTATTACTAAATACTTCAAACTTCATATTTTAAATTAACACAAGTATATTAGTATATATATTACAGCAATATACTATATGCAATTTTAATATATGTATATTCACATATTGTCTGTTTTATTTTTTATTAAATGCTATAAAATATGCATTAATATGTAAGTATATTATTGTATATGTTATATGTAAATATTATAGAATTATAATCTATATGTATACTTCAGCAGCATTCTCTAATTTCTTATTTACTATAATGTTTTATTAAATGCTATTTAACTTTACATATTAAGCTAACATATAGATATTAATTGTTAAGTTGTATAAATTTTAAAGTACATTATTATGTAATACAATAGGTACTATGAATAATGTACAGCCATGATATCACTAGTCAGATTCTTATGGTGGGAATAGTCTAGGTCTTTGGAGAGAGAGGAACACTTAGCTGATAGCTTGTAGATATACAGACTTGTTGAAGTGTCATGGGAAGACTGGTGGGAAAGAATGTCAGAATTACACTGGGTAGGTCTTGGAAGGGTGCAAGCCATATTCTACAACAATGGGATCTCTTCTTGTTGTTTCACACTGTATAGCTTTCTCCTCTAAGTTGGATATGATCATTACTGTCTTGAATTAGACTACCACAGGTTGGGCCCAGAGCATTCCCTGGGTTGTGAGGCTCATGAGAGCTCTTTTTCTCTCTGATGATATAAAGTGGTTAACAATTGCCAGGAAGGGAGATGCTTCTTGGTTGATGTTTCTGCCTGTAAGTTATCCATGCAAGATCTAAGTAGTCCCAGAAAACTCACTGACTACCAGGCGCTTGTGCTGAGACACAATAGAACCAAAGATAAGTTTGAAAGAAGTAGCAAAAAAAAAAAAAAAAAAAAAAGAAGAAGAAGTAGCTACAGGTCATCCTTGAACCTGTCAGATTTGGGGATCTACCTTCAGTGTCAGACCCAAGGAAATTGCAGCTGAGGGTGAGCCATTGTGGGTGAAGTACCTTTCCTCGGTGATGTAGAATATGCCTTCTTGTCATGGAAGAAGCCATGTTTCCCCTGCTGTGTGTGGGTGTGCATGAGAAAGAGCATTTCAGATAATGATGGCTCATGTCACAGTTCAAGAGAAAAGGAACTCTCACTGGAAGGACTAGAATATAACCAACTGGACACGAGCTTGAGGAGCAGGAGCCAGGGGATCTGTGGGAAGTGTCGAGACCAAACTGACAGAATAGAGGGATATGCAGTGGAGAGACACATAGACCAAGAGTCCCAGCACCAAGTTCAAATGCAGGCAGGAGCTGCCAACACAGAAGCGAGGTTGTGGGTATACAATGCCGGTGACTCAAACTGGCTGTGTCCTTGAAGTCTTGAGTGATGGGTAGTTGGGATGGAACCTTGAGGGCACAGAGAGCTCAGAGCAGGGGAGAGAAGGGGTGCCGTTGTGAATGGAAGGAGGGCAGTGCGTCAGGGTACAGGGTGCAGCAAGCCTGACAGGAGAGATACAAGACAGCTAGGTACCAGTGACAGCAAGGTTCTGGGCTTGGGGACAGGGAAGACAGTCATTATCACTAACAGGACATGCATCCTGGGGAAAGGCTGGCTTTTATTTGATATTGTCACTGTTACCACTTGAAAGTTGATTGACCTCCTGGTATAAGATTTAGGCATCATAAATTCAAAGAGAGTTCTGAAAAAATAAATTGAGATTTTTGGAGTTTGTCATTGATAACCATCAAGTAAAGAAACCACTGGCTTGCTACTTGTTGGTAATTGACAAGATTATGGATTTAAATAATGTATGAGTTCTCCTCATCCTTCCTCTTTCCTGTGCTCTCGCCCACGTGTGTGGACACATGCAGGCAACCTCTAAAACATGCTGAAAAGGTGTAGTAAGTTGTCTTCTGAGAATTCTGGGAAGGGTTAAGGAAGTGATCAGAGGGCATCAGGGTCTTACTCCGAGCTTCTGACTGAGCTTAAAACTCCCTAACCGGAAGACTGGACTGTGGAGGGGATTCCTGCCTCCTCAGGCATTGTTCAAAGCAGCCCGCCCATGCAAATGTTTCCTATCCAGGACACACAAGCAACCAGAGAGCCTGCGGGACCACTCTTTCCAGTTTCCAAGTTTTGCTGCTTATCAAGGTCTCATTCAACTAGCTACTCAGGGCTTGGCCGCTCTGGAGTAAGCCTGGTTTAAGCTCAATGGACTATCCTCTCCATGCTTTTTTTTTGTGGGCCAACATTCTCTGAAACCCACAGATACAGCAGCATACCTTGGAAAGCCTCATGCCCCAACTCTACTGTCTCCTTCCTTATCTACCCCTTTGTCTCCTAAGGCTTTCATTGCAGTCCAGGGTCATAGAATGAACAGATATAAAGTGAGCAGTCCCTGCAGGGATTTCCATGGGGCAGGCAGAGGGCTCTCCACACCCCTTGTGCGAACCTCAATTACAGAATGTGTATTGCCTTTATCTTCCAGACTCTCCCAGGATGACATCCTTTTCCTCCTTGAGCCAGAGAGCTGTCACAGACATTAGGGGAAGCATCCTTCCTATAATCTCCAAGGATTGACTGGTAAGGAGCCGTCCCCTGGACTTCCCTGTTCTAGCCTTCTCTAGAGTGACTGGTTGCATGTGCTCTTCTGTCACCGTTGTATGGAAGCAGTTTCCATTCTTAAGCAGGCCTTTCACCCCCTGACCCCCCAGCATCCCCTTGCAGAACAAAATAAAGAGAGCATGCACACCCATGTGGTAGTACATAAAATAGAGGCTCACCTGGGTGACCCGGAGGATGGAGCAGGGTGAAGGTGGGGAGCCAAATCCTGCTTCAAGCACTTTTCTGGCTCTTCCTCGGAAACAAGGGATTGGATACATAGCTCTCTGAGATCCAGTGTGGTAGTCAGTTTTCCATCACTAACACAAATCCCTGCGGTAATGGACTTCTAAAGAGAAAAGACTTACTCAGGGCTCATGTTTCTAAAGGTTTATGATTGGGCCTTTGAACCTGTGATAAGGCCGCAGATCCTGGCAGGAACATGAATCAGAACAAACCACTCATTTCACAACTGGGAAGTAAAAGAGTGTTGCATGCCATTTTATGGGGTGTCTACTTCTATTCGCCCCAGATAGAGAGGACAACATCAGGCCAGAGAACTATTCTACCCAAGTCCATCACGCAGAAACAACGAACTTAGTACGGTTATCTACCAGAGACTGAGCAACTACCCGCAGCTACCGTATAGAGTCTCTTCCTCTTCCAGTAGTAACTTTTAACCATTCACATCACCTCGGGAAGGGACAGGTCTAATAGGCCTTCCTACCCACTCTGTGGGAATGTTAATATGCTAGGTCCCCTGAGGGTTTCGGGCTGGTGGTCATAGCTGCTCTGAATCAAGAGGGTATCAGGGTCTTACTCCGAGCTTCTGACTGAGTTTAAAACTCCCTAACTGGAAGACTGGGCTGTGGAGGGGATTCCTGCCTCCTCAGGCATTGTTCAAAGCAGTCTGAATCAAGACTACAATAATCATATCCAACGTGGATGAAGCCATACTGAGTTCCCAGAATGCCTTTTCAGGGCACACCCCAAATAACCCAAAGGACTTCTACTCGCTCCAACCTTTTAAAGGTCTTACTATCTCCCAGGAGGATTGCTGGGACTAAAGAGTTGGCACATTGTCGTGTGTGTCCATTGTAGAGCCTAACTGCAGCATCGGGCCAGCTTTGAGCCTCTATCATTCATCAGACTGAATAGAACTTAAATGAGTGTTTGGTTTTCTACACCGCTGCCTTTCTCAGTTAGGTTATAGAATTAGGTAACCCCACACACACACACACCTGGCCATGAAGATTCTGCCCCAGGGAGGCAGCCACTGTGCTTATCAGTTCTAGACTTGAATCCTTTTATATTCATTGCATAAAATAATGGGTTTCATTATAACATTTTCATGGATGCAGTTTATGCACTGTGATCTTATTAACCCTTCCATTGCCCTACTATTCCTCTATTTGCCTTGTGGTCTCTTGCTCTGCTAAATCCTCTTTTGGCTTTTATGCCTTAAAAAAAAAAAAAAGTCTAGATTCTGCATGTAACAGAAACCATGTGATGTTTGTCTTTCTAAATATGCCTTCTTTTGCCTAACATGATGACCTCCAGGTCCATGCACTTTCCTGCAGATGACATCACTGTGTTCTTCATGGCTGACTGAATAAAATGCTGTCATGTACATATACCA
Source organism: Mus pahari (assembly GCF_900095145.1). Taxonomy (NCBI): domain Eukaryota; kingdom Metazoa; phylum Chordata; class Mammalia; order Rodentia; family Muridae; genus Mus; species Mus pahari. The sequence continues at coordinate 37,620,035 of NC_034605.1, forward strand.
ATGCTCTTTACCCATTCACCTGTGGATGGGTCTCCAGGCTGCTTCTGTAATTCGCTTTTGTGCATGGTGCTGCAATGAACATGAATGAATCTCTATTGTTCGCCAACTCAAGATTCCCTTAGGTACATAGCCAGTGGGTAGCCACTGCTATCATGGGTATGTGTTCACATGGTAGTTCTACTTTTAGTTTTTTTTTTTTTTTTTGTGTTAAAGTCTCCATACTAATTTCTATAGTGGCTGCCCTAATTTACTGAGCATAGCATTCCTCAAACCCTATATCCTTACCACCATTTGTTTCAGTGTGCTTTCTTGATGATTTATCTTTGACACGGGTGAGTTGAGTTGTAACCTCAACATAGTATCAGTCTGTGTTTCCCTGATAGCTAAAGAGGTTGAAAGTTTTTCAGTTATTTACTGGCCATTTTTATTTCTATTTCTTTTTCTTTCTTTCTTTCTTTCTTTCTTTCTTTCTTTCTTTCTTTCTTTCTTTCTTTCTTTGGAACTAGTTTCAAACTTAAAAAGGAACAACAGCATTTGAGGTTTCTTCCCACACAGGCCTATAGGTCTTAGGGTGACAGGGCACAGGTAAGGACCTAAATGACTTCTGGGGAAACAGGAAAAAGGGGAAATGCACTGAGCCAGCTTAAAGTCACCAAGCTCCTGGTCCAGCCAGAGGGAGCACTGGGCTCATGCTGGGCTCTGTGAGTGAGTCAGCAGAGAGCAGATAAGTGGGCCTGGTAGGTCTTCAATCTGCGACTGAGTGAGCATATTGATTGCTCCAGTGCAAATGTGAGAGGAGATTGGTGAAGGGAAGAGACACACTGAGGAGAGGCAGAGGCAGAGGCAGAAGCGTGAGGTGTCTGGCTTTTATATCCCTTCTCAGGAGTCTGCTGGTGAGAGTGAAGCCAGTTCCTGTTCCTTATAGAAACCTGAGTCACTGTTATTGCCTGGGAAATAGGCTGGAGGTGAGCCAGCATGGGAGGGACAGGCAGGATGAGGAGGTGTGGAGCTGGTGACAGGCTGTGAGCATCAGTCAGCAGCTGTGGCGTTTGCTTCTTTCTGAGCTGGACAGTGTTTATGAGCAGCCACAGTGTCCCCTGCAGAGAAAGGACACAAGCCAGACAGCTATGGCTAACACCTTGGTTTATTTTTTAACCAGCCGGTCCCACTGTCCAAGGAGGGAAATATTATTTTGCCAAAAAGAGCATAAGTTAAGAAGCTGGAGGCACCAAGTACCTTCTAGACAGAAGGAGAGGATTCTGTTTGTTGTTCTGCGACAGGGTCAGCTCATCTAAGGAGAGTGTTGGCCTCTCCTCCTTGGCTGTGTCTGGAATTAATCAGAGCTAGACTGCTGGGTTCCAAAGAGAAATGAGACATGCAGTCCTTGAATACTGAACATCACAGATCCCAGTTGCTGTGGGATGAGGGAGAGAGAGAGAGAGAGAGAGAGAGAGGGTCTGGACATGTCCACATTTGTACAGCATGTGATTGTTAACAACCAAGGACCGAGTTCAGCAAATATTTATGAACTGGCAGCCCTTGTTATCGTCTGTGACTGAGAATAAGTCTAAGACTGTGATATATTCACGTCTCCCCCACCCCCACGACCCTTCATTCCTCTCCCTCTCCCCCTTCATTATTTCTCCTTTCTGATGATTTTGATGGTTGGCAGGGAGGAAGTTCCTATCATAATTGCTTAGTCGAATAATCTCATAAGAAGTCAGAATCTCTGAAAGAGCAAACCATCTTATATCTAAGTTTTATCTACTTTATAAAAGAACTAAACCTAAGGCTGTTAAGCCTTAAGTAAATGTTTCAAAGGAGAGTGTTTCTCTGAAGATATCATTATCTTCAGCTATTTTTCTGAGCTAACCTTAGTAGGTTGGAGTTTTACTTCTGGGTGCGCACATAGCTCGGTGTGACTTGAGTTTACAACCTGTCAAGGTCTCCTTTCAAAGGAAGGTAACATTCTCAAGCTGCCTCCATTCCCCCTCTTTTTTCCTCTCAGCATTATTACTGTGGTTGCTGACTGTGCCCCCGTGCTCCAACATGTTCAAGGTTTAGCCTCTTTTACATGTGCTCTTGTCTGGAAAGAGTCACTACAGAAGGGGTCAATTACGACCAGGTTATGCCAGAAAACACTGGGCCCTCAGCCAGTCCTTGAAGATCTCAGGAGTTGAGAAAAACTGTAACCAAACACCTGACAGAAACCACTTAAGGAAGGAAATATTTATTTTGGCTCACAGTTCAAAGGATACAGTCCATGAGGGTGGGGTGGGGGTTGGGGAAGGCACAATAGCAAGAGAGGCTAGTTCATGTCAGAGAAAGGAGAATGCCAACGCTCTAATGCAGTGGTTCTCAACCTTCCTGATGCTGCAACCCTTTAATGCAGTTCTCCGTGTTGTAGTGAACCCCAAGCATGAAATTATTTTTGTTGCTATTTATAACTGTCATTTTGTTACTGTTATCAATTGTAATGTAAATATATAATATACAACCCTGTGAAAAGGTCATTTGACCTCCAAAGGGATCACAACCCATAGATTGAGAAGCACCAGGCTTTTCTTTTTTTCCTCTTTTCATTTTGTCTGGGACCTAGGAAAATGTGTGAGATTCACCTCATCTGAAGCCTAACTAGGGAAGCTGGTGTATAGCTATAGTCTAAAACCAAGGGCAGAGGACAGATGTTCTGCTCAAGTTGCTGAGGGGGGAGGGGGAGGGAGAGGGAGAGGGAGAGGGAGAGGGAGAGGGAGA
>NC_034605.1:37623268-37631831 GCF_900095145.1 Mus pahari
GGGACCATCTCTGGGCTGGTAGTCTTGGATTCTATAAGAGCAGGCTGAGCAAGCCAGGGAAGCAAGCCAGTAAGTAACATCTCTCCATGGCTTCTGCATCAGCTCCTGCTTTCTGACCTGCTTCAGTTCCAGTTCTGTATCCTTTGGTGATCAACAGTAGTATGGAAATGTAAGCCGAATAAATCATTTCCTCCCCAACTTACTTCTTGGTCATGATGGTTGTGCAGGAATAGAAACCCTGACTAAGACACTTATATTTTATAGAAACATTTCCACAGAAATATTGGGAATACTATGTTAACATATTTGAGTTCCTCTTGGTCTATTCAAAATGACATATAAAATTAACAACCATGATTGTTATTTAGGGTACCAGTAAAGAATTTAGATCCTGGAGTCAGAGACAGGTTTGAACTTCTTCCTTGCTGTCTGCATGCTATGTGGTTATAATTAAAGCCACTTAACCTCTGTGCCATGGTTTGCTCATCTGCAAGATGGAAATGAAAAGAGACCTACCATCAGACCCACGGTGAAGATGAAGGCTGGTGGTGAGGGTAAGAATGTGGGCAGAATTAGCTGGAAGTCATCTTAGAATCCATCTCACCCTCCATAGTCATGAGAGCCAGACAGTGGGGACCAATTCTGAAAAAAGTAGATTTGTCGCAAGCACATATCCTAAAGGGACATTCCCAAACATTACCCACATGGCCTCTGAGTGTAGCCAAGAGACGCAGTAATCCTGTGATGAAATGCTCTTTGCAAAGTCTATAGTCAGCTTGCTGTATAAGTAGAAAGCGAATACTCAGAAATATTAATAAATGGTAAATATTAATAAATATTAATAAATGGTACAGGAGCCATCATCCAGGGTTGAGTGTGTACACGCGGCACCTTCAGACATCTGCAGCAGCCGCTATGCTTGCACCAGAAAGCTACAGTCATACAATCAATGACTGGTTCAGTGCTAAGGCAGCTGGCAATAGGATTTTTCCAGCTACTTTGTACAACTGTACACGTGGTCTGCCATTGTCTAGATCATCCTTCTGCAGCCTGCAACTGATGTTGTAGGAAAATAAAACAGGAGTCCAGGAGGAACCCATAGGTAATGGCACCTGAGTGCAGTGTGCACGGGTGGACTTGCTAGGTTGAGCTAGGAAAGGCATGGAACCTGGACCAGCTGCCAACCGGTTGCTGATGCCCCGGACAATGTCTGGTATGGGTCTGAGTGTGCTGAGGCCCTGGCCTGTATTCTCAAATTGTTGTATGTGTATATTTATCCCCGGGGTGTTCAGGCCATTCTTCCTTTCCTTGTGAGTTTGTCCTCTTGTCAACCAAATATGTCCTTGGGGAGGAAGTTTTTCCTCTTCAGTTATGTGTGTTTATTAAGACTCTTTTGCTTCAATATAATGTTTTATTAATTATTTGGGAATTTCATTCAAAGCACCCTTATCCCTTATTACTCTCTCTTCCCATTCTTCCACGGTCTTCCTTGCCACCCTGGCACAGATCCAAAAAAAAAAAAAAAATCCTACCAAGTCCAGCTTTGTACCCATACCTGAGCCCTTTCCCACCTCCACCCCCACCAGAAGCCATCAGCTGTGAAGAGCTACACTTCAGCACCTTTATCACAATTTTTAAGGACTCTCTTCAATAGTTTCACGTCTGGACTGTTTCTTCCCCCTTTTAAGGAGGGTGGGGGGAGGTTAGCACAGAAGCCTTCTTACATGTCTCTCAATCTCAGTTACGAATCATCAGCCATCAATAGCACTGCAAAAGAAAGCTCTCCAGCCCATAGCTGCCAGTGGCAGCAGGAATCGTGGATATCCACATGGTTTCCTGCAGCATCACGAATCATGGGAAGCTTTTGAGGAGACCCACCTCAGAAAATCAATTATTCTTCATCTTGGATATCTTCTTGCTCAGAATCAGAGTAATCATGCAGTTTGACATCATGTTTGGGGGCAGCATTGTGCAAAGCTCCAGGCTGCTTCATACCGGTGACCTTGCCCTCACCTCCAGTGGCCCTGCCAGTACCCTGGGCAAGAACCATGATGACCATTGTGTTTGCAGCCTGCTGGCCCATACCTGTCTCTGCAGCCACATCTCTAGTCAGCTTCTCTCCATTGTGTAGCCTGCTCCATTCCACCATCTTTTTTCCTTCTCAGATTGGGAAGAGTTTTAAAAACACAATTGGGCAGGTTCCTTGGGAGCCCCCACCACCACCACCACCAATAGTCACCACAAATTGCTCATCTCCAAAGTCTCCTAAGTGACGAAGCTCTGTGTATTTCCCACGTGTCTGTTGTTACACAGCTTGGGATGAAGTCATGAATCCTCTTCTTCAGTTAAACATGGAGAAGTAAAGGCAAAAGTGACCCATTTTTCACCAAGATGCACTCAACACCTCAATACTCCAGTCAAGGGACAGCTGCAAAAACCCAATTCCATGCCTGTCACTCTATAGAATGTGGCATGGTTTCCAGGGGTGGGTGGGGGTAAGGCATTCATCCCACAGCATCCCACATTATCAAAAGCACATCTCAAGCAGGGAATGAGAGTGTTCCACACTGCTGCATAAGTGTCATAGATTTAACAGTGTCCTAGCTAGCAGCTGTTCTGGTGCACAATGGCTTCCAAAGAAATTGCTTTGATGGCTTTAATCTCAAGTCTATCTCGGTGCCTTTGCAGCCATATTGTCTACTTGGACGTGCTGATGTGTGGTTGTTTGAGCCATACTTTGGGGCTATAGTGAGCAAAGCCTTGGCTTGGTATCGTTCCCAGATTTTGCTATTCTATTTTGATTGCACAAAGTGCCTGATACATACCTGTTGAACTGACCTGAATCAGTTTACTCATACACACAGAGTGATAGCTTGATAGCCCTGAGCATATTCCAAATGGATTTCAAAGGCAATCCAAAAGGAGACTGTTTTAATCAGGGACATTACATAAATGAACACTGTTTATTATTAAGGCTTAACACAATGGGGGTTTATTTCGCTAGTCCACCACTGGGCAAAGGGGTCCAGACTGGCTTTCTTCCCAGTGACCTGTGTCTAGGCTGCTTCTGTCACTGCAGTAGCCATAGTAATCCCAGACAGAGGTACCTGCCAAGCCAGTATGGATTATCAGTGCCTGATCTTCAATTGCTGCAGGAGCAGCTCCGCCTTATCTGAGAGTTTGCTTTCTTGAGGTTTTAGTTACCAGAAGTCAGTCCTGAGCCAAAAGCTCTGAATGTAAAAATCCCCAAAGGTAATCCACAGGTTTTATTTAACTGTGCACTGTTTTGAGCATGGTAAAATTCTATATTATCCTGATGTGTCCTACCTGGGAGGTGAATCAGCCCCTTTGTCCAGCATGTCCACACTGTATTAGCTGAACACTTGTCATTCATCTGCTGCTCATCTCAGTTATCAGATAATTGTTGTGGGGTTAGTAACGCAAGCATTCTTAAGCCCCTGGGCAGCAGCCCATGACATTCACCCCTATATTTCATCGGCTAGGCACTTTGTCATCCTGCACTGTAAGCACAAGGGGATATTTGTATGTGTATGTGAGTGTGTGTGTGTGTGTGTGTGTGTGTGTGTGTGTATGTGTATAGAAATCATATACTATCCTATAGTTCATTATACTTTATTTCATTATCAGCTATTACTGTTACTGTGCCTAATGTATAAATTAAACTTCATTTTAGGCATGTGTATAGGAAAGTCACGTTTTATGTAAGGTTTGATATTATTTGTGATGTCAGGCATCTACTGGGAGCTTAGAAAGTATACTCATGTGTAAGTAAGGGACAAGAGGAAATAAACTTATTTCACTGCTTAAAGTGGCATTAACTAGCAGCCCATTGAGCACCATGATACACCGTGTATGGGATAGCTGACGGCATTGCCCACAATTGTTAAATTAAAGATCCATCTGGAGAGAGAAGCACAGAATTAAGACTGTATAGAGAATGACTGGAGTGAGGAGACCATAGTAGGGTGGGATATGTGGATGACAGGGATGTTCTTGACAGCAAAGATATTGGGTGGGAACCAGAGGAAGTAGCATGGGAAAAGGTCCTGAGGCAGAGAGCAAGGCAAAAGGAACGACACCAGCCCTTCCCTTCTGAGCATTTTGCACTTGCAGATCCAATCAACTGTGGATTTAAAATAATTTGGAGAAATTTTATCTTTTTGTTTCGTTTTTAGATAGTTTTATTTGCACTTGGTACCAAGATGCTTAGAGCATCTTGCTTGCTAGGTTCTGATCTGTAGACCCAGTCTAGAAAACTGCATCTCTACCAAATAGGTACAGTTTTCTTCATCTTTCTATCAACAATACAGTTTAACGACTATTGATGGCAGCATTTGCCACTTATACGGTGCTAGGTGTAAGTCATGTCATCATGGTTTCATGTTCACAGGAGGATGTGTAGGTTCGATGGCAATATAATAGCATTTCACATAAGAGCTTTTGCATCATCAGATTTTAGATTTTCGTATCCATGGGGATCCTAGAGCCAGTTTTCTCATGGACATTGCAAGGTAACTATGATTTACTAGATTAGAATGTGGGGGGGGGGAGGGTCACCTGACAAGCGAAGTGGGGTAGGAGTCTTTACTGACAGCCTTGGCAGTGATGCAAAAGAGATGCATGAATTTGTCCCCTCTTTAATGCCCTGCCCTTTTCATCATGGCTCTAGTCTCTCTGCCCTCCAAGTAAGGATTTCATCCTGAACTACAGACAGTTCCCTCAGAGTTGGCAGACAGTTACGTTTCTCTAGTATTCATAAAAACACAAACCAAATGGTGGGTGTCGTAGCACATTACTCTAATCCAGTAGGAGACAGGAGAATCCACATTTGAGGCCAATCTGGGATACATAACAGGATCCTGTCTCTAAGAACCTAGAACAGCACATGCTTATCACGGATAAGGCCTGGGTTTGATCCTCACCGCATGTACGTACACACACACACACACACACACACACACACACACACACACACACGAGGGGAGAGAGAGAGAAACACCAACAAACTGGAAGAATATTTTCTATGTATATAACTTATCATAAGGCTCCAGTATCCAAAGGACGGAAAGAATCATTTGTAACCATATTATCTCAGTAATAAAGATATGCTAAAAGAGATGCCTCCATGTGTAAGAATGCATAGTGGCTTTTGGATAGAGGACCCCAGTTTGGTTCCTAGTACCCCAATACTAGTAACTCAAACCAAGAGATCTGAAACCTTCTTCTGAACGCTGTGGGCACCTGTACTCACACATACACATCTCCTTACATATAATTTAAACATTTTTTTTTTAAATCAAGCATTTTGTTTGTTTTTTTTCTGCTCTCTTTGTGGCAGCCCAGCCAAGCAGGGGCTCGATGTGGTTCCAGCTTCCTCCTTGTCTCAGTCTCTCTTCTATCTAGAGCCGTGGTTCTCAACCTTCCTAATGCTGCAACCCTTTAATACCTTTTTATTTTGCCTCACAATACCCTTTTATTTCGCCTCACCACGACGTTTTATTTTCATTTCTACTTCATAACTGTAATTTTCCTACTGTTATGAATTGTAATGCAAGTATCTGTGCTTTCTGGTGGTCTTAGGTGACAGCTGTGACGGTGTTGTTAGCTGCACCCCAAGGGGTCATGTCCCACAGATTGAGAACCAAAGATCCACAACGCTGTCTTAGCCTCTGAATATGTACAAGGATTTTAACCTCTAACTTCTGAGCAAATACTTTCTTCTCTATCTTAAATACCTTCTCATTCTCTAGAAAATCTCTACTCATCCTACAAGACTCAATAAAAAATATTCCTCTCTGTGACTCATTATGGGTGGTCTATCTTCTGTACTTCCATTGTGCACCCAACAAAACTCCCCCCTCTCAGTATACCAGCCCCACTGTGCTGTAAGCCTTACATATTGTTTTCTACCCTGTCTGTCAAGAATGAGACCCTAAGGGTAGGGATAACATTTCTTCACCTTTGAGGCAGGACATTGCCCGAGCTTTAAGGAATGAATGAATGAATGGATGAACAAATGAATGAATGAATGGCTGTTCTACCCCACACCTATGAGAATCCTCATGTGACCTACACGTCTTTAGAACAGATGGGGCAATCTGTGAAGTGATGAGTGTCTAAAACAAGGCTTTGAAGGATGACAACAGAATTGACTTTCACTAACAACCCATTTTGCTCCCTACCAGTGTGGTCTCATAGATGGTTGAACACACTCTGCAAGACAGGAGAAGGAATATTTCCAGCATTAATTCAATTTATCTTTCCCAAAGCCTTTGAGGAAGTTTGTGAGGCACACAACTCATATATGGAGTTCAATTGTCTCATAAACCCTGAATGATCATAAGCCCTAAACCGTACTTGCAGTGGTTCTGAGGGAGAGAGGAAGCAGGTGGTCTCTTGTCTTTGACTTGGGGTTGTAGGGGAAAGCTTAGTAGCGGTGAATCAGCAGCAGCCATCAGTATTGTCATCAAATGGGTCATTTAGCAGCAGAGTGTTCCCAATGGTGCCAAACTCACTTTGCTCAATGGGGCATGATACTTAGGTAACGTGGCACTGACAACTAATGGAAATGACGGGATGATCTAGGATTTAAAGGAGGTCTCAAGTGAGCCAGTCACCTGTGCCACTGGAGGCTCTTGAGAGGGAGTATGATAGAGGAGCATGCTGAAGGCTTGCATCAGACAGCACACGGCTCAGAGCATCTGAGAAGAAATGCAGGAAGACACATAGCAGGAAAAGTACTGTTTCCGGGCCATCATATAGAGTGGCTTTGGTTGCTGGTTGCATAACTTTGTAGGAACCACTTACTCAGAGGTCACTGGGGTATCACAGTGCACTGTCTGTAGAATGACCTGCCACTCTGGGTTTCAGATAGCTTCATAGAGGTAGTCTTCCCTGTTCTAATAGGGAAATATTTGTTTGTTTGGGGACATGTGTAGGCCAGTGTTTCTCACCCCATGTGGAACCAAATGGCCAGCGAAGTAGGTGGTAAACCCAGGAAAGATAGACGAAGGCCTCCCTTTGTCTACTTTGCCCCGTACTACTTGGGTCCCTAGGGCCAGTGAACTGGGAGGACAAGAATTAGAGAGAGGTCTCTGAGATATCAGCCTGAACTGGATGGTCCCCAAGGGCAACTGTAGCAGCTAGCACCAACTCTGTTTCTACTGCCTCAGCCCGGGTTTCTGTAGCTCACAAAGGCACAGTGGTTTCTCACCTTCAAAGAGGTTATCAAAGAGCTGGAGAAATGCATCCGCAGTTAAGAGCACTTACCTGTCTTCCAGAGGACCGACCCAGCTTCGATTCTCAGCACCCACACGGCAGCTCACAATTTACTGTAACTTCAATTCCAGGGAATCTAATGCTTCCCTCTGGCCTCTGTAGACACTGCCTGTGTGTGTTGCACAGGCTTATGTGCTGGCACAACACTCAGGCTCGTGAAACAAAAATAAATAAATAAACATTTTTAAAAAGTGGTCATCAGGACAGTTTGCTCTCTCTCCTGGGAGGTGATGTCAGGCCAGAAGTCGAAGCAGACACACCTGTCCCCAGTTGCATATGCTGGTGACATTCTGCTTGAATTTTATATCCATATGCTGATGTTCTTTGTCCATGTCCTGCCCCTCAGGCCTATGATAAATCCCCATACTATCAACTTGTACCCTAATGTATCTCAGGAGGGAGCCCTACCTAGGAACATGAACTTGTATCAGTGAACTAGCTGGGCTTCCGTTTCCTCTCTGTGTCACTGGGGCATTGGGGACACTTGTGGGCATTTTGCAAGTAAGCCATTTAGCACAGGCGAGTGTTCTATTTGTTCCTTCATGCTGCTATTTGACTGAGATCATTCCAGTGCTTTTAGCTAAGATCATTCCTGCTTCCCCCACTTCCTGACGTCTTATCTCCACTCTATACTTCTAGTACCTCTCAATGTTTTAATTCTCCAAGAATCAAAATCCACTAGAAAAATAAGAATGGGTGAGAGGGATGGAGAGTTGACGGTTGAATGACAGTTAGGCTGAAAGCACTTCTGAGGTGCTAGTGCACAGTAAGGCGACTATGGGTAAGGATTATGTAACTGTACATTTCAAAAAGCGAAAGGAAAGGATTTTGAATGTTTTCATTGTAAAGAAAAAAAAAGAAAGGCTAAGGTGTTGAAAGAGGTAGAGGTAGCTAGTATGATTCAAACACTGTACAAAGTGCAAATGTATCAAAGTATCTCTTAGTAGCATTGTGTGGCTCCTCTGTTGGTGCTATAAACTATCACAGCAGAGGCAACTTATAGAAGAAAGAGTTTATTTAGGCTTACTGTTTCAGAGGAAAAGTTCTTAGCCTTAAGGGTGGCAGGTAAGCAGAGCAGCACTATCACATCTTCTACTGAAAACGTGAAGCAGAGAGAAAGAGAAATAGGGTGAGGCGATATATGCTCAAAGCCCATACCCAGGGATAGGCTTACTCCAGCCAGGCTCTACCTCTTACAGACTTCACATATGGATGCTTTGGTGTGTGTGTATGTGTGTGTGTGTGTGTGTGTGTGTGTGTGTGT
>NC_034605.1:37631856-37672005 GCF_900095145.1 Mus pahari
AGAGAGAGAGAGAGAGAGAGAGAGAGAGAGAGAGAGAGAGAGAGAGAGACTTCAGCCTATAACTGAGTCCTGTTGACCACAGTATGATGAAATTGGAGTACAAAGAACTCTAAATCCACTGGTTTGGTTCTCCGTTTGACCCATCATGAGGCATGCAGTGTTAGTCAAATCATGTTGTGTCTCTAGATGTCTGCTTTACCATTTATGACTGTTGATTTCATGTGCTAACTTTACTGGGCCATGGCTGGGTTTGGCAGCACTGACCTTTAGTTCTGGCATTTGGGAATCAGAGGCAGGTGGAACTCATGTTGCAGGCCACCTTGGTGATAATCGGAAATGTCAATGTGAGTGTGTCTATGTATCTGTGAGTTGTATCTCTGGACAGGCTTAGTATTTGAGCAAAGCACATAGTCATCCCCAGCATTGCTAAGCTGCATCTGCCCGAAGCCCAAGTAGCACTTAAAAGCTGACACTTGACCATAGCAGGGTCCTTCTTGTCTAACTTAGCACTGTCCTGCTTTGGAGCTTGAATCGAAATCTTGGTTCTTCTTGCATCTGGAGCCTGCTGATCTTTGGACTAGAACTGATACCATCTGCTCTCCTGGGCTTCCGGCTCCATGACTCACCCTGCAAATCTTGGGACTTGTCTGCTTCCATAACAACACGATTTTATCCCGTATAACAAATCCCTTTATATATAGACACATCCTGTGGCTCTTGTTTGGAGAAGCCTGACTAATATGCCACCCTTATAAGCGGAATAAGATGTCATGCCGGTTCCCCATGGTTCTTTCTATGATTAAGTGAAGATTTTCTGAAACGCAATGCTAGTTCCATGGCAATCATTGTCATTGCTGTCATCAGTCGTCGTCATCATCATCATCATCATCATCATCATCACCATCATCATCATCACCACCACCACCATCACCATCATCATCATCATTAGCAGCAGCAGCAGCAGTAGCACTGTCATTGGCAGCAAGGACCTGAGAATAGTTCTAAAGTCAAATTTCAATTCTGCTCTTATCCACCTGACACAGTAGTCCATCCTCTTGTAGATACCTCACCTGTCCCCCTTCTAGTTACTCCTCAGTGAAGGGGTAGCTGTTCCTACCTGTTTAGCCTCCTTGGTCCCTCAGTTGCTTTCTCCTCCTTACCTGGACCTCAAAATACTGTAAAATCTTCAGTCCTGTCCCTGGAATAATTTTCTGTCTATAAATATTTGACAGTGTGGCCTCCCAGGGAGCGGCTCCTAGGGAGGTTTGGGAACTTCTCTAAGCACCAGCACCTGCTGAACAGGTCTGACTAGGGCTGGAGACCCACTGGACTGACTTCAGATACTAGAAGAAACAATTAATTTTCACTGGGAGCTATGCAGCCAGGGTGGCCCTTTGGAACCAACATACTTGGAGGGAAGTCCCTAGCCCCCTGGGTGTGGCTTCCCAGGGGAAGAAGTATGACCTCAGGCCAGGCCACCGTCTTCCACAAAGGGCAAGCCTGAGAGAGACTCAGCCAAGTGCCATCTGCCATAGTACTCCTGTGACTGGGAAAATGAACCCCTTATCCTCAAGGGGATGAGGTTGACACGGGAAGCCACTTCCCGCTGTCAGACATAACCCTGGCACCAAATTACTAGAAGCTTGAGAGGCTCTGAGAGTTAATTCATTTTATCGTAAAGATTATGGGAGATGGAAATCTCGGGAAAGCACAGCAGGCAATTCCAGAAGGGCCATGTTTATAGCCTGTTCCCACAAACAAAGTGGGCCCAGAGCTCTCTGTCACACTGAGCCAACCTCCTGTCCACAGACGTCATGTGTATTCACATACAATTTATTGCCTGTCTTCCTTGTGTTTTATTTAAGAAGCGTTGGGTTATTCTAGCATCAGCTCTGATTCCTCCTTACAGTGAGGACTTCCCTGAAGCAATTAGATTTGTGCCATTGCCTTCTCTTCTAAAATGTACTACTTAGCCCCTGGGGTTTAGAGGACAGCCCTATGACTTAAGTCCTCTGCACATGGCTGGGGGGAAGGCTCTCCTTTCGCTCACCTTTAAGCACCCGACTGAATTTCATTTGTCATCCAGGGATGATGGCAGCCATACTCATTCTGATCAAACACCAAGTTTAAAGGAAGGCCTTTCGCAACACAGATTCCACAGGAATGAGCATGGAGCACAGCATAAAACATTGCTTTCATGATGATTTTAACCCTGGAAGAAAAACCAGGCTGCCATTTCTAATGAAAAGAATGAAACTTGAAGAGCAGCTCCCCAACTTTGTTAATTGGTCTCCAGTGTGCGGAGGTCAGGGGTGGGTGGGTGGGAGTGGGGGTGCTTTAACTGTGAGATCTGGGGGAAGCTTTATGTTTGGAACTGGGAGGAGGGGAGGCCTGGAAGTAAGCCAGCTTTACATCACGAGGCCCTGCCCTGGTTTCAGATCAGGGGGACTCACACCTCCAATGCCTCTCTTTTCTCTGTAAAATCAAGTCATTACGTAGACAAGAGGGGGTACCTGTACAGCAGTTATCATAGAATCCCCCAGAGCTCGTCATTGTTTTCTTCTAGGACGTTCTGAAACACATACCTATCATTGCTCTCCCCAGAAGTTACCCAGACTTCCCGAGACCCACAAAGCATTCAGAGGCATCTATAGTTAGTGACCCTTCACATTCCCCAGAGTGGGGAAGGATGAATCTAGGTTTCAAGCTGTGTGGTTCAGAGAGTAAGAATTCACTAATCAGAATATACCATCCAATTTGGAACATGAAGAGGCAGTTGGCCCCATTTAGGTTTAGAAGTAAATCTGAGCGAAAGTAGCTGTTGCTGTGGTTATTGGGTGGATTTCAAGCCATGTACAGAGGAGCTGAATCACAGAGCTGTAGTCAAAAATCCCAGAAACTGGCTCCCAGTGGAGTCTGTCAAACATGTCCCTTTACGATGGTGCAAAGCTGCAAACTAATATTTTTTCTTTCTTTAAAGCACATAAAATTCTGACGCTTGACAATCGGGTTAAGCTCTGAAACTGCCAACTTAGATCTTAAGTAAACTGATGATAGACTCAGATGAGAGGCAACAGCATCATCCTGTCTCATATAATAATGTCTAGGTACCTATCTGAGGGCGGCCCGGGAGACCTAAGCTCAGAGGAAGCTCTTGGGATGTAAAGACTTAGGTTTAGAGGCACACACCTGTACATTCATCTGTCACATCCACAGGAAAGCGGAAGATGGACGGAGTTCAGTAAAGTTGTGCCTCAATTTTCCCTGGAGCCAGATGGAAAGAAAGCATCTTTAGTGGCTGTCTTCCTTACTTTCCTATTGCTATGACAAAACACTGTGACCAAGGCAACTTGTAAAAGAAAAGGATTTAACTGGGTTTATGGTTCCAGAGGGTTAGAGTGCTAGAATCCATGATGGTAGAATAAAGTCATGGTAGCAGTAACAGTTGAGAACTCACAGCTTGGAGAGAGAGAGAGAGAGAGAGAGAGAGAGAGAGAGAGAGAGAGAGANGAGAGAGAGAGAGAGAGAGAGAGAGAGAGAGAGAGAGAGAGAGAGACTGGGAGAATGGCATGAGTCTTTTGAGGCCTCAAAGCTCTCCCCAAGTCACATATCTCTGCCAACAAGGCCACGCCTCCTAAAACTTCTCAAACAGTTCTACCAGCTGGAGACCAAGAATTTAAACATATGAGCCAATAGAGATCATTCTCTTTCAAACTTCCACACTGGCAAGGGGAATCATGTTAGCCTTGCCATTGTGCTGGTACCAAGAGTGGCAGCCATCTCTTCTCTCCTCTGCTCTCTGAGTAGCATCTACTTGTGTGGTAACCCAGACCCTCTGCTGCTAGGGCTCATGCTTCCTTTGCATCTACTTTTGATCCTTGGGTTTAATAACTGCTCTCAGGAAGCTCTGGTAACTGATTTGGAGCAGGAACATAAGCTGGACACAAAGTATGAGCTGGAATGTGGGAGGGGGTTGACGGAAGGGAACTAAGTCTGTCAGGAGATGTATGTTTCTGATGGATGCTTGCAGCCTGGATAGAGCATTGTTCAATCTTTGGGGATGCAAGCATTATCTGCAGGAAGCAAGGGTGTAGACTATGGGCACAGTAAGTGTGAGTGCTGGGACCAGGAAGGGATCTTGGCTGTGGTATGGAACGGAAATCACATGGTTTGACAAGGGTTTAAGTCATAGGAAGGCAAAAATATACTTAAGCTCTGTTGGTGTTTCTGTGTTTATCCTACAGAAGCAATTCATATCCAAAACAGCTAATGTTCATTTCCTCTTAACCTTTGGTTTAAAAGATGTGGAGGCAGTGAGGTGTAGGGAGACTGGAGATCTAGAGGTCTGCAGGACAGCTCTGCTCTCCTGTCCACAAGCTGTGTGATGTGAAGAAGCCATTTGACTGCTCTGAACGTCATTGTTCTGTCCAAACAAGGAAGATATAGCATGGGTTCCGTGAATGGGATGTGAAAAATTAATCGAGAGATATCCAACTAATAAAATAAGTAAGTGAAAATAGAATTCGCATCAATGCATTGTGTGACAGTGAGACCCAGCGCCATTCTTTGATGCCCCAGACTCAAACGGAACCAACTATGTGCCTTATTCTCCTTTCCAGGGTCTTTCTTCCATAGGCTCCCCTTTGCCTCTTCTGGAAGGAATCAGGATTGCCTTAGTGTCTGGGAAGCAAGGATGAATGAAGCTTGCTCCCTTTGCCCTGCATGATCTTAGCAAAGCATGCAGTAGCTAGCAAGTGGGCCCTGAATTGAAGACTTTCAAACATTTAAGCCACCCCCTGAGGCCTGCTGAGGAAAGGGTGAGGTGGACAGACAGGGGGTATGGGTGGTCTGTTCATTGATTTCTGCCTTTTGTCCTAAATATCTTTACAAGAAGGTAACGTAAAAGGAGTGTACGATCCTAGGAGCAAACCATTATAAAGAAATTGAAAGCTTTGAGTCACTGGGTGGAGACCTTTTGGAGGAAAGAGGGAAACTGAATATTACTCACTAATTAAAGGGTGCTCCTACCCAGTGCATCTTCAGCATCCAGTGCATCTTCAGCATCCCTGCCCAAAGATTTGAATGCTAAGGCTTGGGACCCAGATGGTGGGGCCTTTGAGAGGAAGGACCTTGGGGAAGATTGATAGTCATTTGAGGCATGCCTTCCAAGAGGACTGCGGGACCTGGGTTTCTCCCTCTCTCTTCTTCACTTTCTGGTCACAGAGTGAGTGGTTTTCTGGTCTCACATGATCGCTGTTGCTTTACCAGGGACAATAAGATCACAGACTGCAATCTACTAAGCGGGGAGCCAGATGAACCTGTTCTCTGTATGAGACAATGATACCAGGGGCAGAAATGTGTACCGGGGCAGAAAACTGATTGCAGTGACATGGAAAAGTGGAGAAATCAAAAGGCTGTCCCAGGCAGAGATACTTGGTTACCAAGAGAAGCCACCTCTGCAAATGTTTTCTGATGATTTTCTGACCCATTCTTTCTGCATTTCTCTCTGTTCTGTAAACTTTTTTTTTTTTTTTTTTTTTTTTAAAAAAAGAAAAAAAGAAAAGAAGAAAAAAAGACTTTTTTTTTTTGACAGAGTTATAAGGATTTGGGCTTCTTACTGTAACTCGCCACCACTCAGAAATGCAGAGAACGCATCTAATTTTGGCCGTGGTTTTGCATGCTGCCTACTGGTTAGCAGAGGAAATATGTTCATGTAACTATTTATACTTTAAAATAATTTAATGTCCAATGGAATTCAAATTTCAGTCTGAAATGTGAACACTTTTTTTTTTTCAGGTTAAGTTTCTCTCTCTGCAAACACACACACACACATACACACACTTTGACTTCTTTTTCCTCTTTCTAAACTATAAAGTGGAAAAGGGTTCAGTTAATGAAGATCTGGCCATCTCTGGCTGTCACCTTGGTCCCACTTCCTCCTCTTAACCACGGGCTGTCATTCAAGGTCTGACTCCCTCCTTGGTCCATGCAGAGCCCAGACTGCCTCTGTCAGGGTGGAGCTTTCCTTGTAGCCATTATCTGCAGACTCTCTCAGCCTTGCCCTTGTCCATGCCTTTTCCCTACTCACCTAGCCTCTGCTGTTGAGTGACAGCCAAGCTATGACTGTGGAAGTCCTCCCAGTGTCTACCCTACATTGCCAGGGTTGTTTCTGCCTTGGCTGGCTACACTACTGGCTGAAGTGGCCACAGATGAGTTTGATGGTGGAACTCGTGAGCGGGCATTTTTCAGAGTTCTAGATGAGGAGTGGATGTAAGAGCCAGCACACTTCAAGTGCTACTTTCCTGCAGGGAATGGACTCCTTCCCTGGGTGGAACTTAATGGTTGGAGAATAGGCATACCCATCCAACCAATCACGTTCCTCCTTCTGTCTTGCCCTTCCGTGTCCTTTCTGTCCCCAAACACTCTTCCCAGTCAACTACAAATCTCATGTCCTGATCATCACATGAACCGAGTGAAAGATGCTTCTCTCTGTGACAGGAGAGAATACACAAGGAATTAAGTACATTTACAGGATTCTCTTTCAAGGTGATTACCTGTCTTACAAGCTATCCAACAGTACACACCTATTTTGCATGCCAACGTAGAATACTGCCATGCTTTCCCTTTTTTTATTTTTGGTCTGCAACAAACTCAAATCTTGTCTAGGCATATCAGGTACTGGTCAGATAGCTGCAGGAGTCTAAGTACAGGTAAAGAACGCATTGATGCTGTGTTAGCTTCCCGTTATGGAATAAGCTACTTGAAATACCAAACTTTAATGAGGAGATGGTATTGTTAGGTCTTGGTGGCAGCTTGTGGCAAAGGGACTTTATTCATTTTCTGGCAGGAATGAAAGAGCCAGGAGTGCAGAGGAGGGGCTAGATTCCCAATATCTCTTTTAATGGCATGTCCACAGTGGGATAGCTTGAAGTGGCTTGGCCTCACACCTTAAAAGTTCTTAGCATCTCCCAGTGGTGTGTTGTTAGGGACCACAGTTTTGTTTTTTTGGTTTTCAAGACAAGGTTTCCCTGTGTAGTCCTGGCTGCCCTGGAACTCACTCTGTAGACCAGGCTGGCCTCCAACTCGGAAATCCATCTGCCTCTGCCTCCCCAGTGCTAGACTGTGGTTTGGGACCACACTTTTAACATATGGGCCTTTGGAGATACTTTCCAAACCACAGCAAACAGTATATGATATACAGTCCAGGTGTGTGTGTGTGTGTGTGTGTGTGTGTGTGTGAGAGAGAGAGAGAGAGAGAGAGAGAGAGAGAGAGAGAGAGAGAGAGATAGCTCTTTAAAAGTAGAATCATTTAAAAAGTAGTCATGAAGTTCTTCAACTTGCTTTACATGGTACATAAAATTTTCACTTTTTTTTTTTTTTTTTTTGGCAGTCCTTGGAGAAGACCTTATTTTGAATGGCCTCATACCAGTACTTGGTAATATAATAATATAATTTATTTAATCTTTTAGTTATTTAATTCATTTGGTTATGTGTGTTTATATCTTCTCTCTTTTTCTTTACCAAGAGCATGGGTACAGGCGCGCTGTAGTATATTTATCTGTCTACGTTTTTCTTTTCTGGTCTCTAGCCTACCTTTCCCAAACAGAAGGAGTCTAGAATTGTTATCTGCCTTTTTTTTTTTTTTTACCACGAGCCCAGGAATAGAATGTAATAAAAAGACAAGCAGAAGTGGGAGAATAAACAGAATAAATGGTTCACTGGTGCGGATGAGCAGATGGATTTCTTTGCTGCTGGGCATGCTGTCTGTGGAATTAACTTCCACAGGTGGAAGTGCAAATCAAGAGCTACGCATGCCTGCATTTCACTGGGAATCATCACAGTGGAATACATCTGTGGAGCAGAGCCAGAGAACCTAAGACCAGACCTGTTTGTAGGAGACTATCTGGGAAGCCATTCCAGGGACTGGCATGGGAAGGACAGGAGAGGGCCAGGGGCCAGGGGCCACTGGACTGGGCATCCAGGTCTCTGACACCCTCAGGACCCTGTGAGGCACTTTGAGAACTGTCTCAGAATATTCTTCTGAGATATGTAAAAGAGCATGTCTGTCTAGCTCCTTAGCCTTAACAGACAAAAGTATCAGAAGGCATGTGACCCACTCCCCTCTCTTAATGGCTCCTGTGCTCAGATTTCCTCTTTGAGTAAGAGGACAGCAGATTGGGCTCCTCGGGGGAGAGGCCTCACCTTGGAGACACTGAACACTGTGGTTGAAGCTGGAATAAAGAGATAGGCTGGGACTGGGCATGGTGGTGTGTGGTCGTAACCCCAGTCCTCAGGAACAGAGGCAGAAAGATTATGCGTTCCAGACCAGCCTGGGCAATGGAGTACATTCAAGGCCAGCTTGGGTTACGTAATGAAATCTTGTCATCAGAACAAAACTCCACAAAATATGACCTACTAAAAGGAAAATAGACTATGAAGAATCCAGGTGGCATGAGGGTGGCTGTCATACTCCATCATCTGTTCCCTTGCCAGTGACCTGAGATACACTGATTTCATATATGTGCTGCTATGAGATAGATAACCGACTCTCTCTTTCTCTCTCTCTCTCTCTCTCTCTCTCTCTCTCTCTCTCTCTCTCTGTGTGTGTGTGTGTGTGTGTGTGTGTGCTTCTCATATACTGACTTTTTTTTTTTTTTATTCAAAACTGTGTCTTGGTTATTCTCTGTCAGCACACACATAATTCCTTTTGTTCTTTCCAAGGGCATTGTAACACTGTATGAGCACTAAGAACAGTTTCCAACTTCCTGGAAGTATTTGCTTGTTTCTAGTCTATTACTGTTGTGAACAAGGCCTTGGTGAGCATGCCTGCTTTACACATGCATTGAATCTCCTTAAGCTGAACACCCTGAAGTGGATTAAGGAGCTCCTCATGCTTACCTCTCAAAGTCCCTGTCTAGCCCGGATCTCGGGATGAGGCCGGATGAAGCTAACTATGATGCTAGTTGATGCTGTTGGGGGCTATAGAATGGACTAGCTACTGACAGAGTCGGAGTCCCAGTTGCTATATAACAGATGAAGAGGCAGGCTAGCTCTGGAGAGGTCTGCAGAGATCTGGATTGCTTGTGCTTGGCTTGGAGACAGAATTAACCAGATGGAATCTGACCGTAGGAAGTTCTGTACTCCTGACTGGGTAGGACCACAGGGTTTGCTGGGATTCCATTCGGGAATCTACAAACAGTGGTGGGATAATGGTGTGGATTTGCTTACCACTGCTGACATCCTTGTGGCCCAGGGAGGATGTAGGCGTGGGTGTGGGTGTGAAGCTTCTTCCACTTTAAGTGCCTTGTCCTGGTCAGTACAAGGTGATCTGCTCCCTAGGTCCTGCTTCTATCGGCTGTGCTGGTCTTGTCTTGTCTGCAGTTCTTCACAGGGCCAAGAGATGCACCTAGGATGAGTTTTGGTGGTGGACACTGAGTCTCAGCGTCAGTGAGTCTGAGAAGAGGAAATCAAACGTCCCCAGTCAGCAGTCAAGGTATCCAGAACTATATATAGTTATTTCCACTTTGGGGTCAGAATCTCCACCCCACCCCACCCCCGCAAGTTTCTCTAGTCTGAAAAAGATGGAGAGGTGAGACCTGAACTGATAATGCCAGCATGATTGCACAGACTTTCTCAGTGGCCTGACTGCCCTAAGCACAGGGAAGATTGGGTACAGGAAATTCTGTACAAGACACTTGCCTGAAAATACAGCTGGGGTAGAGGTCTCAGAGAGCAAGTTTCTGGGTTGTCCTGGTGGGCTGAGCCCTATGACTGGGAAACTTTGCTTTCAAATATTTACTGACAAATTATTGTGCCAATTTGTCTCCCGTGGGAGTAAAGGGCCTACGTTCCCACACATGTCACCAACATTCAACATTGTCTCCAGCCTGACAGGTGAAAAATGGCCTTTTTCGACTGAAATCCTCTGTCTGTTCCTGCTTGCCATATACATCTTTATGTCTTTTAAAAAAATGGGCTCATCAGCCCATTTTTTTTCTATCACTATTACACAATACCTGAGATAATGAACTTATAAAGACAAAAGGTTCATTTTGTCTCACAGTTTCTCAGGTTTCAGTCCATGGTCAATTGGTCCCATTTCTTAGTGTCTATAAGTAAAACAGTTGCCATGGCAAAAGCATGTGGAAACACAAGACCATCTACCTATGAGTCATGAAGAAAGGAAAAAGACAGCTACATAACCAGTGGTCTAGAGACCCCCTTATGGCTCCTCCTCTTATAGTTCCCAGTACCATCCTGGGAAACAGAGATTAAACCCTGAGCCTTGGGAAGGCATTTTGGGTCCAAATTGCAACCTAGACAATTACAATCCCAGCTGTCACTTGAACCCAGTAGGGTCACTTGAACCCAGGAGTATGAACAACCTTAGCAGCAACATGGTGGGTACTGTTCTCTTTCTCTCCCTCTCCCTCCCTCTCCCTCCCTCTCCCCCCCTCTCCGTGATGTGTGTAAGTGTAATTGTGTGCACTCTATGCATGTGGCAGTCAGAGGACAATCCTGGAGAATCACTTCTCCCTTCTACCAATATATAGGTTCCTGGTATTGAATTCAGATTGTTAGACGTGCACGCCAATCACTTGTATTTGCCAAGCCCTTATTAGCCCACTGTAGAATATTTATTAGTCATCTTAGTCCACTTTAAAACGTTTTTTATGACTTGTGGGCTTTATGTAACACATAGAAAAGAATCTTCTACGGGGGGGGGGGCGGGGAAGAAATAGAGATTCTTATATATCGATTTGTGATATTTAAATCTGCAATTACGTAGATTTCTATCACGATAGCAGGTTAGAAGGTTGGGGGCGTGCTTACATCCCTTCTTCCCATCCCACTCAGAGGAAGAGAATAGTCAGTTCTCCAGCATCTTGTGAAACATCCACCTTTTCCTCACCATATTTGCACGTTGGCTGAGGACCTATGGGACCATGGTGGGTGCATCTCTATTCCAGCTTTTTGGTCTGATTCCCTTTCTCCTATTTTCCTGGTAGATCTTCCCCTGAAGAGGAAAAAGTTATGCTTGTATTATATAGAAGTGGAAACCTGAAACACAGCCCAAGTGGGTGACATTTCACCTTAAGCTACTTTATGTACTTTATCTCTATGGTCCCAGGCAACCAACCCTACTTCCTCACTAGGCTTCTTGCTGTCTGTGGACAATTGTCTGGGCTGAGCCCATCCTTTCTGTCTCCTTTCCTCTGCCTCCACTCTGGACCATGAGGTCAGGATGTGTCAGCGAGGTCAGTGGACCCTGGGTGCTCCTGTGGGATCCCAGCTAGCTGGTCCTGAGGTGTAGCTATGTGGATTCTATTCCGGAGACTCCTGAAATCTAGCTATTCTTGTTCAGCTAGAAGCAAGTTTTGTTATCCCTCTATTTGGCAATCTTTAGGAAGAAATCTCCTAGGGAGGAGTTTTTAGCTGTAGCATTTGGGAATTTTCCTGGTACATGCTGACCATGAGCACATATACCCCCAAATTTCTATACTACACACACTTACAAACGTGATGTGCATCTGTTTCTGTTCCAGGCTCTCTGTATGTGTATTTCTATGTCACCACTAGATGTGATACACACTATCCTGAGCCTTGACAGCTTACGTAAAGGTTAAGCTCTAAAGCAGCCCATAGGAATTTAATTTAATATAGATAGAACTGCAGTAGAGAATCTGTTGGCTTGACTCTAAGATGCAGTGTCAGAGCTCTGAGCTTAACAAACTCAGCATGGGCAGCTGTACCTCCATCAATCACCCCATCTAATCTTTCCATTTCAGCCTTGGGGGAAAGAGAATTGTTTTCCATGGGAACAGTGTGGCAGCAAATAGGTATGCCTTGCCTGTAGGACTACACATGGGTCAATGAGAGCCTCATGTTAGGAGAAATCCAGAAGGAGAGGCTGTGGGGTAGCCCATGTCTCACTTGCTGTGGCAGGCAGGTTTGCCAGTGGGTGGGCAAGGCTGGTTTCTCACGAGTCCTCTCTTCTTGGCTTTCAAATAGCATCTTCTCCCAGAGTCCTTTGTATGTGTCCTAGTTTCCTCTTCTTAATTAGTGTATGAGGGATGGGCAGTCCTTGAGAGTGACTGGGGCTCTGTCACCTCAGGTGAGCAATAACTCAGGGAGAATAGGATCCCAGATAGTTAAAGCGCACCAAAACTACCCCAGTGTGATTGTTTCCATGCCCTTTGTCTCACAAAGGCAGTAAATAAATTTCACAGACAATAAGAAGGTAAGTTTTAGAAAGGGGTTTATTATAAGTCTATATTGTAAGGGTTCTATATAGGAACAGAACTCATATATATGTGTATGTAATTATATATTATATATTATATATACACATATATAATTCTGAGATATACATACATCATATATATCATCTGATATATAATATATGCATATGTCTAATATATAGCAGATTTATTTGAGTGGCTCAGGCTGTGGGCCACCTAGTCCAACAATTGGCTGTCTACCAATGGGAAGCCCAAGAACTCGGCAGTTGTTCAGTATGTGAGTCTGGATGACTCAGCCGGTCTTCAGACACAGAGGAGTTGTTCAGTCCATGAAGACTCAGCTGGTCTTTGGTATATGCCAGACTCCAAAAGAAGCAGGCTCCAATGTTAGTGAAAAAATGGACTTGCCAGCAAGAGCCAGAACAGACAAGAGCAAGCTTCCTTCTTCCATGCCATTTATTTAGGCAGCCACAAGGTGTGGTCCACAAGGTCCCCAATAAAGGAGCCAGAGAAATACTCAGGGAGCTGAAGGGGACTGAAGGCCCATAGGAGGAACATCAATATGAACTAACCAGTACCCCCAGAACTCCTTGGAAGTATACCACCAATCAAAGAAAACACATGGTGGAACTTGTGGCTCTAGCTATCATGTATGTAGCAGAGGATGGCCTAGTTGGTCATCAATGAAAGGAGAGGCCCTTGGTCCTGTGAAAGCTCTAGACTCCAGTATAGAGAAATGCCAGGACCAGGAAAGGGAGTGGATGGGTTGGGGAGCAGGGGGAGGCAGGAGGAGATAGGGGATTTTCAGAGGGGAAACTAGGAAAGAGGATAACATTTGAAATGCAAATAAAGAAAATATCTAATAAAAAAATTAAAAAAAAAAAAAAGAAGATGTGGTCCAGATTAAGGGTGGATCTTCTCACTTCAAAAGATACAGATTAAAGATTCTTTTAAAGAGAAGATCCCTCATAGGCAGACCCAGACACTTGAGTTTTAGTTAATTCTAGATTTAGCCAAGTTGACAACTAAGAGAACCGTCAAGTCCCAGTTTTCCTTTGTGTCTGTCTGTGTTTGTCTTTTCTTCATTTCTTGACCACCCTAGTCAGATCTGTCCCTCAAGCTGTGCTGGATACAGCACCAGGTACCCCACGTTGGTAAATGCTGGAGCTGGGATTTGAGCCTGGGTAACATGACTCTAGAATCCATGCTCTTTTTTTTTTCCAGATGTTTTAAACAGTTTTCATATGTTTGTTTTCTTCCTTGGATTTTTGTCCACATTCCATAGATTTTTTTGAAATGTAGGATTCCTTTTTTTAGTTATTCTAATTCATCTTCAATTCTAAAGACATTTCTTTTTCCAGAGATATGAGTGCTTTCAAGTTTGTAAGTTAGCTCAGAGGTTATAACATGGCATATATATATATATATATATATATATAGTCATAAAATGTGGTGTGCTTAACTGATATTTATCCACCCATTTATTTCTTCGAATTTATTAAGATTCTCTTTTATGATACCATTTATGAACACTTTCTACAATAATACTTGAACATTTGAAAAATTAAAATGGATTTTCTTTTCTTTTTGGGCAAAATGGAATTTTCAGAAGAGCTCACTGTGTACTTCAAACACCTTCATGCTAACTCTTTATCTGTCGGAATTGTTAAATTTTCATACAAGTATCCTGAAGCTAATTATAATCTTCTCAACATAACCTTGAATGCCCCACCCCAGAGTACACACACACCTCATACTTCTTTCTTCCTATTCATTTTGGTTTTACATGCCCATGCAATATGGTTGGATGTATAAATGTTGGAACTGCTACAGGAATTTCATCCTTTATTAATAAGTTTCTTAGCCTTGTTGGATGTTTAGGCCTTAAAATATACTTTACATGATCTGAGCACTTCACTATTGCTTGATCTGAGAACTTTATTGTATGATCTGAGCACCTCACTATTATATGATCTGAGCACTTCACTATTATATGCCCTGAGAACTTCTCTATTGTGTGATCTGAGCACTTCACGATTATAGAAGTCAAGCACTTCACTATTGTAAGATCTAAGCACATCACCATGGCCCATTATTAACATCCCCTGACACATCCTTGCTCACTCCCTGGCTTTCTTTTGCCTTCATCGTTTTCTTTAAGGCATATATGTTAAAACAGCACTGACTGATATGAAGCCTAGGAAGAGAAATATCTTGATCTAGGTACCATTCACTTATTGTAGCTAATGATACATTTAATACTTCTTTGGTTTTATTTCATGTTGGGTATAATACTATTGCTTATTGCTTCATTTTTCAATCTATCTGTCTCTCCTTTGATCATTTGTCTTGTTTCCCTCCTCTAGCAAGATAGAACATCATTTTGCATATCACCCTAACAGTAGTTATATTTATATCACTGCAAAAACATTCTATTCAATGTCTGCCTGTCAAGATTAAGAATTGCATAGTGTTTATAACCACTATAACTTGCAGAAGCCAGAAGTTGCTAATGTGCATTTACCCCACTTTCTTTTTCCTTATTTCTTAGTCTTTATTATATAATACAAAATGCTACTTACTCATAATGACTCATTTCCATTCATTCCTGCAAATTACTTTAAAATGCTACTTTTCAGTACTATTCAGAATGGTGAGGACTTAGGAGTTATAGACAACAATTTTAACAACTTAGGATAAAGTTTTAAGGTCTTTCAGGGAAACAGAACTGCCAGTCTTTCTATTATCTTTCCTCTGTCCATTTGTCTGTCTGTCTGTCTCACCTGCTATCTACTTCTGCCCACCACCTCTTTATCTTCTTCATATCTGTCTTCAGTATCACTACATCACAATGCAACTGTCTTTAACTTTAATTTTCAGTACTTTGCTAACTCTGGGCACAGTGCTCTTCACACTAGATTTTCACTGAACTTCTTGAATCTGTAGACTATGTCTTTTACATATGTTGGAAGTTTGTAGCCTTTGTTTCTTTGAAAACAGACATTTCAGCACCAACTCAGTGTTTTCCCTTGATTTATGACGTTTCCAATTTTCCTCTAGATCATAAGATGCTAATTGGTATGTCTTTGGGGGTTGATATTGGCTGGAGGTAAAATATTTTGGTTTTCAGTCACTAAGCATATCTTCATTTCTTTTTAATCCCTGAAGATACTTTTAGGAATGCTAGCATGCTTGCTTTAAAGGTTCTCTTCTGGCCAGGCAGTGGTGGCTCATGCCTTTAATCCCAGCACTTGGGAGGCAGATGCAGGCAGATTTCTGAGTTCCAGGCCAGTCTGGTCTACAGAGTGAGTTCCAGGACAGCAGGGCTACACAGAGAAACCCTGTCTCGAAAAAACAAAAACAAAACAAAACAAAACAAAAAAAAGGTTTCCTCTACTTTAATCATTTAGAAGCTGTACTCTATCTTCTGGCCTATATGATTTCTGATGAGAATGCACGGTAATTAGAACTTAAAAAACATAATTCAGAACCATTTTCTTCTTTATTCTTAGCAAAGAAGTTATTGTCATTGGGATTTTCTGTATATATAAATGTAATTCATTTAACAATAATGATAACATGGCAGTGGACAATCCACTCTCTTTTAGAGTTTCTGTGGGCTTGCTTACTATGTTTGAGGTCAACTAAGAGAGACGACATTAATTCCAAAGCATTGGGATAATGTGCATTGTTGAACTGAGATGGGAGAGTGGCATCTTCACACTTGGAGGGCAGAGGGCCAGTTGGTAGGTGGGGTCTTTCATAACGGAACCTTAGTGTTTGGACTGAAATGCTCACCAGGATCTTGCCATGGCAATGAACAAAACATCAGGCCGGAGGACCAGCTAGTGCCAAAAGAGAGGCTGGGAAAAGAAACATGTCTCAGATAGATGAAGAAATCCTGGGAACCTATGGCAGATGAGGAGCCTGTAGGACATTACAGGGACCATCTGGAACTCAGGGAAGGGTGGGGTGGGGAGAACTTGGTTGCAAAGCAGCGGAGCTGATGTCTAAAAGTGGAGAGGAGTCATCGTTTGCAGAGGTAATAGGAGACGGCCCATTTGCATGAGGATGAAGAGATTGGGGAAGAGTAAGATACAGCTGTTCAGAAGGACCAAATCCTTGGTAGGACTAAACCCTTAGGATGCGGCTGGATTTCAGCATCAGAAAGAGCCTTTGGTAAAGACTTCATTGTAGACAAGGTCGAGAGGAGAGATTCAGGAAGGGTAGCATTCTATGTAGGAGGAGGCTGGGATAGCTATTGTGGTTGGCTCTTCCAGGGAAGATGGGAGGATGAATGACAAGACTGGGTCAGACGACCTCACGTCTCCTGTTAGAAACAGGCTGGGCTATTGGAAACCTCATGATAGCAGAAGAAAACAAACAGTCGGCAAGAAGTTCTGCTTGGTAATTTGTCCTAAGTATAGTGTTTAAAATTGAAGGCACAGTGGCTATTTGAATTGCATTAATTGCTGCTCCGAGAAGCACCCATCATTCTAAGCTAATGGGAGCTATTCTTTACAGACCTTGGTTGGCCTGAATGATCACACTGTGGTTTTCAGGGATGGCGGGATGAAGGTGCCTGATATGGGGGCATGTGTTATCGTTTCACTGTGATGAGAGGCTTTGGAACTCAACAGAGATGTGATGCATCAATGCTACTAAACTGCATAGTCAATTTTCAAGTTGTGTCTAAGAAACATTAAACATTAATCTTTTCTATCAAAACTGTAAAAGTTGGATTCATGATAGGAGTTCAAATCTTTACTCTTTTTTAGCTTGCAAGTTTTAAGTCGCCCACCCAGTACAACCTTCGTTTATACAAAGGCCCGATGCATTCGCAGAACATAAGTGAGTTAAGTGGCCCATGCTTCCCCCTTTCTTTCATTTACTTTGCCCTGATTCTTATAAAACTAGCCAGTTTCAGAAGACGGTGAGATTGTACTTCAGTCAACAGGGGGGGGGGCAGGGGGTGTGTATAGATACCAACTTCGATAAAATCCAAGTGCAGTTCTTGCCCCACTTGGTCTTTTCAGCATGTCCTCTTGATCAAGAGTAAAATTTTCTCATCTGAGGCTCAAGGGATATTTTGGAAGAAGGGGTAGGAAGTATTTAAGAGCTGGAAGATAGAGTGAGGAGTTATAACATGCCATTCTCTAGGCTCATACAAGGATAGCAATCCTTAACTTAGAACAACTGTAGTTACCTATGCTGGTCCCCCTAGGAGATCAACAGTAAGGCTAGGAAGGGAGAGGGGCTCACGGGGCCTCACCTTGTCCCTCTGAACTACTGGCTATTGATAATTTCTGGGAGAGGAGGACCACTGTCTTCAGTTGTGTACAAACTGCTGAACCTGCCAGGCTCCAAATGATCGTTCCGAACCCATTGACACACAGAGAGTCCTGACTAATCTCCGTGGGTTACAAAAGGAACCATAGAGTTGAGAATGGGAGGAGAGATTTGTGGGGAGGGGGTGGGGGGAGTGATGGAGAGAGGGTGGCTGGTGTTCCTTGACTCTGTCTGAAACGACAAACTCCATAACAACAACAACAAGGAACAGCAACAGCTTCAGCCAATTAAAACTTTGTTTTCCTTCACCTAGCACCTTTCTCCAGACACAAGAATCATTGGGAAAAGGTGGTTTCTGGTGGCTGTGTCCTCCCATCCCCAAACAAATTACAGTTTCCATTTTTTTTTTCCTTTTTTCGGTAAGAAAGAAAGGGAGAATGGGTCTTAACTCGGTAGATTGCCAGAAGCTTTGTCATATTTGATAAAAAAAATTATGTCTAAGTCCCAGATCTGTACAATCAGAAGGGAAATAGTCGATGACTGGTTCAAGCATGGAGCTGAAAGTCCTGGACTCCCAAGCCAGGAGGGACTCAAGAATTTTTTTCAGTGAAACTTCAGAATTCAGCGCTGTTGGGTTGTAAGAATTGATGTGAATTCACAGGGTTTGAGAGGTTGAACCACGACTTACTTTTACAAGGTGCCCACGAGGACAATTGAAAGGAAGTGCCACGCAGTGAGCTGCTGATTAAGTGGAACATCTGTGGCCCCTTCTCCCTCAGAGTGCTAAAAAATCATCCAGCCATCGCTCATCATTTATGAAGCACTTGCTGCAGGTCAGATCTGATGCTCGGCACTAAGGAGTCACAGAAAAAGGATGGTGTTTATTTCTGAGACCCTTGTGAGACA
The DNA here is from genome assembly GCF_900095145.1 of Mus pahari. Taxonomy (NCBI): domain Eukaryota; kingdom Metazoa; phylum Chordata; class Mammalia; order Rodentia; family Muridae; genus Mus; species Mus pahari. The sequence continues at coordinate 37,650,294 of NC_034605.1, forward strand.
AGATGGAAAGGCTGTGTCTGCCCTCCAGCATCAGCGGGCTGTGCCTGGTCCCCAGCATCAGCGGGCTGTGCCTGGCCCCCAGCACCAGTGGACTATGCCTGGTCCCCAGGACCAGTGGACTGTGCCTGTCCTCCAGCATCAGTGGGCTACGCCTGGTCCCCAGTATCAGTGGGCAGATCCTACTGTGTGTAGAGGTCTTTGCTGCTCTTTTGTAACTCATAGTGAATGATTTGAGCTTTTCTGGCTCTTCTACTCTGGCCTATTTTTTTCTTCAGAGGAGGGAGGGATGGAGGACAAGGAGGAGAAGAAGGAGGAGGAAGAGGAGAAGGAGGGAGGGAGGGAGAGAGAAAGAGAGAGAGAGAGAGAGAGAGAGAGAGAGAGAGAGAGAGAGAGAGCATATATAACCCCTACATCTTTTTATAAAGAAAGGAGTAGTATGGTTAAGAGCCAACCCCTAAATCTTTTTCTATTAGATATTTTCTTTATTTACATTTTAAATGTTGTCCCCTTTCCTAGTTTCCCCTCCCAACCCCCTACTCCATAACCCCTCCCCCTGCTCCCCAACTCACCCACTCCTGCTTCCTGGCCCTGGCATTCCCCTATACTGGGGCATAGAACCTTCACAGGACCAAAAAGGCCTCTCCTCCCATTGATGACCGACTAGGCCATCCTCTGCTACATATGCAGCTAGAGCCATGAGTCCCACCATGTGTTTTCTTTGATTGATGGTTTAGTCCCAGGGAACTCTGGGGGTACTGGTTAGTTCATATTCCAGCTTCTAAATCTTAAAATTGCAGTAGGGGCACGTTCTCACTGAAAATGGCTGGTGAGAGAAATAAAACTTCTATTCTCAACTCTCGCCTGTTCAGGACCAAGGTTCGAGCTTTATTTGTGCTTTGTTTTTTCTCTATTCTATGCTGGTTTTTTATTTTATTTTTATTTTTTACAGATGAAGTCTTCCCCTATAGGCCTAGCAGAGTAGGGTTTGGAAACAATCATCCTCACGGAATCCTACAGGGACACCAGTGGAGCCTGTTTAACACCCGTGACAGGTAGGAGAGCCCCAGAGGGGGCACGCAGTGTTTGGAGTGGGGAGGCCTGGCCAGTTGTAGCAACTTCTGTGAGAGTATACCGGGTCTTTTCCTCCTTCCTCCCTCCCCACCTCCCCCCCTTGGATAAGATTCTATGTTGTTGTTTTTTAAATTTTTCTCTCTTATTATCTTAAAAAAATAAAATCTTTACCCTTGTGGAAAGGAATTTTAGGAGCAGAATTCTGCCAATTTTGACAGCAAAATGCTGATGGAGAGTACATTGGCTGCCTGCAGTCCTCTGGTCTCGCTCTTTGCTTCCTGTATTCAGCATCAATCCGACACTGCCCCTGACTGCGTTGTTCTGTTTCTCAAGAAGACCAGAGACGTTCAGTCTAAACAGTGGAGATGGAAATGGCCCAGTGGTTAGAGGGCTGACTCCATAAGCTAGGAAAGGAATTCAGAACCCCAGAACTCACACAAATGCTGGGTGGGCAGTGGCCTGCCTGCAACTCCAGTCTAAGAGGGTGGACGCAAAGGGAGCCTTAGGATCTCTCTGGAGTCACGTGACTGCATCCGTGAGCTCTGGGTCTGATTGAGAGACCCTGATCCAATTAATAAGATAAAGAAGTGGTAGAGTACCATTTCAGACATCCACCTGGGGCCTCCACATGCACATGCAATATATGCAACATCACACACACACACACACTACATACATACATAAATAAAAATAAAACAAGGGTGGGAGCCAGTTCTGCCTGTGAGCAGAGAGAAGCTTCTAGGAATGATGTGGAGACACGTTTGAGGTTCAGTGCAGCCTGCGAGTCTTGGTAGAACTTTTTGAGTATGAACTGGTTCACTCAAATAGAAAAAGAGATTGGCTGACTACTCCATGTTTCCATGGCTAATATTGACAACTTGGCAGGATCTAGAATCTCGAGGCAAGCAAACCACTGGGCATGCTATGTCTATGAGAGATTTTCTGATTCTACATCAAGCCAACTGGGGAAAAGCCTGCCCTAATTGTGGCCTCGCTACTCCATGGGCTGGGATCCCTGAAAACCTAATGCCAGGATCCATCTCTCTGCTTCTACACGGAAGTGTAGCTGTCTTGCATTCCCACCACAATGGCCAGGGTTCTCTTGAATCATAAGACAAAAATAAACCCTTCCTCCCTTAAGTCATGTGGGTTTGTCATGTGGATTTGTTACCTTTTAAACCAACAGAGAACAGCAGAGAAGACTTCCGGAGACTTCAGACAAGAGGGAAGAAAAAAGATGAGCCTGGGAGGATGGAAAGAGACTGCGGCCTGGGGAGGGGAACTGCGACCAGCCCTGAGATGGGAGGTGCCTGCGTTTTGAGGACACGGAGCTGTGGGAGGGCATGGTGTCCAGAAGGAACAGCTCAGGGGAGGGTGCCAGCTGCCCGTGCTTTTAAGTCCCCATCTTGGAGGTTGTAAAGGATTGCTTCCATAGTGGTCTGGCCACCAGTCCAGAGTCCTTGAGGGAAGAAACATCACTTCCTCATGTGCGTGAGGGTGTGGAGCAAAGGGCTACTGAGCGTTTGGAAAGGGAGAGATTGTAAGTATGTGGATATTGAGTGGTTGTGCGGGCCCTGTGTGTGGGGGGAAAGGACTTAAGCATTGGAGGACTGTTTCTGTCATAGCAGATTAAACTTAAGAGCAGACTCACCCAGGAATTAAACATTTATTCCCCATAAAACATTAGTACGTTCATTTACAAATGGAAAGGGAGTCATGGGGGAATTATGTAAATTTTGAGACCACTCAGTCAGATGTGTTGTCCGGGAGGCTGGGGAGTCAGAACCTCCGCTGTGGTTTGGTACAGTCTACATCCTTGAAAGCTCCCCCATGGCTCCTCGCTGGAGCAGGCGCACGCGCACATTGTTCGAAGTCTACCTCTGGTTATGCTTGCAGAAGTCATGACTGCAAGATTCCAATTTCCCAGTTTTCGTGTTGGTGAAATCTGCAGCTCCTGCTGCCTGTAACGGACTCAACTTTCTCTGATCACTGAAAACACAGTGATGTCGGATTCTACAGACAAAGGTTTACATGGAGAGATGCTGCTAGCCTGCAGCAGCTTCTGAAGATACACGGAGCAGCGAGTCTGCAGGTGCCCGGCCTCCCCCGCCCCAGGTAAGCCAAAGTCTTCCCTTGATAGGAGCAGTGAAGGGGACCCATTGATTTTTGTCTTAACGGGGAAGGCAGGTACTTGGAGCGTGCTGGAATCTCCAAGCTTCAGTGAGCCTTCATGCCTGCCCCACCACCAAACAGAATATGTTACCAGGCTCAGCTTCTGTTCAGAAAAGTGGGGGTGGGGAGTGGGGTGGGGTGGGGGTGGGAGTGTGTGTGGGGAGGCATGCTTGCACCTGCAAAATAAAACCTAAATGTGAAAACACCCTTATTTTTAAGAGCTGGAGCAAGTATGTTGCTCTGTTCACACAGAGGTATTGGGAAACTTAAGGCCCCAGGGAACAATAGAGCAACTGTCCGTTTTCATGGACCAGGAACAAGAGCAGGCTAGGGCATGTGTGTGGGCACCTCAGTCTCTTCTTTGTTGTTCTTGCTGCTTCATGTCACAACCCTAATATCAAGCTGACAGTATTTTTGTTGTTTCTCTGCTGCTGCCTTTAGGGTCATTTGCTATGAAGAAGGTGATCACCAGATATTTGCTGAAGGAATCAACCCTGACTTTGTTATTTACTGGAAGAAATGTGCCAAGTGTGACACAATGGAAGGCTTAGATCTTTATTGCTAGTGACATCAAGTCTCTCAGAGGCCTCTGTCGTTGGACTTCTGGAGTCATCTCTCTCCACACCACGGTGAGATAGAGAGGCTGGTGTAGAGGAGGACCAGTAAGCCTGGGCAGAAAAGCCAGTACAAGGTCACTCTTGCTGTGTGCATACAGGGACCTGCCTCTGAGGTTCACTCCAAGGCCACTCCAACATGATGGAATATAACAGAATCCTGAACAAGGATCAGAAGTGAAAACTCATAGAGAACGTATTCAAAAGCACTACAAAATCCACGTGTGTGTGTATGTGTGTGTGTGTGTGTGTGTGTGTGGTGGTGATGGTAGCTCCACATAATCCACTTTGTGGTGTGGAGCCCCTAGCTCCGCAGAGCCTCTCAGCCTTGTTTGACTTATAAATGTTGGATCAAGATACATTGTATACATGTATGTAGCTGCCAGAGAATAAAAGATGTTCTGAAAATAAACAAATGTGGTTATTCCATTAGAAAGGGAGTGGAATTTGGCCTGTGACAGACTGCAGGGAGTGGAATAGATACTTCTGCCAGAGAACATGTGGGAGAGTGGCCATGAGATTCCTGCTAGTTAGATAGTTCTCATCTGTCACAGTTGGTACCACAAAACAGCTAGGGCCTGGGCATCCTTAACTCTGTACTTAAGGTGACACAGGAGAAACCTTTTGTTTCCACTAAAAAGGTTGTTTTTTTTGTTTTTTTGTTTGTTTTGTTTTGTTTTGTTTTGTAAAAAAATCACAACTAGGCCTCTGATTGAGTTGGAGACATAGTTCAACTTGCTGTTCCATGGTCATTTTTTAAAAAATTAAATTGAATAAAATATTTAGATTTAGTATTTCTCATAATTTGAGATTAAATCTGCTTCCCCCTCCCCCCAAAGGCATTTTTTAAAGAAAAAAAAAGTCAGTTTTCATCTGCATCAGTCAGTTTTTTGTCACTATAACACAATGCCTGTAATGATTAAGTTATAAAGAAGAAAGGTTTATTTTGTTTTTTAGTTTTAATTCTTCCTTCTTTCTTTCTGTGGTACTTGGGACTGAAACCAGGGCCTCTTGCATAGCCCTATCATTATTATTATTATTTATTATCATTAATTATTTTGTATTTAGAGACAGGTCTCCCATGCTTGACTTGAGCTCTTGTGGGCCAGTCAGGCTTTTAACATTTTCTCTTCTTTCCTCGGCCTTCAGATAAGCTGAGATTACAGTTCTATCTACTAGGTCAGGATTTGTTTGTTGTTGTTGTTGTTGTTTGTTTTGTTTTGTTTCTTTTAAGTGTTGGCTTTTGAGTTTCTTACGTAAATGTGATTTATGGCTCACCTTTCTTTAATGGTCAACCCCAACCCTGAACCATCTCCTTCAGAGGGTATGACTCACCCCACTGGCTTTCCCTAAATGATCTGGGCCTGCCATAGAAAACAAAGGTCCTCCCAGGAGCTGAGACCCAAGTCAGGTGTCCTTTCTTGCCCAGAATGGGCTATCCTATACCTACCACCTCACATCAATTTTTCTGAAATTCATGTGTTGAAAATAGGATTTTTTTTTTTTACTTGCTGTTTACAGCTGTGTCTGATGTCTTTGTAAATGAGCATGCATCAGGATTTATAAAGTGGGCTTCAGACACTCAGAAGCCAGGAATTCTAGACTCAGCAGAGAATCACAGTCTCAGGGGGCCATGGCCGCTTATGCCTGTGATCACAGGACTTAGGAAGTGGAGGCAGGAGAATTGCCAATCAGCTTCTACTCTTCGGTTACACTGCAAATCAGAGGCCAGCTCCCCACCCTACCCCCCACCCAAGGAAGACATACAGCATCCACAAAGCTCCCTTGCTGTACAACCATTTTTATTTGTTTTTCCTTAGTACAGGATTAGTGGGCATCACTTGGTACTTGGTCCATGGTGTTCTGTATTCAGTGAGAGGTGGAGCTTTGTAACTCTGTCTCTTACTGTGCTGTGAACATCTTTTTGCATCACTTACTGTTTGCCTAGTGACTAATGTTCCATTGCCTCTCCCTGTCACAACTCATGGAACCAGTGTCCCACTACTGGATACCCATGCTCTTTCCACTCCTGATGTTTAACAAAGGCTGAGATGTGATTCCATCCATTTTTCACACATCTCTGAGAAGTTAAAATGTGAGTCAGAGTGTGCTACATCTTAAAAATATGCTGCTGATTGCCTTCCTGAAAGATTGTATCCATCTCCTACTCTCCCACCTACTCTGCTCCCAGACATATTATTTCAACTTGAGTTTCCTTGATTATAGATGGAGGAGGAAGAGGAGGAGGAGGAGGATATGAAGAAGGAGGAAGGGGGAGGAGGAGGAGGAGGAGGAGGAGGAGGAGGAAGAAGAAGAAGAAGAAGAAGAAGAAGAAGAAGAAGAAGAAGAAGAAGAAGAAGAAGAAGAAGAAGAAGAAGAAGAAGAAGAAGAAGAAGAAGAAGAAGAAGAAGAAGAAGAAGAAGAAGAAGAAGAAGGCCTTACCCTTTGAGTTAAGCCTACATGGAGGTCAGCCACATGGTGACAGGCAGTCACATGGCAGGGAGGAGGGCTACAAGGAAAGGGTAAGGAAGTCCAAGGTGTTAGGGGAACCGCTTAAAACAGAGACACAGAAAGAAATGTTTAAGTTTTTCGGAGTAATGAAGCTTCATGGCTTTGGTCCCACAAGAGACAGCCCTCTGGGCAGAAATTCTCAGAAGGGAAAGCACAGTATCTAGTTGGGGGTTAATTATTCTGCCCATTTCTTTATCAAGACGTTAGTAGTGGTCCCCAACCTTCCTAATGCTGTGACCCTTTAATACAGTTCCTCATGCTATAGTGACCCCAACCATAAAGTTATTTTCATTGCTACTCCATACTTGTAATTTTGCTACTGTTACAAATTGTAATAGAACAATATTTTTTTTTTTTTGAGATAGAGGTTTTCCATGGGGGTTGAGACTCACAAGGACTCACAAGTTGAGAACTGCTGCCTTATGATTTCCCAGGGATGGTCCCTTGGCCTGGTGATCAACCAGGCCAACTGGGATGCTAGGTCTCCAGCCACGCATAAGATTTCATCTTCTTAGCCATAGGCACTAGCTTTCCATTAGTGGACCTTTATCAATCTCTCCTCCACCCAACCCCATCAAGAAATAACCCTCAAATCTTTAAAAGGCTGGAATTGGGGCATAAACAGACCTCATTTTCACTATGAGAGCCAGTTCCAAATCTGTTGCCTGTTTATGATGTTTTGTTTCCCTGGGTCATTTGTAGACTCCAGGCAGGAGGGGGCTCAATGAAGAGGACCAGCATTCCCTTCAGAGAGAGAACCAAAGACATCCCTGGAATCACTGTTTTCATTTTGTATGTATCTGTTGTTCCCTGGGCAACTTACACTTTCCTAAATTTTTTTTACTTTTAAAAAAGTCTCCCACTAGCCTGGAACTCACTGAGTAGACTAGATTGGCTGGCCAGTGAGCCTCAGGAACCTCCCTGCCTCTGCCTTCTCAGCTATAGATTATATGGTCACGCAACCTTACCCAGACATGTTAGTTTGATGTGGGTTCTGGGATCAGAACTACATTACTGTCTGAGCTATCTCTCTGAAGATGAGTATTCTCAAAAATTATTGGCCATTTTTATTTATCCCTTCATAATAAAGTTGCTTATTTATTCTATTAAGCTTTACTTTTTCGTCACATATATTACTGCATTTTTCTGCACTGAGCTCAGTCGCCGTCCCTCCTCTCCCCCCCCCCCCCATGGCACATGGCACACTTATGGGTCTTGCTAGGTAGCTTAGGTGGACTGGGAATTGGGGATCCTTCTGCCTCCAGGTTCTGAGTGTTGATATCACAGGCGTAGGTTAGATTGCTTTTGAATTACCATGAATTACCCTTTAATTACCATGATGCCATGTCACATGTAAACCAAAGGCAAAGTAGTCTCAGGAACTTCCAATTGGCCAACAGTACTGCCCTCGGGTAAGACGGCAGGCCAGGGCAGGGCTATGAGCCTGTCTGATGTGCATTCTCAGCAGGTGAGCTCCACGCACAGGCAGGCAGCAGTTCCAGCTTGCTGACTTGGGAAGCAGAGGCCCCCCAGGGGCAAGGACTCTGCTCATGGCCCACTGGAGTCGAAATACTTCAGGTGCCCAGGCCAGCAACTCTGTGTGGAAATGGGAGATATAGGCTGGGAAGGGCATCAACATGCCCACTTGGAGGGCCTGTCCATAGGGCAGACCCCTTACTCTAAAAGGGAAATCCTAGGCTCCCACTCCTGTGGAAGGGCAGCTAAGCCTCCACCCCGGATGCTCTAACCCAGGCAGCAGTGAAAGGCAAGAGTCTCTTTGACAGGTCAGTGAGAAATTGCTCAGGGCCACCTCAGTCATCAAAGTAAATACCATAAACCTTTTCCAGGGGCCCGAGCTAGGCCCAGGCTGGCTGTGTTCCAGGCCCTCATGGCCATTGCTTCTGAAAACTAGTTCTGTGTTTGTCTTCAAAGACCTCTGCTATCATTAACAAGGCTTGGTATTTGTCAGCAGGGAAATAGGGGGGAGTTGATATTTATTAAGGACCTAAGTGCTGGGTACTGCTTTCAGCATATTCCAGTAGGCTGATTCAACTAAGGGAGGAATGGTCAACTGGCACTTACATAGTTCAGATGAGGAAGACTTGTTCTTTAAGGTTTCATATGTAAAATAAGGATGAAAAATCAAGGCTCTGGAAACCAAACCACTCTCCCCAGTCACTAAAATCAACAGCTTAGATGCTAAGAAGCATGAGGAGGAAGCGACATAGGAGGTGGATTAGCAGCTGGCTAGGAGGATTGCACACCAGTGGTCTACTGCACTTAAGGCCACTAGTGCTAACACGAACTTATCATGTAGTTCAAAATGACTAGAAGCAAAGATGTTGAAGGTTCCCATTACACACGAATCCGCGTGCACATGGGGGCACACACACACACACACACACACACACAACACACACAAAGGTGCTAAATACAACCACTCACCAGTCTGATCAGTGCATTGCAGATCTTGTGTCACATTATCACACCTTGTGTCACAAACACGCACAACTATTAGTTAAAAATTGAAAAATAGAAACAGACTCTTTTTTTTATTAGATATTTACTTTATTTACATTTCAAGTATTGTCCCCTTTCCTGGTTTCCCCTCTGAAAACCCCTTATCCCCTCCCCCCCAACTCCCTCCCCCCACTTCACACTCACCAACCCACCCACACCTACTTCACGGCCCTAGCATTCACCTACACTGGGGCATAGAGCCTTCACAGGAATAAGAGCCTCTCCTCCTATTGATGACCAACTAGGCCATCCTCTGCCACATATGCAGCTCGAGCCACAAGTTCTACCATGCGTACTCTTTGGTTGGTGATTTAGTCCCTGGGAGCTCTGGGGGTACTGGTTAGTTCATATTGTTGTTCCTCCTATGGGGCTGCAAACCCCTTCAGCTCCTTGGGTCCTTTCTCTAGCTTGTTCATTGGGGATTCTGTGCTCAGTCCAATGGTAGGGTGCGAGGATCCACCTCTGTATTGGTGAAGCCTCTCTGAAGACAGCTATAACAGGCTTCTGTTAGAACCAGGACTGGCCCACCTGGAGATCCATCTCATATACAATCACCAAACCCAGACACTTTTGTGGAAACACACTCTTGCCCTATGCGGTTCTAGATATGTGTGTGTGTGTGTACACAGCATCTTATAGCATCAAGTCAAATTTATTATATATTTATATTGTAATACATTTCACATAAAGCATATATTTAATCTACAGTACATATTGTTGTTTATAGCATTTTATAGTGTCAAGTCAAATTGATTATATATTTACATCTGTAATCTATTTCATATAGAGCATATACGTATCATACAGTATGTATTGTACAATATGCATTTTTACAAACGTATTTGACTTGATTCCAGCGAGACCATAGGCTTCCTTTACATTTCAGGAATTATGACGGACCACAAGAGTTTGGAAAGGAAGACACCTTTGTAATGTCTCTTTGTTTTGTTGTAGCAGCAAAACAGAGTGCCACTAGAACAGGCAGATGAGCCCTGGGCTGGTACTGGCCCTCTGGATGGGAATAGGCTCAGGGTCCAAAGCACCTGCTGCTGCTGCTTTGGTTACTGTGGAGATAGGCCCAGTAGAAGTACAATGGGGACAACTGAGAGCCTTGGATGACAGCAAGTTACTAATAGTATAGAAGTCTTTTGACTTGTTTAACCATTCCAAAGGACATCAGGCAGACATCAGCCTGTGTGTGTACATAGATGCTGTAACGGGAAAGGGACAATCTACCTAACCTGTAGCGATCCCTCCCTAAATATTGATAACTTCCAGTTCCTGCAGCTTGTTTGACTGTTTGTATTACATATATCTTTTTTATCTAAGTGCAAGGACAACCTTTTCAGACAGGTCATACCCTTTTCTATAACAAATTATCTTAAACGTGTGGTGGTTTAAAACAATAAGCCTTATCTCACATAGTTTCCTAGGGTCAGGAATCTAAGCTATCAGCTAAGATTGCAGGCACCTGAAGGCTTAGCTTCAAAGGCTGGGTACTTGTCTCTGAGCTCACTCACGAGACTGAGGCAGGAGACTTAAGAGTTGGAAGGACCTCACAGATAAGGTAATGATTAATCTTGTCAACTTGGAATGATCTAGACTCAGCAAAGCTCAGAGGGAGTTTCTAGATTGGGTCAACTGAGGTGGGCTGGGGGTCCCTGACTGAATAAAATGGGAAGCCATCTGAGTCTCTGCTTTCATCTCTCCTTCCTGGCAGCAAACACAAGCTCTAGCCCTGATTACTTCCCTGATGTGATGGACTGTACCCTATGATGGACTGTAACCCCAAACTCTGAGCCAAATAATCCCTTCCTTCCTTCTTTCCTTCCTTCCTTCCTTCCTTCCTTCCTTCCTTCCATGGCTGTGTCAGGTATTTTGTCACAGCTATGAGAAAAGTCATAAATACAGAGGGTAATCATGCTGGATAATTTTGTTAATGACACAGCCAGAGCTATCTGAAAGGATGGAGCCTCAATTGAGAAAACACCTCCATGAGATCCAGCTATAGGGAATTTTCTTAATTAGTGATTGGTGGGGAACATCATCAATCCCTGGAAAGCTCGAGCCACAAGTTCTACCATGCGTACTCCTGGATTCTGTAAGAAAGCAAGCTGAGCAAGCCATGAAGAGCAAGCCAGTAAGCAGTACCCCTCCATGGCCTGCCTTCAGGTTTCTGTCCTGTTTGGTTCTGGTCCTTACTTCCTTCAGGGATTGACTATGATATAGAAGTGTAAGCCAAATAAACCCTTTCTTCCGTAAGTAGTTTGGTCTTGGTGATTCATCCCAGCAACCAAAACCCTAAGTAAGGCAATATGAAGCCCTGAAAGTTCCACCCTGGGAAATTGGTCAATACTATTTATAAAGGAGCATTAGGTTTCAACTTTGACCGCTCTTACTATGCTTCATGTGATGGCCTCTACCAAGTCATGACTGATAAGAAATCCCTCACCAGATCTGGCCACCAGGACTATAAGAAAGAAATCTCTATTCCTTATAAAGCACCTGGTCTGTGGGACTCTGTTAGAACAGCCCACCGAGCAGAAAACAGCTGTGACCCTTCCAAGGCTGTCATAAAAGGTGTTACCCTGTGACATATAAGTCTGCAGTCCAGAGGGATGCATACTTACTTTTTAAAAGGACTTTGCTTGTTTTGTTTGTTTTACAATCCACATTACTCTAAATACATCTCAACTGAGCTGTTACAGCATCTTATTCGGAGGAAACTAAAGATGGACTTTGCAGGGACATGGATACCTCTAAGTCCAATAGCATTTAGCCAAGGATTAGACTCTGGTGAAATGTTAATGTGTTTTCTTGATTTCTTTGTACTCCATGAGTCCTACATAGCCACAAAATGCAGAGCATTTGGGGGTGTGCTTGGTCTGAGGGAAATTCCCTATCCTTTCCCCCACTTATTTCTAACTTACAGAGAAATAAAATTGAAGTAAAAATAATGACAGCTACCATTTATTGTGTGTTTATAATATGCCCTTCATGAGGGTTTTTTCCTACATGCCTCCATATTTCATAGTGAGAAGGACCCAAGACTAAGGGAATGAGTTCTTGAGGTCTGCAGTATATGAGTTATGTCTGAGTGTTTTAACCAGTGCATTGTCCATCATAGTCTATGGAATTATAAATCTTGCTTCAAGAACAAATGGCACTGAGTTATAGAGTTTATTAAAACTCTGTATGAGAAATGACCAGAAGTCTTTTTGTAGAGTTTGGTAAATGAGGTCTTATTATTTAATGTTTTAGAGACGGCAACTGTACACAGAATATGCTTAAAGAACAAGTGTAGCATAAATTCTTTTAATATTTTACTTGGCGTTTGTAAAAATTTACAAATATTTGTGAGGTGCGATGTGATGTTTTGGTTTGTCAGTATATGGGTATGGATTCATGTTAATTAATAATTTTGATCATTTACTTTGGTGAACATGTTCCATTCCCATTTTCTATTTTGATATACAAAGGCACTGGTGCTAAGCATGCTGGCCCTTCTTGTGGCATAGAACACCAGAATTTACTTTCCTGTCAATAACATGGTGCCGTCGACTAACTACGTCCTAGTCCTTCCTCACTACTTTCCCCATCTCCTCCTCCTTTGGGCACATGCCCACTGGTGGGATTGCTGGACGTGTGGTAATTTCACCGTTTCAAGGACCTCCTGTTGTGTACCCCACAGTAGCCTCACTAATTGACATCCCTGTTAACTAAATAAGGGTCCCTCCTTCTCATGTCCTTGTGGGCGTGGTTACTTGTTGGTTTTATAATAGCTGCCCTCCATCAGTTCTGATTTGTGCCATCTTGATGATTGGTAATAGTGATCATTTTTATATGCCTGTTGGCTATGTGTCTGTCTCCTCCTAAGAAATATCTTCCAGATCTTTAGCACATAAATTATTAGGCTGCTATTTAGCAAAAGCCCAATCCACCGCTATAAGCTTGATATTGGTTGAAGTAGTATAACAATTGTCACCAGGATTTAGCTTATACAGGAGATTTTGGGTCAATTCTAGGTATAGCAGAATAAGTCTAAAGAAACAAATACAAAAGAAAGCAACAGGGTGAATATTCTGATCAGTTCTGTCAATCCCAACACTGTAATGACCAGCTCAGCCCTGATCGGATGGATTCCACCATGTTGAAATGACTTCATTACCTTTTAACTTTTGTTCCTTCATTATTTGATGTAGTTTATTGTCCCTGGGATACTCTGATCACTTTGTCCCATCATCCTTATAAGATCAAAAGTATCTGTACTCATCTCTCAGTATCCTGGAAGCATTGGCTTCAAGATCACAGTGGCCACCAAAATTAATGGGTGGTCAAGTCTCTTATAGGAAAAGGTTAGCTGAAGAGACGGTTAGGTAGGTAAGAGCACGTGCTGTGAGCTCAAACACCCAGGGCTCATGCAAAGCAAAAACCACGCAACAACCGAAAACCCTGTGTGTGGCTGTGCATGTCTATAACATTAGTTTGAGGAGACACACACACACAGACACACACACACAGACACACACACACACACACACACACACACACACACACACACACTGATAAATATATAAATGAAAAATTTTAAAGGAAAAGGTGACACATTTTCCTATGGTCCACACACATCCTTCTGAATACTTTAACTCATCTTTATATGACTTATTTTCCTAAAATAATATAAGTGCTATATAAAGAGTTATTATACTATATCAATGATAAGAGAATCCTCTGTCTACATGTGTGACAGACTGAAAGACACAGGCATGTAACACCATTTCCACTCTAACCTGGCAATTGGAACTATATAGCTGGTGGATGGTTGAATTGTGACTATGTATGCAGTGCCCATGCATATAGAGAATACTGTATACTGTAGAGCCTAGGTTTGTGTGCACCTCTGGGAAATACTACCAGTCACATCAAAGGACCAGTACCATGTCTAAAACAGTTTTCTTTCTTTTTTATTTTGTTAAGATTTTTTTATTGGATATTTTATTTATTACATTTTAAATAACCCTTTTCTGGTTTCCCCTCTGGAAACCCCCTATCCCATCCTCCCTCCCCATGCTTCTATGATGGTGTGCCCCCACCCACCTGCCCACCCACTTCTACCTCCCCCACCCTGGCATGCCCCTACATTGGGGCATGGAACCTTCCAAGAACTAAGGGCCTCTCCTCTCATTGGTGTCCAACAAGGACAACCTCTGCTACATATGCGGCTGGAGCCATGGGTTCCTCCATGCATACTCTTTGGGTTGGTAGTTTAGTTCCTGGGAGCTCTGGGGGGTCTGGTTGTTTGATATTGTTGTTCTTCCTATGGGTTGCAAATCCCTTCAGCTCCTTCAGTCCTTTCTCTAACTCCTCCACTGGAGACCCCAATGCTCAGTCCAACGGTTGGCTGCAAGCATCCACCTCTGTATTTGCCAGGCTCTGAAGAGCCTCTCAGGAGACAGCTATATCAGGCTCCTGTCAGCAAGCACTTCTTGGCATCCACAATAGTGTCTGAGTTTGATATCTGTATATGGAATGGAGCCCCAGGTGGGGCAGTCTCTGGATGGCCTTTCCTTCAGTCTGTGCTCCACACTTTGTCTCCAAATTTCCTCCGATGAGTATTTTGTTCCTCCTTCTAAGAAGGACCAAAGCATTCACACTTTGATCTTCCTTCTTCTTGAGCGTCACGTGATCTGGAATAACAAAAACCTAGGATAGCAAAAACCATTCTCAACAATAAAAGAACTGCTAGGGGGAATCACCATCCCTTGACCTCAAGCTGTACTACAGAGCAATTGTGATTAAAAACTGCATGGTACTGGTACAAAGACAGGCAGGTAGATCAACGGAATAGAACTGAAGACCCAGAAATAAATCTACACACCTATGGTCACTTGATCTGTGACAAAGGAACTAAAACCATCTAGTGGGAAAAAGACAGCATTTTCAAGAAATGGTGCTCATTTCTGGTGGTCAGCATGTAGAAGAATGCAAATTAATCCATTCTTATCTCCTTGCACAAAGCTCAAGTCCAAGTAGATCAAGAACCTCTACATGAAGCCAGATACACTGAAACTAATAGAAGTGAAAGTGGGGAAGAGTCTTGAACACATGGGCACAGGGGAAATTTTCCTAAACAGATCACCAATGGTTTATGCTCTAAGATCAAGAATTGACAAATGGGACCTCATAAAATTGGAAAGCTTTTATAAGGCAAAGACACTGTCAATAGGACAAAATGGCAACCAATAGTTTTGGAAAAGATCTTTACCAACCCTACATCTGATAAAAGGCTAATATCGAATATATACAAAGAACTCAAGAAGTTAGACTCCAAAGAACCAAATAACCCTATTAAAAATGGGTTACAGAGCTAAACAAAGAATTCTCAACTGAGGAATACCAAATGGCTGAAAAGCACCTAAAGAAATGTTCAACATCCTTAGTCATCAGGAAATGCAAATCAAAACAACCCTGAGATTGCACCTCACACCAGTCAGAATGGCTAAGATCAAAACGCAGGTGACAGCCGATGCTGTCGATGCTGTCAAGGATGTGGAGAAAGGTTGGTGGGATTACAAGCTGTTACAACAACTCTGGAAATCAGTTCGGCGGTTCCTCAGAAAATTGGACATAGTATTACCTGAGGACCCAGCTATACCACTCCAGGGCATATACCCAAAAGATGCTCCAACGTATAACAAGGACACTCACTCCACTATGTTCATAGCAACCTTATTTATAGTAGCCAGAAGCTGGAAAGAACCCAGATGTCCTTCAACAGAGGAATGGATACAGAAAATGTGGTACATTTACACAATGGCATACTACTCAGCTATTAAAAACAATGAATTCATGAAATTCTTAGGCAAATGGATGGAACTAGAAAAATATCATCCTGAGTGAGGTAACTCAGTCACAAAAGAACACATATGGTATGTACTCGTTTGATAAGAGGATGTTAGCCGGAAAAGGTGCTTTTTCCTGACCTCCTAACCTTCTGTGGTTGTTGTTCAAAAGTAAAGCAATTCATTCCTGAGGCTGCCAAAAAGTAGCTGCTGCCTCTGGATCAGGAGACCAGAGCCACTTCTGTGACAGTATGCAGGAAATAAGTGCCAAGGTTGCTTAACAAAGGTCACCCGTCCTCAGGGAGCTCATCCCCACAGTGGGAGAGCACATTCCTGAAAGTCCAGTGATTTCTGGGCTGCTGGCTACCTGAGGTGAGAGAAGCTAACAGTGAATCAGTCTGTGACCAGCCCTCAGGATGCTGGAGCCATTCTGAAGCGCTCTCTGATTCTGTAAGATAAACAGCAGCTTCCTGGGAGTCACAATGGGAGTGGCACAGGAGGGTTGTGATCAGTGCGTAGGCACAGAGAGCAGAAGGGCAGGCAGCCCTGCCCATTCATGCTCTCTGAGCACACCCCAGTTTCCTTACCTATGAGGCTGAAAGGGTTCAAGTCCCTTTGCCACCATGCTGCCATGAGAATCAAGCGGGAAGCATACATAAAAAGGGCTTACAGTAGTACCTAGAACACAGTGATGTGCTCAATGTGTGGGTTCCCACAGCCCAGCACAGTGTGTTTATTCCTCATGATCTGTGAAGTCAGGTATTGTTCAACTGCATTTTACAGGGGACAAAAAAAAAAAAAAAAAAAAAAAAGAAAAAAATGGATTTGGAAGGACACACAATAATGGGCAGAAGGCAATCAATTTCAATCTGATGGGCTCTGGAAGTAAGATCTGTCATGGAGGTAACACCCAGCAACAGAGCTCTTAGGAAGATGGACCGACCTGTGTGATTGACATCCAGGTGCCTCTGCTGATGACTCCCGTCCCCAAGGGTGAGAATGTGTCTGTTTAGCTCATCAGTGCCCCCACAATGTCCTGTACAATATGCGCCAGGTATGCAAAAATCAAGTAAGTGAGCTACCAAAGGGATGCTCATTTGACCTACGTTCTGTCAGTCGCACAGGGGATATAAGTGCCTGGATTCCCAGGAAGAATGAAGGAAACTGATAGCTAAAGCTAGGCTAGCCTGGGATCTGACCATCAGGCTTTTGTCTACCCTCCCCGCCCTGCCCCCTTGAGCTGAATTCTTGAGGAATAGGAGCCAATTTAACCTAGGGGATGTTGGGACAGAAGAGGAGCAATGGGCCTCTGTTAGATTATTCTTTTATTTTCTCATGAGCTGAGGCAGGAGAACATGACTATTGAGAAGCCTGAACTACGCCCTTCTTGTACCTGAATCTTGTTGCTATCATTCTAATGGGTCACCCTGTCACACATGAGATCGTGGAGATATAACAAGGGAAATCCCACTGGGCACTGCCTTCTCGATTGTCCTTGTCCTTTGCTTCTCTGGTCTGTACCAGAACAGTCTGATCTGTGTCATGTGGCTTCAGACGGTGTCTTGTAGCCTGAGATGCGATTTTTGCTGAGTCAGCCAGTTCTCTCTGCACCATGCTAAGCAACAAACACAGTCCTAGCATGTCATTCTTGGCTCTGTATGTTACATCGCATGACAACTGTCATGGATGCCATTGCCCTGCACACAGATGTCTGTTGAAAGGACCTCCCTGTCAACCTGCTATTCCAACTTGAGGAAAATTCTGGCAGCTTTCGTTCCTCTGCCTTTACTTCCCACAAACCATTGCAGTGGACAGGGCACAGGGAGACTTTTCCATTTCCAGATGAGGAAAGCACAGAGAGATGCAGGCATGCTTGTCTGCCATGAAATTCTCTGGCAGTTTCTATCTGTCCTGGCTGAGGACCAACAGTGTCAGAGACAGTGTGTCCTGCCCAAGCCACAGGTGGCTCAGGTCGCTCTGCAGCTCTACCCACAGTCCCCAAGGGGTCATTGCCCTTTGATCTCTATCACATGGCTTACCTTGACCCATCTCAAGTCTGCAGCAAGCGGTGTTTGTCCAATACTCAGTGTTGACCATCCCCTGGGGACTTTGGCCTGCCCTGGCTAGCCCTCCATCCACAGATGCTAGTAATCAGGAAGTCAGCAGAGTGTAGGGTGGGAGGAACCCGATTCTCTAAGCTCAGATTTTGTTCTAGTTGCCAGACTATGTCAGTATGTTTCCCCAGCCATCAGTGTGTTTGAGAATCCCCTGCAGGGTCTGCTGGAGTTTCTGACCTGCTAGGTCTGAATTTGGACAGTTTCCAAGTGGTGACTCTATTGCAGATGCTCTGTTCGAAATAACTGCATAAGCAGCCAGCCCGGTAGGGAGGCCCCCACTGTCTGCGACCAAGAGTTGAAGCTGCTCACCCCAGAATTCAGAACGAAAAGATCCGTTCTGGGCCACAGAAAGTCAGCTGCCAGAAAAAGACTGTCACTCACAGAGTAATGCCTTCTGGAAGAATTCGCTTGTTCTCAAGCCCTCCTCCCTGTGTCTGGATAAAGCAGAGATAGCAGGAGCTTTGAAAGCAGTCCTGGTCATAAGCCTGCATTCATGATGTGATGTTTTTGTAACCTCCTTGACCACAGAACAAACCACTCATGAGGTTGCTAGGAGCTTCAGTCACATGCATCCAGCCTCCCTAATAACCTGGGTGGAGAAGAATTGCAGAAGGTTTAAGGAGCATCAGTAACAAGGCCTTGGGTACCTTTCTTTCCATCTGTGCCCTCTGGCCATGAGAGCAAAGAGGATATTCTGGCCGACAGGAGAGAGAGCGCAAATGAGCTATTACAAAGACAGGAGTTTTCTCTATGTTTCTCTGTGCTCTAAAAGGTTCCATCAAAAGTCCTTGACAGGTACTTGGGAGCAGGACACAGGACACAGGGCAGTCATACTCCCCAGCTTGCTGGGAGATGATTGGAAACATGAGACAGAGGGGGTTTTAGATAACTGTTCCGACTGCAGACATTTCATTATTTCTTTGTGTTGGGAGCACTCAAAATCCTGTCAGAACCTGTGAGATAGTCCAGCAGGTGAAGGTGTCTGCCTCGAGCCTGAGGAACTGAGGTGGATCACCACGACCCACAGGGAGGAAGGAGAGAGCTGACTCCTATACTTTGTCCTCTGATTTCCACATGTGCACCAGGGCTTCCCACTTCCATCACATTCACAAAATGCACAATAAAAAAATGTCAGCGGACAAGTGGTTGACGTCATCTCTATCTCTCCCTGTCTCTCCATCTTCCCGCCCCCCCCTCCCTCAACCCTTGGTATGGAACTCTGGTCATCAGTCTTAGCTGTAAACCTCCCTTACACATTCAGCCATATCTCTGGCTACCGGTTGTTTCAAAATACTCAAGTTAATCATTGTCAACCCCTGTTCAACTGAGTTCTAGCGCGCTGGACCTTACCCTCCGCTCAGGTGATCTCATTGTGTCTACACTCTTTCCTTCCTCCCAACACCCTTACCGAGTCTTACACACCTCTGTCCCATTCTATTTTCTTGACGTTCATCTGTCAGATTCCACATGTAACTGGGAACGTACTTGTCTTTATGTGCCTGACTTATTTCACGGAATCATTTCATTTTTAACAAATGGACGCCAGTGCTGGGTTTTGGAGGGCCCTTCTCTGAGGACAGTTTGTCCACTACGTCAGTGGGCATGTTGCCTCTGAGAAAGCACTACTGCCCATGCCCAAGGCAGCAGTCCTACTCAATACATACAGATCCCCCAAATTTGTTAGATGTCTTTCCCCAAGAGATGTCATTGTGTCATCTTCTAAAGACCAAATGATGTCTAATACGTGGCAACTGGAGCTTTAGGGCAGCTCCAAAAGTCAGAAGGGGGTTAGAGTAGTCTCAGCTTTTCATTAGCACGGAGGGGAAGCTCTTCAATGTCCTTCTAGAAGAACCACCTCCCCCACTTCCTCTTGCTTCTCTTTGCATCCTAAAAAGAGCCTTTTGATAAGCTTCTAAGTAAGAAAATTGGATATTGAGGTTTCTCTAGGCAAATATCTGAGCTTTTTTTTTTATTAATGTAGAAGTAAGCTATGTCTGAAATTAATGGTGCAAATATCACCGAGCAACTTTTATTTATTTATTTGGTGGCAAATATAATTCTAGGCATGTGACATATAAATAAAAACAATGTTGAGCCTCCCTCCTCAGCCAAGGGTTAGGCAGACAAGAAACAGAAACGACAAGTACTGGGACAAATGGAACAGATAGCACAAGGAATGGGGTTTGGAAAGGCTGTGGGGTGTGTGTGTGTGTGTGTGTGTGTCTGTGTGTGTGTGTGTGTGTCTGTGTGTGTGTGTCTATGTGTGTGTGTACATGTGTATGTTCATGCCTCTCTCTCTCTCTCTCTCTCTCTCTCTCTCTCTCTCTCTCTGTGTCTGTCTGTCTGTCTGTCTGTCTGGGACAGGCTGTTGCTGAATATCCCCCAGTCTCAGGTCTTTCTGGAGAAGAATTGCTGGTGAGTCTTTTTAAGTCAGGAATAAGGGTTAGGTTCCAGAACAGCAAGCAGAAATGTTCCTGTGGTTTTGGCGAACACAAGAAGAGGTCGAAGGCTAAAGGTGGAATTACAGGAGGAAAATGTAAATTAAAATCAACTGACACCTGGTAGTCTGAATCTCTTTCCCTCTGACTCTCTCAGAGCCTGGAGCTGTATAACAACAGTGACTGGTTTCCTAGAACCTTCTCCTGTGCTGGAGAGGGAAGACATGGTGGCCATTGAGTGTGTGTGTAAGGGGAGAATATCTTTGTACATTCAGTGTGGAGTTTTTGGGTTTGGGGGATAGGACCCAGAGCTCCGTGACTGCTAGTCAAGAACCCTACCACTAGGTTATCCCTCAGCCTGATCTGATGTTGACATACACACTTACCAGCTTCCTAGCCCCACCCCTGCTGAATGGGAAGTTAGCCACGAGGAGTGTTGTGAGGGGTGCATGTTCTATGGCTATCCAGAGAGCACAGCTGCTTTCTCCTGAATTATCCACAGCTCACAGCAGCACACGCGTCAACACCATTAACAGCAATGTGGAAGGTGACTTTACACGTGATATAGAGCCCACAGGGGCCATGGAAAGCAGGAGCTGTTCTGTCAAATTCCAATTACCATGATCATTAATGCCACCACAGGTGACAAACAGGGTCATGTAGCTCTACCCCTGCTGTGTCTAACTTGAAATATATGCTTTAAGAAATTCCCTCAGTGACAGAAAATTCCATAGAGCTATTTGGTGGGTTACACACTGTTAGAAAAATGATCTTTAGTTCAATAGTGCAGGGGAATTCTTTAGAGACATCTGGTAATGCTTGAAACAGGGACTGTGAGGGTTGCCCAAAAGAAGTTCAAACGGAGGTTGGACAGTGATGGAAATCCCTTCTTTCTTGATCCCTGGTTTGGAGCTTAATTTTCATCCAGAGAGATACTCCCGAGAGAGAGAGTTAGAATATCAGATTTTTTTTCTACATCCTTTTTTTTTTCTTTGTGCTACCGCATCTCCTAACATAGAGGCATTACCATCCTTTGATCCAGGCATAAGAGTCTGTCTCCACCATCCTCCAGGGAATGCCACGATGCCAGGGTGTAACACCGTGAGCTTGTCTGAAATCCTGTGAGTGTTTCAGTCCTTGCTTCTTTCTTTGGGATAATGCCTGATCTGCCCAGGTGGATCCCTGCAGGTGGGGTTGCCCAGTTGCCCTTGACATGGTAAAGCAAGTACTTTATCCCTGAGCTAGGTAGGTCCCTAGCCCAATCCGATTCTAAGGAATCCCAGGTGAAAGGTCACCCACTCGTGGGCCTTCATGACACTCCTTTAGCAGGGTCATATGAAATCAAAGAAACAAAATGATGTTGATGGACTAACATCGAGAGACTCAAGATGTGTGTGTGTGTGTGTGTGTGTGTGTGTGTGTGTGTG
>NC_034605.1:37672170-37687516 GCF_900095145.1 Mus pahari
GGAGACAGAGACAGAGAGAGAGAGAGAGAGAGAGAGAGATCGAAGAAGATGCTCCCTCTTTTCCCATTATTGGTGTGAACAGAATAAAATTCTACTGGTTCTAAATTTTTTATAATTTGGCCAGGAGACAATTTGTTATTTGTCTTCCTATTCTTAATTGTCAAAATAACCTTTTAAACAAATTAAGTATACAAATACTACCAGGAGAGGGAAAATGACTAAAGTAGCTAACAGAAACAAACAAACAAAATGAAACAAACAAACAAACAAAAAAAACCAAGTGGAATCTTTGAAGTTCTTATCCACAAATGCTTTGTCTGAATTCCAACATGTGTCCGCCAATTATTAAAGTGCATGCATATGGATTTCTGTTCTTAATTGTATATATGTAAAACTATTAAATGTGGGAACGCAGAGATGGATCACTGATGTTTGCTTCACAACCACGAGGACCAGGATTTGGATCTCAGTACTCACATAAGAAGTTGGACAACTGGCACACATCTTTAGCTCCAACTCAAGAGGGAGGGGACAGGAGGAAGGAATACTGGAGTTTGCTGGCTTCCAGCCTAGCTAAGGAAACATGAGCCTTGGGTTCAGAGAGAGAGGCCCTGGTTCAAAGGAAAGGGTGGTAAGTGTTAGAAGAGACCATTCAATGACTTCTTTTGCCTCTCTGCACAGATGTGCACACATGCATATACACATGTGTATCTATACACACAAGTAAATACATGGATGAATCTTTAAAAGCTGAATTAAATAAATCTTTAAAAAAATAATACCTTTGGAACTTTTAAACTTCCATTCCAAAATAACATGTTCATAAAACTGTGTCGTGTTTTTAATGACCCTGTCTTTTAAACTGATGGGTAAGTTGCTGAGTTTTAAATTTACCTCTTTGGTCTCTCCAGACATGCAGATGGCCAGCATTTCTCTGCTTGGAATAATCTTCTCTTATTTTTGATTCAGTTACATTAAGTATAAATATTAATGAAGCTCAGTGGGATTATCTCCACACATGTGGATAGCATGTCTGGTCCAATCCAGCCTTTAATAGTGGAAAGACAGGAAGTGGGGCATGTGAATTCTCTTTATGGTTCTGCTCAGGTCTGTTGTCAGGCATTTCCTCAGGGGACTTGAACAATCGTCTACCCAACCCCGAGAGAATACAGAGGACAGACTAAAGAAATGATCCCAGCCAGGTCTAACTTAGTGTACTGGGGTCACACAAAGGAGCATGAGTGTTTCAAAGGCAACTGCGTTATCCCAAAGCTCACCCCAGCATGATGAGAACTCACAAAACTAAATAGGGCAGCTCTCTGCCAAGACTCGCAGATCACTTGGCTGGAGAGTCTCCTTTCCCCAGAAATGGTACAGCCTAAATAACCCTTTCGGGGGAGCCTACTGCATCTTGTTTGAGAAAATTTCTGAGACTTGTGAATTTTGTTTACTTCCCGAGTGTATAGGACCTTCACCTGGATAGAACATTTCAATATAAAGGAAATAGCTCCCAATAAGGACTATCTCATGTATCTCCGACCTCTCATCTGTGGGGCAGACAATGGCAGATTGTGCTACACTTTGTATCTGGAGTGTTCTTATAGGGAACACATACTAAAGGTCTAGGCTGCAGCCAGTAGTGCTACTAGCATGAGGTATAAAACCTTTTGCAGGTTGGGCGACTGGGAGAAAAAAGTTATGTCAATTGATGTATATCCTAGAAGAGGATATTGGGACTCTGTCTCTGCCCTTCTCTGTGCTTCCAGGCCACCATGAGACGAGAAGCTGTGCTCTGGACACCGATCCTCACCACAGTCCTCCAAACAACAGAGCCAAGCAACCATGAGCCCAAATCAGTCTTGCAGATCTTTTTCTCAGGTGCCTTGACACATAGTAAAAGCTGTGGACCACAGACTGGTCCATACGTTGTGAAACTTACTGAGGTCATAGAACTCTTTCACTAAACATACCCTTGTACATGGCGAACAGACAGAGGGGCGCTGGGGTTTTGGTGTTTCGGTTCTATTTGTTGTTTTTGAATTAGATGCTGGGAACTAGGTAAGGTGAGCCCTAGGACATTTTCCCAGAGAACTCCCACTGTTCCACGGAACTGTTTAAACTCCATTAGAATAAATGAAGTCTTTCTTTCTATTAATCCCTCTGACAGGTTTTAAGCCAGAAAGAATTCTGCAGTGAGGAATGTTCAAAAAGTCAAGATATTGCTTTACAAGGCACTATTATAAAATCAGCTTTTTATATTTTGAATTTCTTTAAAATAAAGTATACTCATATAATTTTTTTCCATGAAAACCTATTTGTTCTCATAGCTAGAGTGTGTTTACAATACATGAAATGGCTTTAATGCATTCAGGGATGCATTCAGCTTGGCTGGAAGAAATTGCCATAATGAAGGTCCCTCCCTCCAGCCTTGGGATGAGGGCTGGCAGGGATGGGGAAGCTGAAGAGCCTCCCTGAAGCATCCCTGTCTCCTTCAGAGCCTCAGTGCTGGGTGCTAGCGAAGCCATCTGGTCTCTGTGCCCCAAAGCACATGGCTGGGGACAGCCTCAGGAATTCGGATTGCTTCTGAAACCGTGTAGCTACAAAAGCAAGCAGAGAAGAGCTGAGCCCTTCGCGCAGTCTCTCAGCAGACTTCTCTCTGCTTATAATCATTGTCTGTTGTTACTTTTTATTCACTTACATTAGCTGTGCATATTAATGAGGCTCACTGAGATCTTTCTACACATGTAGACCGCATGCACTGATTCCATTCAACCTTCTCCGTAATCGATAATTTACTTTCAGGTCAACTTTTCTTTGTTTCTACATAGGATGTAGTATCTTTCTGTGTTTGGCTTATTTTCTTCAATATAATGTCCTCCAGTTCTATCCATTTTGTTACAAATGATCAGGTTTTATTATTCTTCATGTCTCATTAGCATTCTGTTGTGGATGTACGTGTGTGTGTGTGTGTGTGTGTGTGTGTGTGTGTGCCAGCGTGTGCACATGCGTGTGTACTACATTCATCCATACTTCTGCTTTGAGCACTAGGCTTTTTTCAGACATGAATAGTCTTGCTTAATAACTGGCTATGCCCATATCTCTTCTGTCATATCAATTTCACATCCTTTCCATATACACCAAGGAGTGGGATAGCTTGATCCTATGGTTCTAGCTTTAGCATTTGGAGGAGTCTCCATACTGCTCTCCATTGTGGCTGCACAAGTTCATGTTGCCACCAATAGTGGATGGAAGGCCTCACTTGTTCTCATTCTCATCAATATCTTAATTTTCAAAAAGTTTTGGTAGTAATAGGTCTAGTTGGGCTGAGGTGTCTTCTTGTAGTTCTAATCTATACCAAATGAGGGCAGCACTGAGTGCTTTAGCATGTGTCCCTTGGCTGTTTATTTTCTTTGGTTTGGTTTGGTTTGATTTGGTTTGGTTTGGTTTGTGGAGACTGGGTTTCTCTGAGTAGCCTTGGCTGTCCTAGAACTTACTTTGTAGACCAGGCTGGTTTTAAACTCAAAGCTATCCACCTGCCTCTGTCTTCTGAGTGCTGCTGGAATTGAAGGTGTGAGCCAACACTGTCTAGCAAGCTGCTTACATTTCCTTTGGGATGTATCTGTTCTGATTATTTGTTCATCTTAAGATCGGATTGCCTGGAGGCTTTTTATTTGTATTTTTGAGGTATATATTCTGTATACTAATCCTTTACCAGATGAATATTTAGTAAATATTTTCTCTCATTCTGTAGTTGTCTGTTTTGTTCATTATTTCTTTCACTATGCAGCTTGTATCGTGACAATCATATTTGTCAACTTTTGATTTTGTGCTCTGTCCTTCGGAGTCACTCAAGATTCACTGCCTATGCCAGTATCTTGAAGTATTTCTGAATCGTCTCACAGAGTTTCAGGCCTATGCTTTTCAAGTTGATTGTTGGGTACATGGTAAGTAGAGATTCCATTTTGGTCTTCTGCTGTGACTACCCAGGGATCCACTTGGTCTTCAAGTCAGGATGAGGTACAAAGGGCTTTAAGTACGGAAGTGAAGGTCTGGGATGAAGAATGGGTCAAAGGTTACGGCTTAGCAGAGGAAATAGTAGGCAATAAAAAGTTGTTAGGATCCTTTGCTCTCCCAACAATCCTTCAAAGCTAGAGTTGGTGTTTTTAAGTTAGGGAAATGCAAATATACTTAGTAGCACATGTGGTATACAGTCAGAGCTTAATAGACAGCTGCTTCTCTTTCAGCCAACAGCCCTTGTTGTTGGACCCGATGACTTCAGGATTTCACAGCCCCAAGCCCAGTTCTCTTCTTCGCCCCACACCAACTCTACAGCCCACCCTGTAGCTCTCTGGTATAAATGCCCCAGATCTCACACCAGAGGGTCCCCTAGTCCAGAGAGCATATGTCCACACTACGAGCAGGACTCAGGAGTATTCCGAAGCATCTCTGATATGAAGTTCCTCCAAGAAGTCAGGGCACAGAGAGTGGGGCTCTTGTAGACTCTCAAATCACAGATACTGGGAAGGCAGCTGAGTGCCGAGCCCTGTGGGTCAGAGGATATTTGAGCAGAAAGTATGGGAAGGGAATGATCCCTGCTTGTGAGAGACTTGTGAGAGATGACCATACATACATAAGGCCTTCAGGATTCAGCCCAGGCTCAGGCGAACTCTTCCACAGGGTGTGAACACAGTCCAAACTAAGCTGAGTGACTCTCAGAGGTCGTAAAAGCACATCCAGGTATCAAATCCTGATGGTCACCCCTGGGAAGAGAGCATAAAAACGGAAGAAGTCTTTACCACATAGATGTAACCAAACAACCACCAAGAACCTCTATGTTGCGAGCCATATCACTCGCCATTATAGGATGGCGCTGGCTTCCACTGCCCATCTGATAACAATAATGAGATGGCGCTGGCTTCCACTGCCCATCTGATAATAATAATGACTCAGCACAAGTCCTCTTTGCCCAGCCTTATGTTACTGAAGTGATTCTTGCTTTAGCCTATCCCATGGCAACAGTAAGACACAGAGCACCTGGGCAGTAAACGCTCCAGTATATAGGGCGGCCTTGCTAGTCCATTAGTGTTCCCCATAGCATCATGAAAGGCGTTCCTGAATAAAGTGCTGTTGAGAAGGGTCTCAGGTGTCGCGTCGTTCTTGCTGGTCAAGGCCGGTCGCGACACCTCTAGAGGACAGAAATGCAACCGAAGACCACTCTCCAACCCCCCAAAAACA
Organism: Mus pahari; assembly: GCF_900095145.1. Lineage (NCBI taxonomy): Eukaryota > Metazoa > Chordata > Mammalia > Rodentia > Muridae > Mus > Mus pahari. The sequence continues at coordinate 37,677,406 of NC_034605.1, forward strand.
TGGGAGCTCCCCTCAGTTTAACAGTAATGTATGGGAGTGTTCCAGGGACACCCACAAGTTTATGTTTCTCAGGAATCCATTCCCTCCCTACTCCCACCTCCATTTTAATCTTCTCCAACATGGAAGCCAGCCAATGAGAAGTTAGGCTTTCTAGAGCCAAGAGATGAATCTGAGACATGCTCTTACTATGTATATCCCAACTGGCTTCCAACTGTCCATTCTCCCTGTTGTTGGATCCCAAGGATGCAACACCACACTGGGCTCTTGTTTTTTCAATAGACTCTATACTGAACATACATGGACTCTCCCATTCTGAAATCCACCTCCATTCTGTAGTCGATAGTGTAAATGGGATAGAAACGGTTTAAAGTCTGAGGGAGCCCACTGATAGGCTCTACGCAGACAGTTATTTTACAACTTGAGTGTGAGATTTGGGATATTGGGATTACTGTGTGTAGTGGCTATTCCTGGTTGTCAACTTGACTGTATTTGGAATGAACTACAATCCAGAATTGGAAGGCTCACCAGTGAACCTAATCTGGAGGCTGGGAGATAGAAGTTTCTGATCTGGATCTTGGTATGGAGATCTTGAGGCATAGTGGCTATGGATTCCAGNAGATTAAGNCNGGNAGATCTCCNANTNCAAGGTCATCTGGGATTAAAGGTGTGGTGGCACACANCTTTAATCTGGGCTACACCTTCTGCTGGGGACCATATAAGGACATTGGAAGAAGGGAGTCTTGTTCTCGCTTTTTCGCCTGCTTGCCGTGTGGGACTAAGCAACTGCTAGATCCTTGGACTTCCATTCACAGCTACTACTGAACCATTGTTGGGAATTGGACTGCAGACTGTAGGTCATCAATAAATTCCTTTACTATATAGAGACTATCACTATCCGTGAGTTCTGTGACTCTAGAGAACCCTGACTAATACACTGTGGCAGGGCTGAATGGCCCAAAGGCTCCCAGTCCGGGGAATCTGTGCATTTCTTTCTGGTGTGGCTTCAGTCCCACTTCTTAGCACCTCCCTGCAGCAGAGATGAAGAAAGTAGCCATTTTGAGGGCCATGTGCCTGCATACATGTGAGTGACAGAGGCTCTATCAGGCCAGCCACCCCGGTCTCAGGACCTTCCTTAGCCCCTCCTTCTCCCACATCCCAGGAGTTCCAGGCCAAATTTACCACTGCCAGTGTTAGTCCTACTGCCTCAGCTCTATGCTCCCTGAGTGGAGGACAGGCATTCTCACAGGGCACTTGCCAGTCTCTTTTGCCTCTGGATTTCACTACAACCACTGGGCTTGTGAATGGAGCCACCCAGCAGGGCATGCATAGCTAGAAGCAACCACACAAGTCTGCACTCCCCCAAGGCCCTTCAGGCTTGACAGTGCTGGCTTTATTCTGACAAATACAGTCCACAACAACCCACTATATATTGTAAGCAGCTAGCAGGATTTAGAAGGTTCTCGATGCACAGAGCACCCCACGTGTATGTCTAGTTATCATGTGTCAGTAGTACACCTAGTACGTAGACTGATGCCTCGTGCTGTGGACTGTTTCAAGTCTGTTTCCCTTCAGCTGCAGCAGAAGCTACCTGAGGGTGGAGCCAGGGGAGGGCTTGGGGCTGTGTGTAATCCCTGGGGGCCAGGGTCTCCTCCTCCCTTGTCCAGAGCCCAGCCTTAAGCCTTCTCCTTCTTGGAATCATATCTGAAAATGGCTGTCCGCAAACATATTTAATCACAAGAACAGTAAAAGAAATTAGTGATAGGATTTGATGGTGCAATGATGAGTCCTCTTGATGTGTTTTACAAAGCCAAGGATGTGTTTTGTAGAGCACAGCATGGTGTAGTGGAAGGGGGTTCCTCAGTGGGCCCATGCTAAGGCATCCCACCTCCCCACCCCCCTGAGGTTCCAGCCATACAACAGGTCTAGTATAGAATAGAGTTTATTTGGGGGCATGGGAAGGTGAGTTGAGGAGGGAGAAGAGGCAGAGAAAGAGAGGGGACAGAGAAGGACAGAGAGGGGGTGGGGAAGAGAAGAGAAGAGAAGAGAAGAGAAGAGAAGAGAAGAGAAGAGAAGAGAAGAGAAGAGAAGAGAAGAGAAGAGAAGAGAAGAGAAGAGAAGAGAAGAGAAGAGAAGAGAAGAGAAGAGAAGAGAAGAGAAGAGAAGAGAAGAGAAGAGAAGAGAAGAGGCAGTCATTTTGCAATATGGAGAAACAAGCGGGAACATCAAAGCCCTGCTCAGAAAGGTTGACAGTGGGGAAAGGCAGTGCTTCGGAGTTTGTGCACCAAACTGGATGTGACATGAAATAATTATAAAATACCTTTAGTACTTAAGTAAATACTGGTTAGTTTTTCCTTGCAGGCAGATGTTTTGTCCACCACAACACTGATTTTATCTGGAGAATATTCCTTACGCTCTCTGTAATAGATTTGACTTCCACTGTCTCTTCAGCTTTCTAGGGATTCAACCCAGCTGATCCATCTATTTTCAGACCCTCATTTACATTTCAACCACCTGCTACCTTTACACAGCCTGCTGGCTTTTCTTCAGATAACACCCCCTGGTTTGTAGGCTTGGTTTATTTTCTTGGTTTTGATCTCTCCTCGTCTTATATTGTTTAAGGAAAAACCTGCAAGGCAACTTATAAACTGAGAGAACTGGGTAGATAAGTCACGACTGCGCAGACATCTCCGCTCCCAAGTTGGATTCTATTTTCCATAGCAGAGTTTTGGCTAGCATTTTTCTTTAACATCTGTGCATTTTGTGGTACTTCCTGAACCTCATGAAGATGAACTTTGTTAGGAATAAAATCCAGAGAACAGAAGGATGACAGGATGACAGAGCGGAAGCCCTTGGAGTTTAGCCGTGGAGGAAGCACATTTTCCCTGGCTGATGTGCCAGGAATCACCTTCTGCCTGCCCAGTGGAAAGTTTGTCTCCACCACTCCAGAGGCTAACTTTTGTTCTGAGGGTGCTAAGAGCACTTAAAATTTATGGAAGGGCTATGAACCACAGCATGGGGGGGCAGAAAGATTTTAAAATAAGCCGTTGTTGGGAAGATGGTTTGCTCTGTAAAGTGCTACCTGTGTGAGCGAAAGGACCTGAGTCCAGTTCCCAGATCCCACATTAAAATATGGCTGGATAAAGTGGTGGTGTAAGCTGATCATCCCAGCACTGGGGAGGCAGAAACAGGAGGATCCCTGGGGCTTCATGGCCAGCTAGCCCAGCTGAATCCAGGAGCTCTTTGTTCAGCGAAAGCCCCTGTCTCAAAAAATAAGTTGGAGAATGGTTGAAAAAACAGTTGTTGTTGGCCTCTACATGCACATCACACACACACACACACACACACACACACACACCCCACATAAACATACCACATTCACTCAAATGCACATATACCACATATCACACACACATACCACCCACCATACATACCACTACACACAAAAATACAATAAACACACATACCATACACTACACACACACATAAACACACCCATATACCACACACAAACATACAATAAACACACATACCATACACTATACACACACACACACACAAACAAAGCCACCATCTATACACACTCCACATACACACACATACACATACACCACATACCATACCACACCACACACACACCATACTATACACACACACCACTCTCAATGAATCAGCTGTTGAATTTAAACCTTATTATTTACATCATATACATCTAACTTCTTATTTATACAATGATGAAATATATTTTTATCTTACTGCATCATTAAACTAAAATATCAGTCTCCAAGGAAGCACCATTATTTAGAAGAAACCAATTAGACAGCAAGCCAAAGAATATGACTTTGTCTCCTGCCAATTAATGGCTGCACACACTCGGATGTCTTTCCCTCCCCTGTCTGAAGGATGCTGAAGCTGCTTTCTCAGCCTGCGAGTGCTTTGGTGAGCACTCAATACGATGCAAGTTTGAAAGGAGCTGGCAAGTCCTGTGCTCATATAAAGGCTACAATTACGCTGCATTGCATCCATCATGCTTGGAAAAGCCTTTCGCTCACGGCACTTTCCACAACGTAGCAGGAATGGTGTAGGATTTTAAATTCAACATAAAAGAAACGCAGCCGTTATGACAAGTTAATTCAGGGCTTGTGGTTCTTGTTTGGGAAGGGTGAGGCAGACAGACAAATCCTCACACCCTGAGCCTGTAAGGGAAGAGCTGTGTGGGTATATCCAACTGAACCCACCTGAGTGAGCACAGGTGCTTGCCCTTTCATGTTTATTCCCACATGGAGTTTACTTACCAAGGCATCTCTAACAGAAGACTGTCATCATGGACGTGTCCCCTCCATGTGCCCTTTCACTATCTCCTCCAGTAGCCCACTGATGTCCGGAAGACATAAGTGGAAAATTTCAGAAGTAAACTCTAAGATTTACATTACTTTAATTACAGTACACACACACACACACACACACAAACACACACACATGAACAAATATGCACACATGCATACACATGCATGCACATAGACATGCACATGAGTACACACATATGCACACATGCACACATACCTGTCTGCTTTCTTGTTGCTCCGATAAAACATCATGACCAATAGCAACCTGGGGAGAAAAGGTTTTATTTTATCTCATACTTCCATGTTAGCCGTCATTGAGGGAAGTCAGGGCAGGAACACGAGAAGGTACCTGGAGGCAGAAACTAAAGCAGAGTCCAGGGAGAAGCAGAATGTACTGGCTTGTTCCCCCTGGCTTTCTCAGCTTATTTTCTTATACAACACATGTCTACCTGCCTGGGGCTGACACCAACGCAGTGGGCTCGGACAACCATATCAATCATTAATCAAGAAAATGTCAACTGATGAAAGGATAATAAAAATGCCTTTCATAGAAAAAAGAAAAGAAAAAAAAAAAGAAAAGAGAAAATGTCACCCAGACACACTCACAGGGCAATTTGATGGAGGCGATTACTTAATTGGCGTTCCTTGCACCTAAGTAACTCTAGTTTGTGTGAGGACGACAAAAGCTGGTCAGCATAGTATATACGTTCTGTTTTATTACTGCTGCAGAATGTCTCTACAGTGCTTATTTTACATGTTAAACTTCATCATAGGTGTTCATATGCAGGAAAATACATTGTATATATAGAATTCAGTACTGTTCTCATTTTGGACATCCATTGGGGTTCTTCACCATGTTTCCTGAGGTGAGGGAACTACATTGCCCCACATTCAAATGAGCCTTATTAATAATTCATTCAGAGCAAGTTTGCTTCATTATACCTCCCCTGTGTCTTTTCTACATAAACCTTTTGCAAACTCAACTGAGCTCATCATTTAATCTGCAAATATTCAGCAAGAATTGCTGATATTCCCATCACAATATTATTGTCACAAACTGTGGTGGTTTGAGTAAGAGTGGTCCCCGTAGACTCATATATGAATGCTTAGGGAGTAGCATTAGGAGGTTGGTCTTGTTGAAGTAGGTGTTGCCTTGTTGGAGTAGGAGTGATCTTATTGGAGGAAGTGTGTCACTGAGGGTGGGCTTTGGGGCTTCAAATGATCAAGCCAGGCCCAGTGGCTCTCTTTCTGTCTGCCACCTGACAATCCAGATGTAGAACTCTCAGCTACCTCTCCAGCACCATGTCTGCCTGTGTGCCACCTTGCTTCCTGCTATAATGATACTGGACTAAACCTCTGAACTGTAAGGCAGATTCAATTAAATGCTTTCCTTTATAAGAGTTGCAGTGGTCATGGTATCTCTTCATAGCCACAGAAATCCTAACTAAGACACAAACATAATCAGTCAAATGCATCATTTACTATCAAGTCATAGTCAAATTTTCACTTTATCCACAAGACCCATCATTTGACTTCCTTTGTATTTGGTTCAACAAAGATGAAGGTTAAGTCTACACCTGTGGGTCCTTAGGTTTCTCCATTTACCAGTTCTCTTGAGAAATGTCTGTGGTGGGACTGGCTGGCCATTTTTTTTTCAATTTTTATTTTCTTCATTTACATTTCAAATGCTATCCCGAAAGTCCCCTATACTCTCCCCCTGCCCTGCTTCCCTACCCACCCACTCCCACTTCTTGACCCTGGCATTCCCCTGTACTGGGGCATATAAAGGTTGCAAGACCAAGGGGCCTCTCTTCTCAATGATGACCGACTAGGCCATCTTCTGCTACATAGGCAGCTAGAGACACGAGATCTGGGGGTACTGCTTAGTTCATAGCGTTGTTCCACCTATAGGGTTGCAGACCCCTTCAGCTCCTTGGGTACTTTCTCTAGCTCCTCTATTGGGGGCCCTGTGTTCCATCCAATAGATGACAATGAGCATCCACTTCTGTATTTGCCAGGCACTGGCATACTGGATGGCCATTCTTCAGGGTCTATACCCCAGAGTGGGTTGACAGCACCCATAGGTGGCTCTGCATGCTCCTAGATTCCCAGCTGTTCCTTGATTGTTGGTTCTCAAGACTTATGATCAGATTCAGTCCCTTATCCCAGTGGAAAGGCAATATAGGTGGTAGAGACTTCTTCCATTAGGTCATTATATTCTCTCTCTCTCTCTCTCTCTCTCTCTCTCTCTCTCTCTCTCTCTCTCTCTCTCTCTNTCTCTCTCTCTCTCTCTCTCATGCATATACAGGTTGAAATTTCTAATTAAATTCTGAAACACTACTAAATCTGAAACTTTTGACAATCAGACATCTCACATATGGAAAATTCCACACCCAAACTCAAGAGACAGGTGGCAGTCAAAATACATGTGCACCAAAAATATTGCATGTGAGCTGATGGCTGTTGAAATGCCCTAGCAGGCAAAAACAAAAACAAAAACAAAAAACCTCTTGCTTTTGATCCCTTTATCCCACATAGTAGAAAGAGAGAATCAACTTGCACACATTATCCTCTGACCTTCAAACATGAGCACCCATGTACATGTATGTGTGTATGCATTCAGTGTGCATGTACACACACACACTAAATGAGGAAAAAGTGTAAAAATATTTTTAAAACATCATATAGCATTAATTTCAGGCTACATGAGCATGGTGCATATATTATAAAGACGTTTTGTCTTGGATCTAATCCCCAAGATTTGAACTTGTCACAAATATACGTACAGTCCAAAATGGGGAAAAAAAAATTACCCAATCAGAAATTCTTCTGGTCTCAAGCATCTTGGCTAGAGATATACAACCTGAATCTCTGAGTTCACTGGGGGCTGAAAAACAGTAGCTCTCTATTGTGTCTTAGGTAGAGCTCATCTGCAGAGGTAGGAGCTTCCACAGAGAGGAGCAGCATAGAGAGGAGTATCACGGAGATCAGCTACACAGGGAATACCTGCACAGTGTAAACTACCACAGAAGGAGCCTTCCATACAAAGAGGCTGCGTTTTCACAAAGCAAACCCCAGTTGAGAACAGACATGCACTCAATAGTGAAGTTCCCAACATCTCTTAGCGTTGCTTCTCAGCAGTTCTGAGCCACGGCCTTTTGGCCAATTCAAGTTCTGGGCCCACTGATGCTGGGACTGCCCACATCTGACTTCCTGCTCATCTCCATATAACATTGTGAGTCCTCCTGTCTTGGACAATGCCCTCCCCTGCTCTCTAGGATAGTCCAATACAATCTATTTCTCTGTCCTGTTGTCCCCTGGAAAAGAAGGAAACACAGAATCATGCTCTTTTAGTCATAGTGACTTAGTTTATTTAATGTTTGAGCAATAAAAGAAAATATATAAAAGAAAATGAGCTTTTATCTTTTTAAAAGTGATTTATTTGTTTGTTTGTTTATTATATGTAAATAAACTGTAGCTGTCTTCAGACATCAAAAAAGAGCATCCGATCTCATTACAGATGGTTGTAAGCCACCATGTAGTTGTTGGGATTTGAACTCAGGACTTCTAGAAGAGCAGTCAGTGCTCTTAACCACTGAGCCATGTCTCCAGCCTGAACTTTTATCTTATACAAGTTTTTTCCTCATGCCAGCAAATAAGGTGATGAGAAAACCACCTTGGCTTGATCCAAAATATCATGGTTCTTGGACATCCCAGGCTTTTTGTGTGCAATATGTTCTCTTTAGTCTTCCTCCATCCCTGCTCAAGAGATGGAGGATCTCACATCCCTTGAGTATATCTACAACAGAATGGAACAGTCCAAGAAGGAAAAGTTTAGGTGACCAAAAGTCAAATATGGCACATGGTGAGTTTCCAGAAACATGGGCATTGACTTGAAGGAACTCCTGGTTCAGTTAGTGTTTATGATTTATAATCTCTGTCCCTGGAGACCTGTGTGTGACCCACTTAGGACATAACTCGCCACAGCTCTGAACTTGACTTTTCCTCTGACACGAGAGAACCCTCTTCTCTGACAGAGAGAAAATAACTGAGATGCTTGAAGGGTTAATGCTGCTTCACATAGGTTATAGGATTTAAAGCTGGCATATAATCGAGGTAACGGTTGTGTTGGCTCAGGCTGGCATAGGAGGTACCACAGACTGGATGCCTTAGAAGCAGGAGAGAGTCACTTGTTCCAGTTTGACAGGGTGTATAACCTCATGACCAAGATGGCAGTATCATGGGGTCTCTCAGAGGCATCGTCTCTGTCAGAGGCATCTCTTCAGAGGCATCGTCTGCTGTCTGTTCTCACAGAATGTCAGCTAGTCATATGCATGGGACTCCAGCTTCACGGCCTAAGCACCTTCTAAAGCCGTGGTTCTCAACCTTCCTAATGCTGCAACCCTTTTAATACGATTCTTCGTGCCATGATAACCTTCAATCATGAAGTTATTTTGTTGCTGCTTCATAACTGTAATTTTGCTGCTGTTAGCAATCATAACGTAAATATCTGATATGCCGGGTTATCTGAAATGTCATCCCTATGAAATGGTCATTCAATCCCCAAAGGGCTCCCTACCCACAGGTTGAGAATCACTGTTCTAAAGGTTCTACCTCCTAACACCATCACCCCCAGGGCTAGGATTTCAATGTAGGAACTGGGGGGTGGCAGACAAACGTTCAATAAATAAACATCCACTTAAATAACTAAGTTATAATCAATAGGGTGATTAGTAAAGAGTGCAACTAATAATTTGGTGAATTATACCACTAACCAACAATTTGGAATTTAAAATTGTTCTTATTAGATACCTGCGGTGTTTTATACCTGTAATATCAATACTGAAAAGGCTGATGTGGGAAGATAATGAGTTTTAGGGTTTATCTTGTCTCTAAGTAAATGGGACTTTTGGTGTTTTGTTTCCTTGAGTTTATTTCTCTTAATAAAATACCATTAATGATGCTCTGTCAAGTTTGAGAGTGAGACATGGGAGATTTTTCTTTCAGTCACTGGGACTTGGATAATAGCAAAGCTGTTGCCAGGCTGCCAGTCCCAGAGTCTCTTACTAATGCCCTTTCTCCTCTGCAGTCTTTTGTCTCTGACTAATGATCAACTGAATCCCTGCAACAACCATGTGCCTTTCCTTTCAGTCTGCAGACTGAGCATGGTTCTTCCATTCAGTGAGGGACCCCTGGGTAAGCAGGGCCCCTTCTTTCAGCTCTAGGGCCCTTGTGATTAAAATACCACAACCGAAAACAACTTGGGGAAGGAAGGATTTATTTAAACTTACGGTTCAGGTCACACTATCACTGAGAGAAATCAGGGCAGGAACTCAAGGCAGGAACACTGTTTACTGGGTTGCTCCTCTTGATTCCCTCAGTTTGCTTCCCTATCTACCCCAGTACCACCTGCCAGGAAGGGAACTTCTATCTGTGGGCGGAGGCCTCCTGAATAAACCATTATTCAAGAAAATGCCTTATAGACTTGCATCCTCTCAATTCAGATCCCCACCTCCCAGATATGTCTAGTCTTCTTTCACATTGACAAAACCTAGCTAGGATGGTGTTGTATGGGAGTCAGGGACTGGCCAGTGGTCAGTGATGCCCCAAATGTGTGCCCTGTGAGGTCCATCTGTGTTCCAGCCTCACCAGAAAGAAGCACTTAGACCGCCAGGTGGTGGTGGTGCACGCCTTTAATCCCAGCACTCGGGAGGCAGAGGCAGGTGGATTTCTGAGTTCGAGGCCAGCCTGGTCTACAAAGTGAGTTC
>NC_034605.1:37687636-37715088 GCF_900095145.1 Mus pahari
AAAAAAAAAAAAAAAAAAAAAAAAAAGCACTTAGACCTGTAGCAACTTGGGGTATCAGGTGAGGTGCGAGGAGGAAAGTTGACACCCAGGCTTTCTTTGGGGTCAATTATGTCACACTATGCATGAACTCGCCTCTTGTGGAGTTCATTCATAATTTATATAGTTGTATGTTGAAATTCTGCATAGGCCGAGGAGAGGATCCTAGTAGAGCCAGTGAAGTAAAGGAGCACCGTCCCACGGACTGCCCTCCCTAGGGCTTCTGAGGGCACAGTGGCCCTTGCTTCTGTGCAGCTCAGGGGCCCCAGCAGCTGCACTCATGGTGCACTGCATCGTTGTATCTTTTTTATAATCTCAGATGCTTTCTTATTTGCTTCCCTCCACTCGTTTTTAAAATTTTTTATTGGCATATGTTACTTACACACCATGGATTTATGACATTTTCATACATACATGATGTATTTTGATCACATTCACCCCATTATCCTTTCCTGTCTCCCTCCCACGCTCATTGGTGACCTTCCTAGTCGCAACTGGTCTTCCTTCTTCTTTCCTGTCTTTTCCTTTGAAATGGCCCAATATATTTTACTAAGTTTGCTTACAGGAGTATGAATTGTTATTCCAAGGGGCATGGCCACCTTACCAGAGGCTACACCACTGTGGAAAATGTCTTTTCCTCCCTCCAGAAACTTAATTGCACATAACTCCCCTGGGCAGAGTAGAGTCTCCTGAAATACTCCCCCTTCTTGACAGATGTCGGCAAGCTCAATTATGTGCAGGGGCTTATTGTACAGGTAAGCCACAGTGGTTGGGAGTTCCAGAATGTGACAGTCATGCCATGTCTGGAAGTCAGTGTTCTATACCTTTCCTTGCTTCCCTTTACATCTTGCATGCCTTCCCATGCCATAGTCTATGATATTATGATATTACTTGAACCTTGGGAAAGGTGATCTAGATTTGGCTGAGCATTCACCCCTCACCTATTCTCATCACTTTAAACAATAGTGAGCCTCTGCACTTACCATGGCCCACTACAGAAAAAAAGCTTCTCAGACAAGAGCAACATCAGTGAGAATCTGTATAGGCCTAAACATAGTTATTTGGGAGGAGTTGGACAGGCACATCATGTCCATTAAACAAAATAATAACTATCGCTTTCCTCAGAGCCTATTACCTCCTCAGTTGTGGGCTTTTGATCAGATTTACAGTACCAAACCTATATTTCCTCCTGTGTAGTCAGCCTCAAATCCAATCAGGAGGAGGTTGATTACTATAATGTACTGGTTTGTCAGTATTACACCAATGGGTACATCTTGCCTGGCAGGCAGGTCAGTAGTATAGCTTTCATGGTCCCTAACTGAATAAGACTGTTGAAGACTTTTCTTCCCCAGTAGGACCTTCTAATCCTGTGAAAGATAGCATGTGTGTGTGTGTGTGTGTGTGTGTGTGTGTGTGTGTGTGTGTGTGTGTAAATTTTCTTCCCTTCCCTGGTTCCTTTGTATCTTTGGTTTTTCTCTCTTTCTTTCTTTTCTTATTCTGTAGCCTAGACTACATACACTCAATCTTTCTGCAGCCATCTTTCTGCCTCATGCTCCTAGGTGTAGGGGATTATCGATATGAGTCACTATGCCTAACATGTGTATTCTTAAATGAACTGATGTATTGTAATGCTTAGAGGAAGTGAACAAAACGTTTTCCTCCTGTTCACCTAGGTTAAAATCCAAGACTAACTAATGTCCTGTTCTGTGCCACTGAGTTTGGGACCCAGAGTCTGCATCCTGATTATTTGTCCTATCACCAAACTATACCTGCCTTTTAGACCTCTGAGTTAAAGCACTGAATTTTACCAGTCAAAACAATCCTCTGTGGAGAGTTACAGGAAAACATTGTGCATCCAGCAACGGCAATGCTCTAACCTATAGGATTTATGAGTTGCACAGAGAAAACGACCAAATCCCCAGAATGGACACTCTAGTGAAGAACCAGCCAGCAAAGAACAGGGAAAGCAGAGACAAGGAACTGCTGTGTGCCGGGGCTATCCTGCTCAAGCTGCTATGCCCTGTGGGCCAGCATTCAGTGACGAGATGCAGGTTCCGTCCAGTCTTCTCATGTTGGCTAAGGCTCTGCACATCTCTGTACGGCTTAGGATATGGTGTCCTATCACCCTGACACCACAGCACACTTTTAGTGGCAAAGGCTGGATGGTTTCTGTGGTAGGAGAGGGGAAAGATGGGAGAAGTACAACAAATTCACTTGACTAATGGAGGCATCATTAGAAAGGGATACCTGAGCAAAGATTTTTAAAAAATGTATGAGAATATCTTGGAAGACGTTTGGATGTCCCAAAGGCAGAGCATGGATCAAGACCCAGAAGAGCAGACATGCCTGACATGTAGACAGTCCCTGAACCATTTTGTTTCCATGGATATATATATATAACTTAATGATATATACTCAGTCAAAACCATTCTTTGAAGTTTGGATCTGAATTACTTCTTGGGATAACACCATGCTATCTCATCATCTCTGGTTGTAGTGGCTAGGAGCAGGGAATGCCTAGGAGTTACTCAAGAAAGTGCCAAGGTCACATTGTGCTCTGAGAGCTGGGCCAAGGGCACGTTGGGCCCAGTCAGTGAGTTTTCTGCTTGTGATCTTTTCAGTTTCTAGTGGATTCGCCATGCTCAAACCTCACTAAAAAAGGAAGGAGCATGAATGCTGAAGCAATGGAAGGAAGTTCACGTGACTGCATTTGGGGCCTGTATGGCAAGCAGGAGCTGACAACGGAGTACTCAGAAGCTCTAGGAAACCAGGCTATAGTACGAAAGAAATAAGGAGTTTTTGGCAGTTTGAATTAGAATGGCCCCTACAGGCTCATATATTTGGATACTTTGTCCCCGTTAGTGAAACTTTTGGGGAAGGATTAGGACAATGGCTTTCAACCTTCCCAATGCTGCCATCTTCCTCATGGTGTGTTGTCCCCCAACCCTAAAATTACTTTTATTGCTACTTCATAACTGTAATTTTGCTACTGAGTGAAGTCTCAGTTCCTAAAACCACAGGGAATATGTGTTTTCAGATGGTCACAACCCGTAGGTTGAGAAACACTGGATTAGGGCATGTGGCCTTGTCAGAGTAGTTGTGTCATTATTGGTGGACTTTAGACGTATTAAGTGATTCATGCCATTTCCAGTTAGCTCTCTCTGCCTCTCGGTTGTGCCTGAAGATAGGAGCTCTCAGCTACTGCTCCAGTGCCAGGCCGGCCTGCCTGCTACCATGCTTTCCAACATGGTGGACATAGGCACTAATCTCTGTAATTGGAAACCTTATTTCTTTTTTTAAGTTTTCTTGGTCATAGTTGTGATAAGACAGGACGTAAGGATGATCTTGCGTGCCCACAAACATGTGTATGAATCACTCATATCAACCTTCTTTGTGTTGCTGTCTCCTTAGTACTGAACACTTCCTCTGTCTCCTTGTGTTCACAGCTCTTTCATTTTTGAAGATGACAAGGCAGATGCTTTTGGGTTGTCCCTAAGTACATATTTACCTACTACTTCCTCACAATGAGCTTCAAGTTATATATTTGCGAAATTGATGCCAGCCCAGAATACATAGTGACATCTTGTCTTAAAACAAGCAAGCAAACATCCAAAGAGCCCAAAGGGCTCAGTGATGGAGTGATGGAGAACTTGCCTTGTATGCATAAGGCTTTGATCTACAGCACTGAAAAAAAATTGTGGTAATAAAAAGAGCTATAAGGAATAATAATTGTGAGTGAAGCATGCTATTCAGAACATTTTATGTTCATAAAATTCACAAGCCCAAAATGATACCATTTTAAAAGGCAGTGAAAATTATTATTTGTCACCATTGGAAATGGTAATTTTGCAAACTCCTTATGCTGAAAATTGGAAAGGATAAAACATTCATGCTGCCTTTTCAATAGACATTATACTTCAAGCCAAATTTGGTAGATGAGTGAAAATATTATTTTACAAGAGAAAAGCAGCAATTATTTGTTGTAAGATTGATAAAACTAGGAAAATAACCATTTTTCCATCTCCAATGAAATACTTGATTCACATAAGGGTCGTGAACAGATGGCCTAGGTAAAAGGCAGCCTAGGGACTGAAAATGTTATCTATAGACAATTTGTGTTTAAAATTGGCAAAATGTAAATTCCTCTTACTGTGCCAAGCTGTTAAATTCATAACCTCTTGACCAAATATATGGCAACATGTTTATGGAACAGTCAGACCTTGCATGCCTTCTTCTGTGACACCCCACGAAGTAAGTAGCAAGATCTACAAGTGTTATTGTTTAAAATATGTAGCCCTAGTACAACTACCTAGATAACAGGAGGACATCCTCTTAATTGTTCAAATCATAAATATAGACGGAAGGCAATATGACAAAATGTTAACGCTGTTTATATATGGATTAGGAATTTCTTGTTACTGATTATTCCCTAGACTTTTAAAATGTCTCACAGCAAAGGGGGTTGTTAGATAATATAAATATGTCTTCTTATTCTTGAAGCGAGTACTGCTGGATCGAATGACTTGATGATTTTAGAGCAACAAGTACTTATTTTTTCCACCTTGGAGATATTCTATTGACTTCTGTTTCCATCATTTCTGTTAAAATGTTAGCTGCAAACTGAGAAATTCTAAAATACTTTCACTCCAATGTGTTCTTTTGGGTTTTGGTATTGTAAAAAAAAAATGATATGAAATTCTCATTTGTTCACTCAGCCCTCCCCTTCGTCTCTTTTCCTTCCTCATTTCTCATGTTTCCCTCCCTCCCTTTCTTTCTCCTTCCCTCTTTTTCTTCCTTCTTTATCTCGGTTGTGCTGGGCTTAAACCCAAAGCCTCTCAAATTTTAGGCAAGCACTATACTACTGAGCTAGAGCCTTCCCTGCTCCTTAATTTCACATAATTTCCTCGATGTGTTTCTCTTTGGGGATCCACATTACGTGTGTGTTATGCAGTCCCTCATCCTATGATATATAGTTTTTTTTTTTTTCATTTAAGTTTTTAGTTTCTCTATGTCTGTTAGGAAACTTTAAGAGACATCTTCGTTGCTGTATTCCAATTCATTTGTCTTATATCCACTGAGTGTGGCCCATAAGTCTGTATATTTTGTTGTTTTTTATGCAAAGTATATTATCATTTTGTTTACAGGATTTCTATTTGTCTAGTCTCCCCACCATGCTCTGAGGAATTGTGCTCATGAGTGTAGTGCCTGTGGAAGCCAGAAAAAGGTGCCAGTTCCCCTGGGGTTGGAGGTACAGGTGGTTGTGAACCACCTGATGTAGGTACTGGGAACCGAATTAAAGTTCTGAAAAGAATAGTACATACCCTTAAATGCTGAGCCATCTCTCCAGCTTCTAAACACATTCATTTTAAAGGAATAGACTGTGGTACAGGAGTAGAATGCTTGCCCTGCGTTTATGAAGTCCAATCTTTAGTAAGACAGGAAAAATAAAATAGATATTAATTTGACTCAATAAATGGCTCCATGTAAAGAAATGTAAAGAAAATTGTTGAGGATAAAGATTGTTAACATATACATGAGGCATTTGTATAGTATTTTAAACATTCTAGTTAACTTTTAAATTACAAGTTAAATATCTCATACCCAAAATGCCTAGACCATAAAAGTGTCCCAGAACACAGATATTTGTAAATTTTGGACTATTTTAACCTACATAGTAAGATTTTGAGGATGAGACCAATGTCTCAATGTGAAATTCAGTTATACTTAATTCAAATGTCTCAATGTGAAATATAGTTATGCATAATTCAAATGCACAAAGACCTCTAGCTGTGTCTTTTGTATACATCTGCCAGTTTCTTCCCATAACTCCTTTGAATAGTATTGTTTGGATAGAGACCACATACAAGAAGCTAAATACTTACCATATGTAAGTTCAGAAGTTTTGACTTATGAAATGCATCCATCAAACTATATAACTACCATTTAGTGAATGAGGATACTCATTCCCCCTCCTCATGTATAGAATTTCATGTAAGTTGAAACATATAATATACAATCTCTCTCGACATCTATTTTTCTGTCTTTTAACTTTGTAAAATCCAAAAAAATTAATTGAAATACTTTTAACAAGCGTATCATGGCACAGAATAAACATTCCTATTGCCAAAGTGAAAAATGGGGTATAGAACAGAAGGGTGAAGCCAAAAAAGATCAAAATCGAGCAGAAAAACATGAAATCCTTAAGTTCTGAGTCTAGCATCCAGGGTACATAGTGTCTTGACATACATGCCCAAGGGCTTAAGCAGTCCTTTAACCTAACCAGTGACCACCCACATGGCCTCTCTTTGGTTTGGGTTTACTCATTACTTTTGGATTTCCTGGACAGATATTTCATTCTGAGCCTTTCCAAGCTCTCCTCCCTTGAATTCACCCTCACATCTGCATACAATGCCCTCTTGGAGTTCCCCCCAAGGATCCTGTTTCTTACCACACCCTTTAAGACTTATGTGGGAGAATGCATGACTCCTGCATTCTTCAGGACAGTGAAATCAGCAGCATGTGGACGATGAAAAGGTCTATGAATCACTTGAGCAAACCTGTCCTCCACAGACCACAGTTGCAACAGCTTCTGAATTTCTGGAGAGCTGAACTCAAGGACACATTTTCCCAGATGCCCCTGTGATCCAAAGAAGTACAGAGTCCTCATCTCAAAGTGATGTCTTCCAAAGGAGTTAAAACCTTTATGCTCTTGAGCCTGATATAGGTGGAGTTTTGTCAGTCCCTGAGATGCCTTCCCTACATTTCACAGCACAAAAACTTGATTTCTTTTTAAGTCTCATCTTGGCCTCATCTTTACCCAAACTTCTTCACTGAATAAACTAATTTTTTCCAAGTTTTCTGCTATGTTATTTGTTCACATTTATCACGGTAAATTTGACTCAAAGCACCTAAAAATAACCATATCACAGACAGAACTTTGATTTTTTTCTTGAAATTTTTCCTACTAGAGTCACTAATAAATTTTGTTCAAATTCAGCCTCATCCTAAGTCCCAGGGCATGAACAAAACTAGGCAAATTCTTTGCCAGAATAAAATATGTATGGCCTTTAGTCCAAAGGTACTCCCTCTTGAAAACTCCTGAGCATAATTTTTGTTAGCTGCTTTTCTGTCAGCATTGTGTATTCTCTGTATTCTCACTAGAGTCACCCATTAGACTCTGTATACAGTATTCTAGAATGTCCTCATTATGAATCTCTAAACTTTTCCAACTTCCTCTTACAAACAAGTTCCAAAGGCTTAGAAATAATAGGATCAGTAATCATGTCAATGACTCCACTTCTTGGTAACAATTTTATGTGTTTTCTCTTTCTTCTAGATCAGTGGTTCTCAATCTGTGGGTTGTGATCCCTTTGGGGGCCAAGTGATCTTTCACACTGGGTCACCTAAGACAATCAGAAAACATAGATAATTTCATTATTGCTCATAACAGTAGCAAAATGCAGTTATGAAGTAGCAGTGAAAATA
Organism: Mus pahari; assembly: GCF_900095145.1. Classification (NCBI taxonomy): domain Eukaryota; kingdom Metazoa; phylum Chordata; class Mammalia; order Rodentia; family Muridae; genus Mus; species Mus pahari. The sequence goes on from NC_034605.1 coordinate 37,695,158, forward strand.
ACTTTATGGTTGGGGCCACCACATCATGAGGAACTGTATTAAAGGGTCACAGCATTTGTAAGGTTGAGAACCACTGTTCTAGATGCCTTGGTTAAGGCAAAAGACTACGACAGAGCAGAGCAGTTCACATCATCATTGTTAGGAAGCAGAGAAAGCAGAGAATACCAGCATTCTGGGCTTCCTTCTTTTCCACCTTTCATTATACCCACCGCCTCAGCTGATCTCTGAAAACATCCTCACAGATAAATCCAAACATGCGCTCTTCAACTCTTCCAGGCATTTTTTAATCTAATCGAGTTGATAATAAATATTAGTCTTCATGTCAATCGAGAACTGCCTTATAGGTACAATCTCTGATGCCAAGAAAAGAGAGCAAGAAGTCATTTGACTGCACATGAGTGTGTATACTAAGACTTTGGAAACAATTATACCACCTGAGAGTGAAAACAAGCCAAAGTGAAAACATTAGTTCTCAGGAGTCTAGGTTATACATTATATCTCAAGAACAAAAAGAGAATTTATAAACATGTAAGTCACATGTGGCATGCATACAAATATACATGTATATAAAAACATGCTGAAGCAATGTTCCCTTTAAAAACCACTTATGATGTCCATATGTTTGTGTATAAATAGAAAACATTATATATATACATATTATAGTTATATGTACAAGAAAGACACAGAGTATGCACATACACTTGTGTGTGTATGAATAATATATCTGATATATGTGTTTTTCTTTGAATATGTAAATGATGTCATATATTTGTATTTATATAAAACACACACATGTGTATAAATGTGTGCACATAAATGGGAAGCACATAATAATCTCATGCTTATATAGGAAGCCATAGGTGATGTGTATGTGTCTCTATGAATATGAAAATCATACATGAAATGTATAAATTTTGTATGTTAATGCATTTAGGAAGGGCATACTAAGGGGTTACCAGAGATCATTTTCAGGTGACTAGAATTATAGATATTTAGTATAATGTATTGCTCAGCAGTATTTTCTGATGTTTTGGCAATGTATTTGCAATCTCTTTTATAAAAAGTTACAAAATGCAATTCTGTATATATAATTTTATATAAAACTTTAAAAGCACTCAATATTTTATGGGTACAGTACCTTCTACAGCAAGAGAGTTGCAGTTTTAAAGGAGAATTAAGAATACATTGTAAGTCAAAACCACAAAGAGCTAGGATATAGAACTTTTTTTTAATTGAGTCCCATTCTGAAAAGGAGTTTGATTCAACAAAAACAAAACATAAGCATTTGGGGGGGGGATATTTGACTTAAAAGTAATAAGAACTGGAAGTATGATATAAAAAAAAAAAGGTTTTGGATGTCTGTCTGATCATTGATTATTCTCCCACATTCCACATATCACAGGCTCCATGGGGTTGACAACAAAGATCCACCCCTCCAGAGTGTGGCTTTACAGAGTAAATCTCATTGTCTGGCTGATGCCACATCTCTGTCTTAGCTGTTCAGCACATCACATGTTTGTCAATTTTAGCCTCTGTCTTCATCAGTTTTGTATCTCTCACTCTTGCAGAAAACATTGCCCAACTTTAGCAAAGCTTGGCTTGTTGCCTGATGGTACCCACATGTGTCTTCAAGTCAGCTGGGGTAGATCATGAAACAATATGGTGGCTGATACTAGTGTTCAAAGGGACACACTGTCATTTTAATAGAGTCCGCGGCCACATAGTATACAGAGGAGTTATGAAAATTAGTCATTTCACTGAGTGAGATTTATAGTTTTCAGAGAAGATGGATACATGTAATTAAACAGAGAGAGGAAGAGGAGGAGGGAGGAAGAGGACTCCAGACATCAGAGCTGGACATGTAGCAAGGTTCTACCTTGTTTTTTTGTGCACTTTTGATAGATGTCTAGGTAGAGCCATTTCCCCACTGTGCTGATATGACAGCTTCCCGTAGCATGCTCATTAGGGCTAGATGACATCATGATGACCCTGGTGCTCAGGAACATGGTGAATGTAAAATCCAAGCACAGGCTACAGTTGCCATGGCTCCACAGTGCCCCTGGGACAGCAAGGTGATTAAGAACAGGTTCTGACATCATTTCATTCCATCGTGCTGTACGGAGAAAGCTCCCAGTTCACACTTGCCCCATATCTTGAGACAGGGAGGGGAATAATAAGTAACCCCAGGAATAATGACACTAAACACTTAAGCAGGTCAGGAACCAAGGCCCCGGCTTTGAACCTGGGCCATGTGAATTACACGCAACTGATTATTCGTTCTATGCATCATTCCAATAGAAAAAGCTGCTTGCTGGCTCCTCCACCATGGAGCCCCCCTGAAGTGGGAGAGCTGGATTCCTGAAGACCAGCTTAAAGAAAGTGTCCATTTTGTTCCCAGTCTTGATCTTTAGCCTTGATCTTTTTTTCTTAATCATTGACACTCTTAAAAAGTCTTCTGGTAGAGAACTCATTCTGTTCCTGTCTGCCATAGTATCAATTCCTACATACAGCCAATGACATAGGTTCTCTGGATAGAACACATTTTTCACATTATATAATGCTCAAACAGTGGATAAACAAAGTGGTTTTCTGTTGTTGTTCTTTGTTTTTTATTTTTATTTTTATTTTTGATTTCTTTTTTATTATTTGAGAGTTTCATATATCTATACACAATGAAATATTATTCCCCCATTTACCCTCCAAATGGTACCGCAGAGGTGTGGGACCATCCAATGGAGTGTGGGAAACCTACCAGTGACCACACCCTCCAGGAAGAACGGAGATTATCCCTTTCCCCAGCTACATTAACTTTCAATAGATCCTCAATAATGACTGGAATCTGGAGACCATCTTACCCATCTATTCAGGAATTTTGGTGACTTGATCTTGTGTAGGCCTTGTGCAAGCAACTGTATGTGCTGTGAATTCATGAGTGCAATAGCTATGTCATGTCAAGGAGACAGATTTTCACAGAATTCTGCCCTATCTTCCAACTCTCATAATGTTTCTGCCAATTAACCTGTTAGTGGTGCTGGCCAAAGGGTTAGAAAATGAACAGACAGACCCTCATTCATCTCTCCTGATTCCAGTGGTCTATCTATATCAGGACCTTGGAAACCTCCTCTCACAAGCCATCATAATTCTAACCCTGTGATACTTACTCTATTCAAGCTTGAAAGATGCTAGCACAGGCATGAGAGGAAATTAAAATAAAGACAAGGAAAGAGTTCTCTTCATTGGAAAAGCCTGCATAACGAAGCAATGGGAACATGTAAAACATACTAAAATAAAACTCCTCTTGCTCCCGCAAGACCTTTCATCTGAGGATTTCAAAGTGATTCTATAATTTTTACAACATTTTTCACGCTGAGACTTCTCATAGTAGCATATCTTTGCCCCTGGCTACTCCACTGGACCTTGCTTTCAAACACTTTTTATTGGCTATGCAATCTCACTGAATTCCATCCTTTTGCTTTTGGATTTTCCCTCTTGGATAGTGATGCTACTAGTGTCCTGAAACTTCTAAACCGTCATTCTAGACCTCCATCCCCCTCTGTTCACTCCTTGGTTCACTACCTAGTTCCATTTTCTCACAAGTATATGAGCTTGGTCTTCAGATAGCTTCCTAAAAGTCTTTTATTCTCTTGCGAATCGATTTAAAGAGTATATAATACTAGACATGGATATTCTCCTGGAGGGCAGCTTTGGTCTCATGAGAGGTGTTTTGTTGACCACGTCTCCTTACTGTTTCCTTTCCAAATTACAGAAGTGAAAAGCCTCTGAGATTTTCAGGAGCTAAGATTGTAGAGGGTTAACACAGAGACCTCTGGCATAATGTAGGTGACACCATATACATTTATTGTACACCTAAAGGAATCCAGGAGTTACTTTTGATTTAAGAGCTTCACAATTCTCAAATCAGGCAGTATGACAACTGTTTAATCTGACTAATCCTTTACAGAGTTCTTCTCACTCACACAGCTGTGTCCCAATGATGATGCTGGTGGTGGTAATTGTAAGCAAGGTATGGTAGTGGTGGTTATAATATTGATGATGATATTGGCAGTGGTAGTGGCGGTGGTGGTGATAATGGTGGTTGTGATGATGGTAGTAGTGGTGATGGTGTTGATGGTGTTGATGGTGGTGGTAGTATTGATGGTGACGATCGTGGTGGTAGTGGGGGGAATGGTGGTGACAGCAGTAGTGGAAATAGTGGTGGTAATGGTAGTTGTGATGATGGTGGTAATGGTAGCGATAATGTTGATGGTGGTGGTGGTACTGAGGGTGAGGGGATGAAGATGGTAATGAGGAAGATAGTGGAGATGATTATGGCAATCGTGACGATGATACTGGTGAACAAGAGCAATGCACCTTGCTGACCGGTTCCTCTCCCACACCAATAGTGATCTTATTTGCTGAGTTCATTATTATAATAGTGAGTTCTCTGTAAGATCCTACTTGTTAGGGTAGACGAGAAAGAAAGAAAGAAAAAGACTCTTTATTCCTTGTCATTTTGACAAGAAGATGAAGTTCCAGGCATCTTACCTTTAAATAACCAAAAATCACATGAGGTTCTTCCTTCAAATGTCAAAAATGGCATTAGCCTGACAGCGTTCTCATTACTGTGCATGGAGAGCAGCTCTAACCAGGCCTGTCAAATCCCAAGCAATCAAGCACCTTATAAATTAGGGGTCTATGCCTCAGTTTTGTGCCTTGGTCTTGTAGCTCCCAGCAAGCGAAGGAGAAAGAAGCCCACGATGGGAGAGGCTCTCTGATGTCAGGACACCCCAGGGGACTCCTTCCCATCAGATTCTGAAAGAGGGAGGAACAGTCAGTTTTATGTTGCCATGACAAAGTACTAGAGATAAACAGCCTACGGGAGGAGAGGGTTATTTTTGTTTGTGCTTTGGGCTGAAGGCAGTACTGCTCACCAGTGACTGGGGAGTTTAGCAATGGTCATCTGTTGTTGCTAGTTTTGGTTGTCAACTTGACTGCACTGGGAATTAACTAAACAATAAATGGCTGGGCATGCTTGTAGGGGATGTTCTTGACCAGATTACTTGAAGCAGAAAGATCCACCCTAGATCCGGGCAGTACCTTCTGGGGCAATCCAAATTAAAGGACATGGAAGAAGGACACTGCCTTTTGCCTGTTTGTCCCCGCTCCCGCTGACAAGTCTATGTATTCTGCTGCTGTGATATTTCTTCACTGAGGTTATAACCAACCCCTTAGGGATCTAATGTAGACTGAAGATCAGCAGCTCTCCAGGGATCCTCCAGGTCTTCAGTGCCACCTTGGAGATGATGAGTCATCTTTACTGACCAGCTGATGGATTCCCTGTCTCTCCAATGTGGATTCTCTGTCTCTCCAACGTGAAACAGCCCTTGTTGGACTACCCAGACCACATCCTGTAAATCACTCTAAAAAATCATTTATATATACATATACATACACATACCATATACATACATATACAGATTTTATTCTTTCAGTATAGTTCTTATGGATAACCCTGACTCACAGTGGCTGGGAAGAAAACGAAACAAGACAAATAAACAAAGAATATGAGGAAGGTTCTGGAACACTGACATCCCCCTTCAGGGCAAGCCTCCAGTCATATAACCTTCTTTTAATGAGCTCCATGTCTTAAACTTCCCATCATCTCCAAAGGATACACTGGAAAACAAACCTTCAGCATGTGGCCTTTGCGGGACACTCCATATCCAAGGTGTAACAAGGATGACTGTGGGAGGGAACTGCTTTAGAGGTGGTCCCAGATCCTTCTGCATGTGGTTCAGAGAGAATAAGGGAGCGTTGTTCTGAATGCAGTGTAGAGACATCATGCGGATAAAGAGAAATTCTGGGATCAAGCAATGCAGCTTTCCACCTTGGTTCTGTCCAGAAAGAGGTGTTTACTTAAGAGTTTACACCTGCCTGAAGCGATGCGCTACAATTGATGGCAGGATCTAAAATCACCCAGAAGACAAACCTTGGGACACCTCTGTGTGAGCTTCTAGACAGCTAATTGAGGAGGGAGGACCAATCTCAGATATGGGTGGAGCCATTCTATGGCCTGAGTCCTAGACAGGATGGAGAGTAGGCAGTGAGCTGAGGACTTAGCCTTTGTCTCCTCTGCCATTTGCTTGCAATGGAATGTGACCTCACCGGTCTACTGCCATGGCTTTCCCACTATAACTGTCTATGCTCTCAATTCTAAACCAAAATAGACCCTTTCTTCCCTATTTCCAAATTCCAAGATTGCTTTTTCCAGGTATTTCATGCTAACAGTGAGAAGGGTAAGTAATATGTCACCCATCTACCCAATGACAGTTCTGTAAGACAGAGCCAGAGACCCTGTCCCCAAGCCTTTTCTTCCGAGGAGAGCCTAAGCTTCCAGTAGACAGAGTAGGGCTGGCTCCACCTAAGCAAACAAGGATCTCTCTTCCGCAGCTGTCCCAGTGTGGAAAGCCTTTGGGGTACCGCTTGGCAGGAGTCTGACATTGGCTAAGGACAAAGAAGAGGGCTTCAGACAGGAATGTGACATTGGAAGTAAGCTCAGGCAGGAATCTGACATTAGGGCATAATAAGGAAGTAAGTTTCGGCAAGGATATAACTTTAGGCTGCAATAGAGAAGTAAGATAAGGCAGGAATTTTAGTCTTAGGGTGGAACAGAAGAACTAGGCTTCAGGCAAGATTTGGGGCTTGGACAAGGAAGTGGGCTCAAGTATCTTGGTCATTATGACAAGCCCTTTTAAACAACTGTCATGGCAGCACAGCATATACAATTTCATGCTGCTTTGTTAGTTCCTAATTGTACTGCTTGCCCAAAATACTTGCATGTAATTAAAATGGTATAAAAAGTAGATTGGAAAATAAAAATTTGCCTTCAGTCTCAGAATTGACTGGGGTCACGCTACAGTGTTGTTTAACTGTCTTTTTTTCTTTTTAATCCTCACTCCCGCGCTGGAGAACCTGTTGACTGACTGAGCGGGCTTGGTCATCCCAGGAGGTTCAGGACCCTGCCACCTCTTCTGAAACTTCAGGCTGAGTATCCTAGGGCTTGCCAAGTGCAGGTAAGCCAGTGGTGACATCAGCACTTCTTGGGTTCCCTTGCTCAGCGGCAGAGAGCTCGGAATGGAAGTACAGCCCAGCCTCGAAGCCTTGAGACTAGGCAGCTGAGAGATGCTACATCCTAAAAGCCGAAGGAGCTAAGGCATGGAATAGGGCAGCTTATTGGAACTGTGTGATTTTTTTTGTTATTATTATCATCATCTACATTTTAAGCATCTGAGCTAGTTTATGGGCTACCAATAAATTGTGTGGTTTGGAACATGACAGCTAACAAATGCATGCCATAAATCCCTAATTTGGTACATAAATAAACTATATCAAACCATGATTTTTTAAAAAAGACAAACGCTGCCTCTGTTCAATAAATGTTAGGTTATTGTTTAAAGAATATTAGTTTGAAAGGAACTCAAACTATTCCCAGGGTGCCTGTATTTCTCGGTCCTGCCTGGGGCAAGAGAGAATCAGGTTTTGAAGGATTGTGAAAAGGATATTTAAGCCCAAGCAACCCTTTGGAAATGAGGGCATTTCTCTTCTGTGATGCGTGTAGGGTAAGGATGGGAAGGGAGAGAGAAAAATCCTCCTTCCAACCTCCAGAGAAATAGTTCTAAGGGGCTCAGGAAAGAGAATGGGGTTGAGGTCTCTGGACTCTTGGAGACTGGGAAGTTGTGATGAAGTCTGTGTAGCAGTTGGAGGTGATGTCCTACTTCCTACTGAGGCAGAGAATGAGTTCAGCTAAATGTAGTTATGCTCACCTACAGTTCTGTCTGTCAGCATCAATGGGCTCAGAACAGACTTACCATCTTCATTTCGGGCTGGTCCTCTGACTCCAAAGATAGGCTCTACCTCAAGACTCAGTCTCCTTCAGCAGCTTAGTGGGAAATGTGAAGATTTCTTCTCTACTCACAATTGGCTCACGGCAGATAAAAATGGAATGGGATGCCCAGGAGTGTGTTCCCTTGAGCAGTTCAGGCCGAGACAAAACATCTCTGTTGCATTGTGAGGAGACTGAAGCTGACCTTAGCAGCTCAACCTTGATCCTCTTGACAAAGGAGAACTCCAGAAGAAGCCCGGTTTATGTCCCTAAGTGTCACATTTTGATCATGATGGTCACAATCTCACAGTCCCCCTGAAGCTCTATTATAGGAGTAGGCTCAGTCCTGAGTACAGGTGACTCCTTGTGGGGACTATACAGAGGAGTTATAACTAGCAGGCTAAGCTAACTAGGAGAGGGGACATGATTGATTAGTGATGTCTGCTGAGAGTGCAGGCAGTGGTGGAAATGTTTCTCTTTCAGTTTAAGATAACTCCATCCTAAGAACATTAGAGCAGGTGAGCTTTAGTGAGAGCTTAAGATTATCACAAGGGAATAAAGCCAAATCTCATATAACCGGAGAGTCTGGCTCACAGGTTACAGCACCATGGTTGGTACTGATTGGCCCATCTTTATTCTTAGCATACCCAGGTTATTAGTATCACAGGAGTAATCTCGGCTGAAGAACCAGCAAACTTCCCCTACAAATCTGTTTAGCTCAAATTCTGATTTCTGGAATCAGGTGAAAAGTCTGATTCTTTAACAAATATTCACTTTAGAAATGTCTAACATCTTTTAAGATGGACTGGCCTACTGATAAGGGAGTAGAGAATTTTCAGGCCAACATATTACCTGAAGATATGGGAGTAGCAGCTGCGGGCAGGAGAGCTGGCTCGCCTTGACTTACAGGTTAGACCAAACGTCGTATGGCTTGCTCTTAAGTGGTGCTATTGGCTGGTAGTGTCACCTTTAAGAGGTGGTGCCTAGTGGGAGGCCTGAGGTCATGAGGCAGCTTTTTGCTGCCTGACCATAATAAAATTGGCTTTGCTCCACCACATGCTCCTGGCATGATGAACTGTCAGAAACCTAAAAGCAATGGGATCAACCAATTATAGGCAGAAACTTCTATAACTCCAAGTCCAGAAAAACCTTTCTCTTTTGTAAGTTAAGTGTTTCAGGTACAGAATGCTGCTGACTAATATGGTTGTCATAGGTGACTGCCAGGATTCTAGAATTTTTATCTTGGGTCTTAGCCCAACTCTTAGCCGGTCCCACACGAATTTAACAGGCTGGGTGAAAAGACCTGTGTAGTGAGAATTATGGAATTCTGGTTTCTTTTAAAAACACTGAAATGTAAACAGAATATGTTTTCATTTTGATTCCAGGTGTGGGATATAGGGCTACTTTGGATTGACCATAGTCAACTGCAAAGACCAGCTATGAGTAAGGGGTTGGTAGGGTGGGGAAGGATAGAGAAAAAGAAGCACCCACAATGTAGCAACGCCAGCTACAGACCTAGGGAGAGAAAAGGATCAACTTCTGAGTCACTCATGCTGGCCACAGTACTCACTCCCTTCACAAGCTTGCTTCATCTTCACTATAGTGGTATTAGGGCACGTATGACTCTGCTAAGACTGTATAACAAGTGCCACAGAGTTGGTAATTAAAAGACATTTATTTTTCTCACAATTCAGAGGCTATAAGGCTTAGATCAAGGCATGGCAGGACTAGTTTCGCCTAATGTCCTTGCCCCGGGCTTGGAAATGGCCATCTCTCCCACAGGCTCACATGGTCTCTCCTCTGCCTGTATCCTAAACCCCAGTCATATTATCACATTAGGTTAGGGGTCCTCCTAAAAATGTTTTACTGCTGTTTCCTCTTTATAAACTGACCTCTCTAAAGACAGTCACATGCAGAGTGGTCAGGGTCTAGGAATTTAATATATGAGATGGAACAGGAGGTGCACAGTTCAGTCCACAAAAAAAACAGGGAGATATTCCCAGTTGAAAGATGTAGGACTCAATTAATATAAGAGCGGTGGTCATTTAAATGTGAAGAGTTTGCTGTTTGAACTACTATGCTTTGCCTGTATATGTCCCAGTCTTGTATGTGTGCCTGTATGTATATATACTCTGTGTGTGTGTGCGCGCGTGTGTGTGTGTGTGTGTGTGTGTGTGTGTGTGTGCGTGATGCACATGAATGGGCACTAACATGCTGTGGTGCACATCTGGAGGACAGAGTTGGTTTTTGTTGTTGTTGTTGTTGTTTGTTTGTTTGTTTGTTTGTTATTTCACCTACCATCTTGTTTGATACAGGGTCTCTCTTGTCATTCAATAGCACAGATACCAGGTGAGTGGGGGTGGGTGTAGAGGGGAAGTTCTCCTGTCTTAAGCCTCCCCTCTCACCATAGGTGTGCCATGATTGTAGACACATGTTACTGCCTCCAGCTTTATAACAGTGTATTATTTTGCCAATTGCTGTGATAAAATGCTCTGAAATAAGCAACTGAAGGGAGCAAAGGGTTTACTCTGGCTCACAGTTCAAGGTCACAGTCTATCTTGGCAGGAAATTACCACAGTTCAAGGCTGTAGTCTATCTTGGCAGGAAGTCACCACAGCAGGAGCTGGCTGTAAGCAGTTGGTCATAAATAAAGGCACTGAACAATGAATGTTGGTTCTCAGCTCAACTTTTCCTTTTTATACAGCCCAAGACCCCAGTCAGGGAAATGGTGTTCTAGAAGCATCTGGGCATGTCTATGAGAAATTATCTTGATAAGATTATTTAAGGTGGAAAGAGCCAACCAGTCAGGGAAATGGTGTCACCCTTACTAGTTGGCTCTTTCCACTTTAAATAACCTTATCAAGATAATTTCCCATAGACATGCCCAGATGCTTCTAGAACTCAAGTTGACGATTGAGATTAAGCATCACATACCTGTATCAGAAATCCAAACCCAGGACTTCATGCTTGCCTAGCAAGTGTCATACCCAGTGAACCACCTCCCCAGCTTGACCCTCAGTCTTCTAATAGAAGAAAACTTGGAGCAAATATTTGGGTAGCTCCCACCCCCACCCCCACCCCTCCACCCCCTGGCCTCCATCATTCCTGTTGAGGTCATAGGAGACTGCTCTAGGAAGGAAGAAGAACTGATAGTATCAAAGCATAGTCCTGGTGTTATCACTGAAGAGGAAAGGGCAGAAGATAAGAGCAATGTTATGGTTTAAATCTGAGACGCTGCCCCTGCCCATTCCCTGCACAAGGTCATCTCTTGAACGCTGGGTCCTCAGTTTGTGGAACTATTTGGAAGGCTGTATGGATAGGTCACTAGTTGAATGCCTTTAAAGGTGAGGTTACACCCACCTCAGATTCCACTGTAGTTTCTGCTGCCTTATTTGTCATAATGGAGAAATCCCAGCCACAGGGTCTGTTATACCTTCTCCACTGTGTTGGACAGAAATCCTTTAGAAACCTTAAAGGTCTTTCTTGTGTTGTTTTGCTCTGTCCAGCAAGCCCAGTCCTTACCTATCTACCCAGATCCTATTACAGTTGGTTTATTCTAATGGGACTCTATTTCCTTTTACCTATGTGACTGGCTTATTTAGGGGCCTCTTAGCACCAGCCTATTCTATTCAGTGGCCCCACAATACTGCCATGATTGGTTTATTCAAACAAGACCAGCCCACTCACCATTATTACTGTCTTTAGTTTAAAGGGGCTTGCCTGATCACAAGACCCAGTTAAGCTAATGAAGCTCTGCCCTCCCCTCGACTTCTCTGCAGGAGACTAGATACCCCCAAAACTAGATGTGGTTCATATGCAAAGGAGAGAGAGCTTCTGGGGATTTTGGAGGGGGAACAAAAAGTCCAGCTTCAAAGCCCCACATCCTGGATGCTTTGGGGCTTAAATTAATCCTCTCCCTCAATCCCTTCTTCTGTGGGAAGAGTGTGAGTTGTGAGCCTCATGAGCCTCGCAGGCTGTGGTTGAAGATCAGTGAGCTCACGGAATGTGTAACCACATAACACCAGGCGTTGCTTAAAATTTCTCTCACAGGAGCAAAATCAGACGTGCCTATGTGTAGCAATTTTTTTTTCTTTCAGATTCATATTCATCTGGGATCATTGAAATGCAGATTCGGTGACATCGCAGTCTCAGAAAGTCTGACAGAATAGTACTTTCTTTGACTCTGTAAGATTCTCATGGCTAACACAGCCCCACTGCATTGCAAGTGACCTCCAAATGGAGCCCATGAGGGAGGTGTTAGTATAAAGCAGTAGAGAGCACCCTACTCTTACTGTGGCAGGGCAAGTGTCAGAACGAAGGCATATCTTAAAAGGCGCTTGTCAGTAGCCACTGTTTGAAGAGGTGGGGATGGGAGGGGGAGTTAGGGACTGCAGATGTTGAAATGATGGCAGCATTTTGCAGTGCTGACATGCAGTGGCTGCAGGTGGTGAGCAGGCCTGTTTTCAGTTCTATCTCTCCTGTCTCTGAAATTAAAAGCAGATAGAAAATAAAACTGCTGAGACATCATGAAGCCAGCTTTGATGTCAAACCCCTGGTTTTGGAGAATTTCCTCCGGACTGATGATTACTTCACGCCTGTAGAAGACCTCATGAAGAAAGGATGTTGGACTTATCTTGTGTTTTACGTGCCCATGTGTGAGTTTAGTTTTTAGTGCTAGATAGTACACAGTTTGCCCTGTGTATTCACAGCTTTCAAAAGCTTGGATTTGCCTAGTGCATGAACATGGTATGAGCCATGTATCATCAGCTACAGTATTTATACATTTCTGTATGCACACACCCTTATATGTGTGTGCATACAGAAATGTATAAATACTGTAGCTGATGATATGCACAGACTTTTTATTTGTGTGTATGCATGTTTATATGAATGCAGTGGGGTGTGTGTGTGTGTGTGTGTGTGTGTGTGTGTGTTGGCCAGAGGTGTTCTTTCTTTGGAGTTGACACCTTGGTTTTATTGAGATAGGGTATTTTACTGGAACCTAAGACTTGTTAATCAATTAAACTGTACTGGATGGCCAAAAAGCCCTAAGGATCTGCTTGTTTCTACCTCACCCACACCCATGTTACCAGACTCAGCTTTGTGTATAAGTGTTGGGATCCAACTCATACTTTTGAGAAGGCAAGGCTGACTCCAGGACAGGATTCAAACTGGCAGTTTAGGAGACTAGGCATAAGAACTGGACAAGTCTAGGCAAGTCCAGGCAAGTCAGTTACTAGTGTGTGTGTGTGGGGGGGGGGGGGGAAACAGGCTTCAGGCAGCTAGTCAGAAACTGCCCTGCCATCACAAGCTGCCCTGCCACCTGGCCTGAGGCAAGGACAATGGGTCAGCAACAGTTTCCAGACTTCTCCAGGGATAGTTTCCACCCTGGAAATGGTTCTGGAATGTCCGTAGAGATGAACCCAACAGATGAAGAGATCCCAGAATTCCCTAATGTGCTTTTAAATCAGACCTGCAAGCTTGGTTGTCTCTTTATCTTGGTAATGTGAGACCCCAATATGCTGGACTTCTGCAGAATAAAACACTCTGCATTTACACACTATCTGACTCTGGGGTTTCATTCTCTGGTGAATCATAGACCCTTAGACTTTGGTGGTGAGCCCTTTACAGTCTAGACCAGTAGTTCTCAACCTGTGGGTCCTGATTCACTTGGGACTGCGTATTAGATATCCTTCATATCAAATATTCTGCACAATTTACAGTTCATAACAGTAACAAAATTAGAGGTATAAAGTAGCAATGAGATAATCTTGTAGCTGGGGAGGCCACCGCAACATGAGGAACTATATTAAAGGGCTGCAGCATTAGGAAGGTTGAGAGGCACTGTCCTAGACCATCTGGCAAGGACCACAGATTTTTGTTTTTCTTTCATAAACTAACAGTACTTCCATAGTGTTGATGTTGAGTTGGTTTGAAGGACAAGGGAGGGTATGCACAGGCTCTGTGGTAATGCTATACCATTCCATATATGTTATAAGAACATGGTGAGGGGATAGATGGAATTGTACTTGACATTTGAATTTCTAGAGATTTTAAACTGATTATAGAGGCAATGGTTGCGAGGTTGGCAGTAAGTTGAGAGAAGGGGGCCTTTTAAACTGGAAGAGTCTGAGATCTTGTCAAAAGCACACATTCAGAGGGGAAGAAGGCAGCCTCGGAGAAGCGACCTGTGTATTAACCATCTTTCTTCCATGTTGAAAAACACCCATAATAATCAACCTAAGAGGAGGAAATCTAATTTGGACTCAGTTTTGGAGGTTTCTATCCATGGTTGCTTGGCTCAGTGCTTTGGGCCTGTAGCAAGGCAGCATAAACATTTTATTGTGTAAGTGTGAAGTAAGAAAGACGGCTTTAGGGGAACAAGAAGGGGACCAGATACTTATAACCCTTTCAAGGATATGGCCTTGGTGACAACTCCCTTCCACTAGATCTCACCTCCTCAACATTTTGCCACCCTTCCAAAGCACCATGGGCTGGAGACCACAGCTTTAGCATATGGGCCTTTGAGGGACATTTATCTAAATCATAGAAAGTAGGATAAAGAGATGTAGAATCAGATGTTGATAAGCCACGCCTCCTCCAAACTGGGCACAGAAGACCTTGGCTGAATCAAGAAAAGACTGGGAGACTAAGGGATAGAGGTAGGCTTAGCTGGGACCAGGAGAAAGAAGACTGCTTCCTTCTTCATCCTAAATTCACATTGAAGAAACTGAGAACTCCCATCTGCACCGGTGGATCCAAGAACAGAGATTGTACCTGGATTTCTAAGTATAGCTTAGGAGGATACAGGCTCACCAGAGACATCCAATGGCATTTCTCCCAGCATTTACAGTCAGCTAGGACTACCTTGACTAAGTCCCATAGACTGTGAGCCTAGGAAAAATCAAGATATGATTCTGTTGCTAGAAGTCCAAGATCATGGTTCCAGCATGTTGGGTTTCCTTGGAGACTTCTCTGTTGGATATTAAATTGCATCTCTCCCGTGTATCTCCACAAGGTCTTCCCCCACCCCCCGTGTTTATCTCTCAAGTTTTTTCTGACCTCTGCATGTAAATTCGGGAGTTCAGGGCTGAGGTGGAGACAGAATGTAGCTCAGACTAGGAGGAGTCCTGTGTGAACTGAGATTATGTGGGCAGTCTCTGTCTTGCCCCATGGACAGGAACTTTCTTGGTTTCTATCAGGTTTAGCATTCTCTAGGAGCTGGTTACACGTGCAGACTCTCAGGCAACACCCTAGGTTTGCTGAATTGGAATCTGCATTGTGCCAGCATTCCTAGCTGACTCGTCCATAATTAAAATTGGAGGAGCACCTTGAACTTTCAACAACTCTGCCACACTTGAGCCTGAAGGAATTTCCCAATCCCATCCTTGCAAAGCACGTTGAAATCTGAACACCAGCGAGGGTGGAGCTGGAAGTACAGGGAAGCCTCTGATACAGTCAAGTTCAATTTATTTGCCAAACAAACTGCTGCTGTACCCCAAACAGTCACAGCCAGGAAGCTGAGAGCAGAAAAGCACATGTGGGGAGCTGAGTGCACACACAAAGAGTGGTCAGATTCAGCACAGAACATGGGCAATACATGGGACACTCTGTGTGCACTCTGTGCAGTGTGGACTTTCACTTCTCATTTCTGTTCCCTTTGCATCTCCTTTCCTCTGCCCTACCACTCTCCATGCAAATGATGGGGAATAGGGTCAAGGAGACTGCTGGAATGTGTATTGTTCAGTACAGACTCCACCAGCATCATGTAGGTGGGAAGGAACTGGATGTTCTAGGCACCCCGCTTCTTTCCATTTCAGGTCCACTTCTTGCTCTGCTCCTGTCTGCAGGATCTCCCCCTGAAGACACTTGGAACCAAGAAAGGAGTTCTGCATGGGCTCTTCACAGATCCCCAGCAACCGCTACACCCGAGCACGTCTGTGTTCAGGTGAGGAGCCATTAAACAAATACAGCTCCCACTCACAGCCAGAGGCAAGGTTTATTGAGCACACTACCAGTGTTGGTGGGATGAAGTCACAGGATAAGGGGGCTGCTGAGGGTGGAAAAGAGCTGTAGAACCCACGGGGATACCCATGGACCATGTAGTCACTACACAGGAGGAGCTGTGTCAGAATGTTACCAGACTAGGCAAATCTAGCCCTGCCTCTGGTTTGTTCAGGTGGTTATAGCAGAACCGGTTTCATCCCCTGTGCTGTCCTACAGCCCCAGGAGATGTGATGGGAGATGTGACAGGAGAAACCCAACATGATATCTTGACGGGTAGGATGGATGAGCCACCCAGTACTTGGCAAAAAGAGGGGGAAACCGCTAATGGAGCAAGTCACTTGAATACTTGCATTCCAAGCCTCCAATGGTAAAGAGTTTATAGAAAGATTCTTTTGTAAAGATTTATTTTTACTTTATACATATGAGTGCTTTGTCTGCATGTATGGACATGCACTGCATGTACTTGTTACTCGTGTAAGGCAGAAGAGGGCTCTGGATCCCCTAGAAGTCCATATAATTGCAGATGAATTTAAGCTATCACATAGGTGCTGGGAACCAATATGGTTGCTTACATTGCTCAACCATGTAAGCAGGTCCTTGAGAGCAGCAATGGTGGAACTATCTCTCGATCCTCCAAAGATTCTTTTTAGTGGTGTCTTTTCTTAAGGAAAGAAGGCAGAGTGCTTTGATGGATCCCAATAGAACCTGGGCTATAACCTGGCCCCCCTACTCCCAGTGTAGAGGAAAAGGTATAGTGGATCTCAGGTATGTAGACTGTGGGCTTATAATGGGCACTTCTGTAACCAATTCTGGGCCTTTGCTGTGGCTCAGGCCAAAGAAACATTCTTCCACAACAGGACACTTCTTTCTTCCTATGGGAAATCACCAAAACTGATTTTCTTTTCCTCTGAATATGGGCATTCCCAGCATGTTATAACATCAAACCACTCTAAAAATTCCACAAAACACAACCGTACCTTCTCCATACAGTGGCCCCTTCATCCCAGAACACTCCTCAAATTCAAGACAAGTAGAATCTGTGCTGGAGTTGGTCTAGTGTTTAGACAAAACAAAACACTTATAGCATATCTCTTCCTATAGATTTGTCCCCTCACTTAAGCCATTACCAGATATAATAAAACTCCACCCACAGTTATCATTCAGATGATCAATCAGTGGGATCAAGATCTGTGAATTAAACCTCTTCTTTAAAATGGCATATTGCTCCCTGATAACTTGTGTATGCCTTTCCATATACCTTAAATCATCCTGCGATCATTTATAACAGCTAGCACAATGTCAGTGTTTTCCAGACAGAGGTGTAAGGAATGACAGGATATGCCCATTCAGTGCAGAAGCAGCACTATCTTCTGCATGTTTCTAGTCTGTGGCTGATTGAATCTGTGGATGTAGAGCCCATGAATATGGAGGACCAACTGTACATTCTGTAAACTATGAAGTAATAGAATAATGAACTCATCTTCCTGCTGGATTCACATAGGCCCTGGCATGTATTATAGCCACTCACTGGGAAGAATATGTAAAGGAGATAAAGCTTCTAAGGAGTGTTGCCAACCCCTCAGCGCTGGGTGACAGAAGAGGAGGAAGTAAAAAAGACACCAGGGAGAATGATGCCACCGTTGATAAATGCAAGAGAGACTGTTGATGTTATTCCTTGCTTGCTGTTACTGGAAGAATGAGACACTCTATTAGGATGGTTGGAGCCTTGGAGTCAGACTGCCTAGTCTTCATGCCCACTCTGGAATCATGCCCATGTAGCACTCATTAGTCTTTCTTTCTTCACATGGTACCCATAACCATTATCCTGTGTATGACAGAGAAGGCTCAGCAGGCTGTCAGGTGAGAAGGAATCAGTACTTGTCTCATGGGATGTGCTCCCAGATATTTGTTCCTCTGAAGAAGGGTATCCCCAGAGAAGGCAAACAAGTGCATGGCAGTGATCACTCCTGCCATGCTGTGGCCTGGCTATTTACCCATAGGCCCATCTCATTATTATGACAGGTGTTTTAAAAGGACTCACACAAGAGCTACAAGAGGGGACAACAATGCCTTATTCAGATAAATTGGCACTTAGTAATTCTTTGTTAAACATGTGGCTACATAGAGGAATGAATGAATGAATGAATGAATGAAGACTGCTGCCTCTAAGTATCAAGCTTTATTCAGACATTAGTGTGCATGGAAGTGAGAGAAGTCTGTCATTCATTCATTTCCTGCTTATTGAAATGGTTCATAGTCTACAGTTAGGTTGTTGAGGTTTGATCTATGTATTGTATTGCTATGTATTGTAAAGCTAAGTGTGGGCCCCCAAGACCTGGTCACCCCAGAGATGAGAGAGTCTACACATAGACCCAAGTGATGCTATGTGATGCATGATCCCCCAAGCTATTTATGATAGATAAATAAAGTTGCCTGCAGCGTATAGCTAGGTAGAATAGAGATGGGCAATACTTGGTGTTCCTGGCCTGGGGGGTCAGAGGAGAACACAAGGAAAAGGTAAAGATCAGGCAGGAGAGAGGAAAAAGTTGATGTGGGTCAGGAGTCAAGAAAATATGGCCCTGAGGTCTGGCCAATTGGAGTTATGAGCAGCACATAGAAAACATAGTGAGTAATAACTCAAGGTTATTGATAGGAAAGTAGATTCTAATAACACAGAAGGTAGATATCTGTTGGACTGACTGGTTTTGTGTGTCAACTTGACACAGGCTGATGTTATCCCATCGAAAGGAGCTTCAGTTGGGGAAGTGCCTCCATGAGATCCAGCTGTGGGGCATTTTCTCAGTTAGTGATCAAGGAGGGAGGTCCCTTGTGGGTGGTGCCATCTCTGGGCTGGTAGTCTTAGGTTCTATAAGAAAGCAGGCTGAGCAAGCCAGGGGAAGCAAGCCAGTAAAGAACATCCCTCCATGGCCTCTGCATCAGCTCCTGCTTCCTAACCTGCTTGTGTTCCAGTCCTGACTTCCTTTGGTGATGAACAGCAACATGGAAGTGTAATCTGAATAAACCCTTTCCTCCCCAACTTGCTTCTTGGTCATGATGTTTGTGCAGGAATAGGAACCCTGACTAAGACATCTGCCCAGCTCTAGTGTTAATTAAGGCTCATTGTAAATAATAAAAAGTTGTGCGTCATTATCTGAGAATTGAATGATCAAAGGCAGGGTCACTTCAGATTGGGATTAAGTATTCCACTACATTGGGTGTTAGAAAAAGAGGAGTGGGACTGGAGAGATGGTTGAGTGCTCTTCCAGAGGTCCTGAGTTCAATTCTCAGCAACCACATGGTGGCTCACAACCATCTGTAATGGGATCTGATGCCCTTTTTTTGGTGTGTTTGAAGAGCATGGCAGTATACTCACATAAATAAAATAAATAAAACTTTAAAAGTAAAGAAAAGAAAAAGAGGAGGAAGGACTGAAGATTACTTGATATTGCAAATAATGGTTTTTGAGCCAGAAATATCTACAGAAGGATTCATGTTATAGTTTTAAAATCGTCTTTATTAGTAATACAGAACTAAAAACACCCAGTGAGAGAGCTATCTACCTTTATTCCAAAGGCCAGGGCTAGGGAGAAACAAACATGGCTGTGATTGTTGTTATTTTATCATATTCAGGCAGCCCACATTCCATATGCATGCCCTCAGTTTAACAGTTTAAAAACCATTGTAGGGTGTGTTTCCCTACCAAGGACCAAGCAGTTTCTTACCTTTCCTTTGGAATTTCCTTTGTGAAAGAAGGCATGATGGACTGAGTGTGCCCACTTTGATTAGGATTTTCTATTTCTTATTTCTACAGTAATATATCAAACTGGGTAACTTAGGAAGAAAAGAGGTATATTTGGCCCATTGATCTGTATTAGGTTCAATGACCTAGTGTTTGTCTCATCTCAGGATTAGTGCGAAACTCATGGAGATGATGTCACAATGGTGAATGTGTGGAGAGTAGCCCCGTTTCTTCTCTTCTCTTCCTCTCCTCTCCTCTCCTCTCCTCTCCTCTCCTCTCCTCTCCTCTCCTCTCCTCTTTCCT
>NC_034605.1:37715143-37717238 GCF_900095145.1 Mus pahari
CTCTCCTCTCCTCTCCTCTCCTCTCCTCTTTCCTCTTTCCTCTTTCCTCTTTCCTCTTTCCTCTTTCCTCTTTCCTCTTTCCTCTTTCCTCTTTCCTCTTTCCTCTTTCCTCTTTCCTCTTTTCTCTTTTCTCCTCTCCTCCCAACTCCCCTCCCCTCCCCTCCCCTTCCCTTCCTTCCTTCCTTCTTTTCTTTCTTTTTCTTTTTCTTTCTTTTTTTTTTCTTTTTTGCATAGGTTACCACTATGTTAAACTTAAGCCTAGACTAGTCTCAAACTTAATATGGTCCTGCCTCAGCCTCTTAAATGTTGTAATTACAGATGTTCACCACATTGCCTGGCAGGTTTGCTCTTCAATTAAAAAAACAAAAAACAAAAAAAAACTGTCTTATGAGAGTCATCAAATTAGGGCTCCCAAGAGAGCTGCCTTCACCCCCTCCAAGGGCATGCCACTAATGACTAACAACCTTCATGAACTTGCCCTCTTAAAAGCTCCACAGTTTGTCTTCTAACAGTGCCCCCTGAAGATTTGGGGATAATCTACATCCCAACCACAATAGTGAATTGATTTAGAGATTTTTTTTTTAACTTAGTTTTAAGTTATACTGAGTGAGTGTAAGATGACTGGAGAGATGCATGGTGAACATAAGCCAGTGAAAACCACCGAGTCCCATCTTGGCCTGACATCATTAGATGCCGATGGCATTAGATCAGCAAATGGCAATTTCTGATAATGATTTTGAGAGTGGAGCCAGACTGTCTTCTGATTTGAGTGAGCAATTTGATTCCTGGTATTTTACTTACGGTTGCCCCATCTGGTTTCCAGGCATCACCAGTAGGCAGTAGCAATGATTCTCCATTAGTCCTTTCTCAGGAGGTCGGCAGGCACAGTATTTCTTGAAGAATGGTCCACCTATTCTCCAACAACGTCAGTTCCTTGAAACCTTCCTTTGATTCCAAGAGTGGCAGCCATCTGCAGTGTCCAGTAGCACTTGTTCACATTGGACTCTTCAGGGAGAAGTCCTTCTTTCCACTGAGTTCTAAGTACATGTGGAACTTTATACGACAGTAATTATTTCCTTACAGAGTCTGCTATTTCCTTACAGAGTCTGCCTATGTCCTTAGACTTCAAAATTTACTCACCCAACTTTCATCATTCAGAGGAAATTTGAAGAGGTAGTCTCCAAATTCTTATAATATTGAAGTGCCACCATGCAAGGGTAAACATACAAATGTTTAGACACTCATTTAAAAGGATTGCTTTGATATTCCAAGCAGAAATCTAGACTTACATACAGCTCCCCTTCTATGAAGATGAGATGCAAAGGGAAAAATATTCAAAGTAATTTAGGCAAAGGAGAAACTTGATACTTTTGGTTATTAAGAAGAAATAGAGTTAGCTTCTGGGGTAACTAGATTCAGGATTCACACATTCCTGTCTCCCCTCTTTCTTCTCTGCTTCTTTCTATATTGCAACCCTATTCTCTTTTACCCTTGGTTGCACATTATGAACACCAAAACTGGTTCTAACCTGCTGAGGAGTCTTATATCTACCCCTCAGCTCAGCAGAAATATAAGGAAGGATTGTTGATGGTATCTGTGCTTTGTTCTTAACAGACTGGGGAAGACATCCTCCCAAAGGAGAACAGCACATGCCTGGTAAAGGGCTAATTGTCTTACGTAGATGATGTCTTTTTATTCCGTATTTTGATATTGTAGTATTTGAGGGCCCTGCTGGTGTAAAAGACCTGTCCCTCCAATGTCTAGCTATTTCCTGGAGAACACCTACAGCTTACCAGCCAGTTAGCCTTTTAGTATATAAACCAATACTCCAGAACCCATGCACCAGTCAACCTCTTTGTCAACCTCGTATAGTCAGGGTGACTGTTACAGTAAGCTTTAGTTGTCAATTTGAGGTACTTGAGAAGAGGGAATCTCAACTGAGGAATTAACTCTCCCGGATTGCCATGTAGGTATGCCTGTGGGGGAATTTTCTTGATTGATAATTGATGTGGGAGGGACCAGCCCACTGTAGGTGGTACCATCCCTGAGTGGGTAATCCTGGTTTCATATATATATATATATATATATATATATA
>NC_034605.1:37717438-37726811 GCF_900095145.1 Mus pahari
AAAGAGAAAGAGAAAGAGAAAGAGAAAGAGAAAGAGAAAGAGAAAGAGAAAGAGAAAGAGAAAGAGAAAGAGAAAGAGAAAGAGAAAGAGAAAGAGAAATGAAAGAACCAGACTGAGGATATAAACAGCAAGTAGGCAGGATTCTTCAGGGATTCTGTTTCAGTTCCTGTCTTGAGTTCTTGCTCTGACTTTCCTTCATGATGGCTAAGAATAGCTTTTGGTCATGGTATTTTATCACAGCAATAGAAAAATAACCAAGACAATAGTGAAACCCTGTCTCAAGACAACAAACTCCATTGCTTCCTAACATGAACACTACATGAGATAATATCACATACCTACCATGGATTTAATTCTTCCTGATACTGATTCTAATGCCCTTACATGGTTAGTGTCACATGATATAATGTGTTCTCATGCTAAAACAAATGAACACGATTTAAATGCCACTAAGGAAATAAGGCATACATAATAGAAACAAATAAATGTCAAAACAATCTTTAAAAGCATACACATTGCTATTCCTACACCTTTGAAGCAGGTATGACATTTCTAAGAATGACTTGTTTTAAGTCACTCTTAGCAAATCCACCAAGGAGACATGGACAAACATGACTGCATTAAAGCAGGAAAGTCCACCGAGAAGAGAGTTAAAGATAATTGATAGCGTGTGAATGCAAAGATAACTGTGAGCACATATTTCAGGCAAAAGGATAATAATCCTAATAAGTAAAGCATTTAAGTGTGAGAATGAAACAAGGAAAAATGCCCCGGGAGGAAGACAGGCTAAAGACATAAGCAGATGGTTCTCAAGGGGGAAAAAAAAATAAGGACAAAGGCTTTGGCAAAGAGCCGTACCAGGACAGCTCTTGGCTTCAAGCAAAGAACTTCTGCCTAACAATAGATGAGAGTCTGCTTTTACACTTCCACAGAATGAAAATCTGGAGCAGGTGGGTAGAAGCCCTCCTGGCTTAGCCTGAAAATAACACCCTGGGGCTGAGGTGGCGTTACGGGGTGTGTCTCCCTCTATAGATTCACCTTCCCGTTTTAGTCATCACCAGATGTACCATAGCACCATGTACAATTGTCCCTCAGTAGGGGGTGGGAGGACTGACTCCAGGACCTACCTTGAACACCGAGGAGATCTGTGGATGCTCAAATCCATCATAGAAAGTGGTACGTTGTCTATACAGAACTTGCACCTTCTCCTGTGAGCTTCAGATATCTCTAAACAGCTTCTAGGACCCATTGTGATGGTAATGGCTCATAAAGAGTTGCTGTTGAAGGAAAACTGTGCCTAACCAGGATTCATGCAGTTTTCCTCTCCTTTTTATAGTGTGTTGTTGGGCAACTCTTCTGATGTGGAACTTGTGGGGAATGGAGAGCTATCTCCGAGTCAGAGAACAGCATACATTGGGCTTATCTTGGATCAAGAATGGTTGGTTGTGGGGGAACAAAACACAGTGAGAACTTGCCTATAACTCTCAACAAACTTTTCTTTTAGTCTCATTTATAAGAACTGTGTTCCATGGGGCTGGAGATGGCTCAGTGGTTTAGAGCATGTACTGCTCTTCCAGAGGACCTGAGTTTGGTTTCCTAGTCCCCTAGTCAGGCAACTCATAGCTGCCTTCCTGTAACACCAGCTCCAGGAATTCTCATATCCTGTTCTGAATTCACCAGCACCTGTTTACAGTAGTGTGTGTGTGTGTGTGTGTGTGTGTGCGCACACACACACACACACAAATTTTTTTTTAATCTCAAAAACAAAACAAAACAAACAAATCCCAAAAACCTATACTCCGTGACTGCCTCTAACTACTAGGGAGACTGAGCTATTGAAGATTAGGGAAACACCAGGGCTCCCTACTTGTGGCTAGGTGTCTAAATAAAGGACTTTCTATTTTTAATATTTATTTTTATGTTTTAATAGTGAATATTGTGTGTCTATTATGTGGGTGTGACCATATGCATGTAGGTAGGTGCCTGTAGAGTCCAGCATCAGATCCCTCCGGAGCTAGACTTTCAGGAAGATGCCAGCCTCCTGACGTGGGTTCTGGGGGAAGTGAGCTTGGGTCCTCTGCAAGAACACATTCTTAACTGCTAAGCTATTTCTCCATCCTCAGGAAGGACAGTCCTGAAGAAGACGGTATTCACAACCTTGTTGAACTTGGCTAATTCCTGAGTGGTCTGCTGACTTTGTTTCTCAAGAGGGTACTTTTTTATATTTGAGAATGAAAAATTCTTCACTGAGAATATTATTTTATAAGCCACAAAGCACTTATATTCCCTGAACCATGATATTGAATGCAAATGTGTTAGTTGGTTTTCTGTTCTAAGATACCTTTGGGAAGCAACTTAAAGAGTGAAGGTTTATTTTGACTCATAGTTTCAAAGGTTCTGATTCACTGTGGATCCGCCTGTTGCTAAGAGCCTATGATAACAGAATACATCATGTTGAAAGTGGAGGAAACTGCTCCCTTCACTATGGACTAGAAAGCAAAACAGAGGAAGAGACCAGAGTTCCCATACTCCCTCCATCTCTTTTTCATGTGTCTGGTTTGTATGCCTAACTGTGTGTATGTGTATCACACATGTGCAGAAGCCCTCCAAGGCCAGCACTTTTCCAGCATCTGCTGGAATCTTAACCACAGTGATCCATCAATTCAGTTTCTCAGTATACACCCAAAACTATGAAAACAAAGAAATGTGTACACAGTAGCCACAGGTAGAATTGGCATGAATGTTCATCAGTAGATGAATGCATGCCAGTGTATGCCTATGGAGGAGTATTATCCAGCTATGAAATGAATGCTGAGCCATAACACAAGATGGGAGAGCCTAGAGACAACCATATTCTGTGGTAGAAACCTGACCTACACTGTGTGGTCTTATTTACTTGAAATATACGAACTGGCAAATTTACGTGGATGGAAACTATTTGGCAGCTTCCAAAGTCAGGAAATGGGAAGGAACCAGAAGAAACGACTTGAGGAACATGCAATATTTGGGGGGAGGTTGCGTAAGTTAAAGTGTTTAATTTCATGTTATGTGAGTGTCAATTCAATGAATTGAATTGAACCCAGTTTACTCTGGTTTAGCATCTCTAGTTGAAAGAAGTAAACTCCACACATTTTGCAAGTAAGCACAAAAATACTGCATAAAAATTATCTGTCATGCCAGTGTTTGTGGTGGAAATAGTCAAAATTTCTTAAATGTTACCAGGGTCTTACTCTACTTAAGTGTTGTGCCTAGTATCAGAGGGACCCCACAGAGCTGAAGAGGATGGCATGGGTTTGAACACATGGTGGAATATGACCACAATTTTGAAAGGCAAAGGACATCGGATAGAGGAGGCATGGAGTGTGATTTGTCAGGGACTTGGGGAGCTGTGTAAGCCTGCAGCCTTGGCCGGCTTGTCCTTAGTGTGGTGGTTCTAGCTCCAGGTTCTCTTGCACAGCTCTTGTAACAAAAGCAGCTGTTATAACTGAGGGGCTGTGTGATCGCTAAACTGAGCTCTTTCTTTGGAGACGCTCTGGGACCTGCACCTGAGTTCAGTGATCACTTGTTGTCCCATTCATTCCATGTCCTATATGGATTTCCCAACTCCCAAATAACCTTGATGTCTAGTCCCAGTTTTGACTTTCTGGCCCTGAGTTGCTTTGGGTAATTTTAATTGTACTGTGGGAGGGGAAAGAATTGCTCAGTTCTGCCTGGTGTTGTGGGCGGGGCCATGGCACCATGGACCCCTGAATGGCCACTCTTTCCTACCCCACTGAACCATGTGTTAAACATTGGAGATGGGCCCAGAACAAAAAATTTTCTTTTCCACCAAACAGAACATTTGATATCTGAGAGATGCTTGCAAGCAGCTGCCCATTCCATGACGTAAGGCAGGCCAGGTACTCAATTATTCACTTTCCCTGAGGAGAAAGGAGATGCACGGAATGTTCCAACCTCCAGGTCGGCTGCATGTTGTATTAATTATTGCTTAGCGTCTTAGCCGAGATCAAATCTGTGGCTGGAAGGAAGACACGTGGCTAAAGAGATATCTGAGCGGGTAGAAGCACACTTCATTGTGACTGCGGTAAGCCCTGGGGTTCAACCTCAGCAAACCTGGCATGAGCGTCTACTCATCCTCCAGCAGAAACTCCTTGATACTTACCCCTCTTGGGGCCCTATGGGAGATCAAGATGAGACAGTGGGCGAGATTTTCTTCAGATATATTGGCCCCTTCTCCCTTCCCTTTTGGGTTTTCAAGACAGGGTTTCTCTGCATAGCCCTAGCTGTCCTGGAACTCACTTTGTAGACCAAGTTGCCTAGAACTCACTGAGATCCATTTGCCTCTGTCTCCAGAGTGCTGGGATTAAAGGTATGTGCCACCATAACTGGCTTGAGACCTTCTTATCTGAAACAGTCTGGATCAAGACTTGAGAGCCCCTCCACCCCTGGACTTTAGAACCTGCATACACATGCTACCCCCTCCACCCCTGGACTTCAGAATCTGCATATACATGCTACCCCCTCCACCCCTGGACTTTAGAATCTGCATATACATGCTACCCCCACCACCCCTGGACTTTAGAACCTGCATATACGTGCTGAGATATTGTGAGGATGCTCTCCTTTTCTAAATATCAGATGCATGCCTGTTTTATGTTACCAACACAAAAGCAAGACAAAATGGTAGAATAGTCCATATATACCAGAAACACCACCAACCAACACACTTTGTGATAAGTAATGTGTCCATAAAACACATTAGGACATAAAACACATTAAAACGTTGCTAACATTGGTCAGCAGCAGCAAGGATAAATGGGGCTGGGAGTGGGTAGGGAGCCTAGGGGAGAAGATGTTGTAGCTATGAATGTGCAGCAACCTGTATGTACTGCATGCCACTGAGCTGAGTACTTTAAATGACTACTATAGTAAACTTTTTATGTTGTGTATTTTTTAAAAAATACTTTTAAAAAAACTTCAAAAAATGTTATGGTCAAATTTCTGCTCCCATCTACAATGAGGCAGCTAAACATCAAACTGATTTTTGTCTTGGGAGTAGCTATACATGCTAAATAAATTTTGCTTTGGACACCAACAGAAAATGAATGCACTAGAGCTTGAAGGCCAAGGTCCCAGGGGAAAGGCGAGGCATTGAGCTGAGCTGACAGGCTGTTTTATCCCCGAAGGATAAAGATGGAAGACTCCTAGCACTAGCAACCAAGATGGATTACAAAGCTACTGTGATGAATTTGGTGTTAGGATGACATTGGATGGAAGGAAGACAAATAATGGAAGCACAGGGAATTAAAAATGGCATGCCCTCTCTTGACAGACAGACAGACAGACAGATAACAGAGAGATAATAGATAGATGTTGACAGATGAGAAGCAGTCATCAATAGCTAGATAGATGATAAGTGATAGCTAGTAAATTGATAGATAGATAGGTAGATAGATAGACAGACAGACAGATAGGCAGACAGATGATTGATAGAGATAGTAGTCCATATGTGTGAGGTAAGGAATATCTAGGTTAACTGATGAACAGAGACATCTCAAGTTCCCTCACTTTATACCACACACATCTGTTCCAGACGGACCAGAGATGTAACCAATGAGCAGAAAACAACCCAGTTACTGGAGGCAGCACAGGAGAAAGCTGCATGGTCTTGAAAAAAAAAAAAAGTCTGAAATAGACACAAGCAAAACAGGCAATTTGGACTGTATTAAATTGATTTGTGTTCAGCAAAAGACACTGTCAAGGAGAGTGAACACACAACTAAAAGCAGGAGACATATTCAACGCATATGTGTGACAAATGACTGGCAACTAAAACACATTTTAAAAATCACATAGGGATAAAAAAAATCCAAATTTTTGAATTAAGTAAAAGAGTCTAATAGAAACTTTACCAAAGAAGATATCCAATTGGGCAAGCAATATACAAAAAGTTACAAATGCAAATTAAAACCACAGTGGTATGCTACTGTAATATGCCTAAAACAATAATAACAGAAATCAGCAGTGTTGTTCTGAGCAGAACGCTTAGGAGACAGGCGCTCAAATGCCACACGGCTGGGAGCTCAGTTTGTCTGCTAATTGGGAAAATTATGGCCAGAGCAACAGCTGTATATTCTAAGCACATGCCACTTAACCAAAATGCGGATATGCCAGCACCAGGTGACATGTGCAAGTGAGATTACAGTCAAGCTATCTGCAGCAGCTCCAACCTAGAAATGACACAGAACTCCAGGAAAAATGGAAACAAAATTGATTCCTATTGAGAACCCATAAAGAAACACTCCACTGAAATACAGAGGAATGGACTCTCATAGCACCAAAGAAATGGATCTCTCAAAACTCAGGCTAGATTTTTTAATTAAAAATATTCTAATTTGTTTATTATTTTATGTGTATGAGAGTTTTTCAGGCATATATGCCTGTGCAAAACATGCGTATCTGATGCCCGAGAAGGTCAGAATCAGGTATTATATCTTCTGGAACTGGAGTTAGAGACAGCTATGAGCTGCCATGTGAGTGCTAGGAATAGCTCTCGGGTCCAGAAGAGCAAACAGTGCTCTTAATTGCTGTCTCCAGATCAGGCTGCATTTTAAAGCCAGACACCAAAGAACATGGTGAATACAATTCTTCTTACATAAAATGCAAAGTTATGCAAGATTTCTGATGACAAAAATCAGGATCCTTATCATCTCTGTGAGGCAGCAAGACACCTCCTCCCAAAACCCACAGCTGTGTAGCGTGTTTGTGTTGGGGTCATGTCCAGTCTCTTCTCTGAGTAGGATTATACTGCAGTTTTCACTCTGTAAAAAAAAAGTCTATGGAGCTGTACACTTTGCATTTGTGTGCTTTTCTGTGTCGAAACTAAACTTCAGTAAAAAGCGTTCAACTTAATAAATGAGAGCAAATGGATGTTGCAATACACTTAGGTGTCTCCATAGAGGGACGTGAACAAGTACTCTTCAGTCGCCACTTTTCTGTGACCGTGCAAGTCAGGTGCACGTGTAGAAGCCAAAGGACAAACTGAGATGCCATGCTATCCACCCTTTTTTGAGACAGGGTTTCTCACGCGCTTGGAACTTCCCAAATAGAGTAGGCTGTGGCCAGCCAGAAAGACCCAGGCAACCTCCTGTTTTCCACCTCCCCAGTGCTGGGATTACACTGCACAACATTTCTTTTACATGAGAACTGGGGATGGAACTCAATCCCCTATGCTTTCAAGGTAAACACTTTATTAACTGAACTAGTTCTTTACTTTCTATCTATCTTTAAAAGAAGATTTATTTTTATCATGTTTAAATTTTATGTCTCTGTGAGTATATGCATGTAAGTGCATGTGCTGACAAGGACCAGAAGAGGGCGCCAAAGCCCATGTAGCTGGAATTAACAGGTGTTAGTGAGTAAGCCCCAGAGCCTTGTCTCCAGCCTGAGTACTGTTTTTTTGTTTGTTTGTTTGTTTGTTTGTTTGTTTTTCATATTTCCTTCACTTTCTGCATCTGGATGTATTATTTCTGTAATGAATACCTATTAAATATGCCATTTAAAGTTTTGTTTTACATCAGTCTGGATATGGATACATGAAATTGGGAAAGTGATTTTAAAAACAGGAGACCTAACAGTTTCAAGTCGTGTGTGAAACACCTACATTTAGCCTCCACGCCCGTGGCTGCTCTCAAGGCTGGTAGCAGATGGAAGTGCTTACGTTTGCCACATTTATGGAGCTTGTTACCAGGGTTCCTGGTTCAGAGTAACAGACCAAGCTAAAAGCTAGTAACCGGGGCAAGTATGCAGAAAAGGGAAATAAGGAATATGCAAACTGAAAAGGACAGTGTACGTTATAATGTTATATCACTGGAAACCCCGATTCTCTGGAAAGCCTGTATTGGGACTAAAGATGAACATACAGGACATCCAAGATGTATATCTGAGTTGACTTTCTACATACACTGTGCAAAGGACATTTAAGTCTGCTGGGAAGGGACCTCAACGGGTATATGAAAAATTCTTGGCATTACTAATAACCAGGGAATGAAATCCAACTACCTGTACCTCATACCTGCTAAGGTGGTATTCCCAGAAATATTAATAGCTCACCAAGTTTGGTAAAGATGTGGAGAAAAATAAGCCTATCATTGATAGCTGTGTAAATTGATGTATTATAAGAAAAACAAAACAAAACAAAAATCCTTTGCAGTTTCCTGGAAAACATAAGTATCATCCAATTCGATGAGTCTGCTGTCCCATTGGCAGGTGTATATGGAAAGGAACAGAAATGGAAATATTTGTGCCCTCAAGATTATATCATTACTCGTAATAGCCAAGATATGGGACAGCACATGTGTGTGTTGATGGGTGAATGGACAGACACATTTTGACACAAGTATATACATACATGTGCATATATACATTGGGATGTCATTCAAATTCAAAAAAGGAGATGCCACCCTTTTTAACAATATGGGTAAAATTGGAGGGCATTATATTAAGTAATGAGACTTACAAACAGATACAAAAGGGCATTTCCAGTATCTCCCTTATTTGTAGAATCCAAATGCTTATAAGCTTATGTAAAGAAGTACAGAAACAGGAAATGGAACCATGCTTGCAGGTGCAGGAATGGGAAAGTGTAGGCTAGAGAGTGCACACGAGGGGCAGGTGAGATGGTTCCGCAGGAAGGGAGCTCACTGCCAGGCTCCCATGCATTGGAGTTCAATCCTGGAGCCCGCACAATGGAAGGAGACAGCAGACACTGTGGGGTGTCCTCTGCTCACCAAGGTCTCACTGTGTGCCATCTCCCTTCCCAGAGAAAAGGGCAGGCATCCTCAGTTCTCTGCAGTGTGACCCCAGGGGTCTCCCTTGGTTGAGAATAGTCTGTTACTTAGATAGTAGCAAGTAGTAGCAATCATTAGTGTCCAGAAATACTACTAAAAATAAATTCTAGAAGCTTCTTAAGTCCTCCCTGCAAGAACACCACTTGCACTCACATGCATTTAAATGATAATAATAATAATAATTTATTATTATTATTATTATTATTATTATTATTTTAGAATTAAAGCTCTGGCCATCAATATAGGCTATGGAAATTGAGTGCAGTCTTGGCTCCCACAGGCTCCTGATGGTTGGCTTTACTCTGTGGATCATGGGAAAACTGGGGGAGCAGCAAGGACTTCTCCAAAAATGAGCTATTGAACTCTATGGCTGTGACCCTGAAACCCACTACATTTGAGAACAGAACCCTAGTGTTTTTTCTCTCTCTCTCTCTCTCTCTCTCTCTCTCTCTCTCTCTCTCTCTCTCTCTCACACACACACACACACACACACACACAAGTGTTTCTGCAGCTCAGTTTCCTCAT
>NC_034605.1:37728520-37731702 GCF_900095145.1 Mus pahari
TGTGTGTGTGTGTGTGTGTGTATGTGTGTGTGTGTGTGTGTGTGTATGCGATATGCTCTGCATATGAGAGAGAACATGTGATATTTACTTTTCTTTTATCTCTACAATTATTCTTTCTTGTTCCACCTCCCCAATTTAGAATCCTTCTTCCCTTCACCCCTCAACCTCTTCTCTCTCTCCCTCTCTCTCTCTCTCTCTCTCTCTCTCTCTCTCTCTCTCTCTCTAGCATGCATGTACAGATAGATGAGAGAAAGCATACTCTCTGTGGGTTTGATTCTATTCTATTTTGTTTAGTTCCATTCATTTCTCCACAAGTATTATAATTTCATTTTTTTCCCCTTGAGCTAAATAAAACTCCATTGAGTATGTGTTTATGGGCTCTGAGGATGGTTCTATATCTTGGTTATTATGAAGAGCACAACAGTGAATGTGGCTGTGTACGTGTATTTGTGGTGTGCTGATTTAGAGTCCTTTGGGTATAAACCTAGAGTATAAGTGGGTCTGTGATAGTTCTATTTTTAGTTTTTTGAGCACCCTCTATACTGACTTGCATAGAGCTTGCACCAGTTAATTCTCACCAGCAGTGCGCAAGGGTTACTGTGCCGTGCAAG
This sequence comes from Mus pahari, assembly GCF_900095145.1. Taxonomy (NCBI): domain Eukaryota; kingdom Metazoa; phylum Chordata; class Mammalia; order Rodentia; family Muridae; genus Mus; species Mus pahari. Next base: position 37,729,132 of record NC_034605.1, read on the forward strand.
GGTTACTGTGCCATGCAAGGGCTGCTGTGCGGCATCTCCTCAACAGCATCTGTTGCCATTTGTTTCTCCTTAGCCATTCTGACTGCAACGAGATGGAATCTCAATGTGGTTTTGATTTTCATTCCCCTAATAGCTAAGGATTTTGATCATTATTTTCATATATTCATTGGCCTGTTTATATTTCTTCTTAGAAGAGAAATGCCTATTCAATCTGTCGACCCAATTTAGTGATTGAATGATTTGGTTTCTTGGTGTTTAATTTTTTTGAGTTATTGACATATTCTAGATATGAATTCCCTGTTGGCAAAGCCATTCACCATCCTATGGGCTGTCTGTACACTCCGATGATCATTGCCTTTGCTATGCAGAAGTTTTAGATTAGATGCAATCCCATAGTTCAGTTCTTACTATTATTTTCTAAGCTATCACTCTCCTTTTCAGAGAGTCCTTCCCTGTGCCCAGGTCTCGAAGTGTTCTATTTCTTTTTTTCCCTAAGCTTTGAGCATTAAGTCCTTCGATCCATTTTGAATTGCCTTTTATATCTGTTTTTCTGTCAGTTCTCTCCACCGTTGGCTTGCTGATGGGAAGTGAAATCCTGAGCAGGAAAGGCCCTCTGCTTGCCTCGCCCCTGCTTCTCCTGGCTCCTTCACTCAGCGTTATAAGCAGCTGGTGGACAGTCACAGGATAAACAAGCAAGAACAGACCTTGCGTGGCTCCTGGGTTGTTGCATTATCACTGTGTCTGCATTTGAATCAAGTTCAAAGGGAATATTGCCTCTCCGTGGCTTCCAGGCCCCCACTTTCTGTGAGTAGACCATGCTTTCACCTTTACTGTAACTTCCATTGGCTGCTGGACTACTGGGATTGTGTGCTGACATAGCACCTGGAGTTCTGTATGCAAATGAGATGGCAAGGAAGGTGGCACGCATGTTGTTCAAATGTGTGTGTGTGTTTTTTTTCTTTTATCATATCTAACCTACACAAAACAGACTCAAGGATGAAATTATGAGCAGTACCAGATAACCACCACAGGGCATGAAAGCAGGAACAGGGCCCATCTGGGAGCAGGGCCATCTGGAAGTGTGCAGTTCGTATACCTGGTTGAAAAATCTAGAACCATTTAAAAAACGACAAAGGGATCAAAGCATCTCTATTCTTTACACCTACAGGGCAGATGATGCTGTCACTCAGAAATTTACTAACAGCATCCTCCCTGGAAGCCAAGACAACCCATCTGCTCAATGTGATACCCTAGGTCCCTGAAGCAAGGTAAACAGGTTGTTGCAGGGCTGCAGGGCTGCTGGTCTCAGATATCTGTGCTTCTAAAGATTCCTAAAAGGCAGGATGAGAAAAGGGAGAAGCTCAAGCAGTGTACCCATAGCTTAGTAGCCAAGGCTGGCCTCGAACTCATGATCCTTCTTCCTCTGCCTCCTTCAGCAAATCCTATCAGCATGTGCCACCACACTTGGCCCTGCAGCTTAGTGAACAAGTAAGCAAATACGTGAGACAGTAGTAGTCTAATATAAAGGGAAGCCTCAGTAGGAGCTAATGGAAGATACCTGCTGGACTCCATGGAGTTGTTGGGAAAATTTGAGGATGACCTCATAAAACACAGCACAAATAGACAGGCAGTGGTGGTGCACACCTTTAATCCCAGCACCGAGGAGGCAGAGGCAGATCTCTGAGTTCAAGGCCAGCCTGGTCTACAAAGTGAGTTCCAGAATAGCCAGGGCTACATGGCGAAACCCTGTCTTGAAAAAAACCAACAAACAACAAAACCAGTGCAGACGGTCTCTAAGTCATTCCCCAGCATCTCACGTGCAGGTCACTGGCAGGTAACAGGCAGTGAATCAGTCTGGGACTGAGGTATGTTGTATCGCTAGTTTTGTTCCTGAGCTCAACATGAGTAAGGTAGGAGGACATTTGACCCTGAAGCCACTGGAGAAGATCGGTGTGGGTGGCTTCATTCCTATCGTGGGCTTATAGGTTCTGGGATACCACCTACCATCTCTCACTACTCCCCCACCACACCATCACATTACACATGAATCGAGGAGTTCATCTACCCATCAAGTCAGAACTTTCAGGACCCAGTCACTTCTCCAAAGCCGTGAGCTGGCAAGCATATTCCCTGAACTTTAAGCCTATGGGGGAACATTTCATATTTAAACCATTGATGAAAGAACCCATGATAATAGAACGCAGGAGTCAGAGTAAAGGCAGAGTCAGGAGATGGCTCAGTGAGTAAAAGGCCCTGCTGTATAAGCATAAAGACCTGAGTTCAAATCCTCAGCTCTCAGATAAAAAGTCAAACGTGGTTATCTATGCGCTTGTAACCCCAGTGTGGTGGGAGTCAGAAACAGACCTGCTTGCTGGCCATCCATCTCATTCCTATTCCAGTGAACGGCTCTGTCTCAGGGGAAAATAAAAAATGCGATAAATTAGGACACCCAATATCTGTCTCTGACATTTGAGTGCATGAGCATGCATACCTGACACAGATAGTACACACCACACACACACACACTCACACACATACACACACACCACACACACACACATACACACACAC
>NC_034605.1:37732017-37734005 GCF_900095145.1 Mus pahari
CACCACACACACACTCACACACACACATACATGCACACACACCACACACACACACATACACACACACACGCACACACACACTCACACACGCACACACACACACACACACACACTCACAAACAGACACATATACACACACTGTAAGGGAGGCAGGGTGAAGACAAGCCTGTCTGTTTAGGGGCAGGAAGGGGACATTAAGTCACAGCAGCACTAAAAGGGAAGTGAATCTGAAGGCTTTATTCTGTCAAGAGCATTGCTCTCATTCTGATGCAGAATTTCAAGGCTCAGTAGCTTTATTTGGCCCATCCATGAAGAATGTCAGGAAGATGGGAAAGGGACTGGGTTGGAGGACATTTGAGGCACAAAGGTTAATACTGGCCTTCTGCACAGCATGTCAGAATAATATTGCTGATCATGTAGACTCTCATGATCACGGGGCACTAAGACAACATCCCCTTATACGTAGCCTGTGAACGCCCTTACCGTCTACCGACTGACAATCTACAGGTTAACTTACAACCTCACATTAAGTGAGAGAAAAGCAAAATCAAACAGGGTTCATTCCCCTCCATTATTAGATTATCACAACCTATCATTGTTAGTCAACCTGTGGCTGCCCCAGGATGACACCAGAAGCTAATGCTGGCCGTCATTAACTTTAAAGCCAGATTTTAACCAAATTCTCTTAACACCATGACCACTTGACTTATGGCTTCTTTAAAAACCTCTGACCACTCTTTTGACATCTCCTCTGTTAATGTTAGTAAAACTGGTTTGGTTAGGTTTTCTTTGTGCTGTGCAGAGGATTATTGTGCAAAATAATGGGTTTCAGTGTGACATTTTGGTACACTGAATTTAAAATGTGTTTTGATTACACAAATAAATCTCCATTAAGGCTATCGAGAGAACTAGTTAGAAGCATGAAGTCCTGAATTCAGTCCCTAACACCGGGCATGGTGACACATGCCTGGACCTATAAACCAAGAGCGGGGAAAGTGGAGGCAGGCAGGACACATGAGCTTGCTGGCTAGCCAGCCTTGCTTAACCGGTGAGTCACACATCCCAGTGAGAGCTTGTCTCAAAAACCAAGTTGAAACATACTTGAGGTTGACCTGTGGTCTCCATAAGCATGTGTGTATGTATGCATAAACACCTTTGCAAACACACACACTAATAAGTTCCCCCATCACCTACTCTGTCACCGTCCCCTTCCTGGTAATCTACTTCCTCTTCCCTAATATTTCCCTTCCCTTTCCAATACCTCTCACATACACCTCAACACACACACACACACACACACACACACACACACACACACAGGCACACAAACTTTATTTAGATTCCTCACAAGAATGAAAACATATTTGTTTTTCTGAGTGTGACTTCTTTCTTCAGTTTCATTCACTTTCCTGAAAAATGGCACAATTTCTTTCTTCTTATCCCTCAATTTCATGAGACAGTGCTTAGTATGTAGCCCAGGCTAGCCTAGAACCCAATTTGTAGTACTAGACTTAAACTGAAGACCCTCCTCCTCCTCTACTGGATTAAGAGCAACCGTTGAGTGGATGAGTTAGCATTGGCAGGGCTGTTCAGCTCACCCTACCAAACAGCGTTTAGACTCGGGGTGAAAATATCCCCTATAATTTTCCAAGAGTACAGTGGACAGAGTCCAATTCAGTCTAGTATCCAAATTCCTAACTCTCACCTAACTTGTTTCTCCCAACTCAATTCTGCCTTGGACCTTAAAGTCTGAGTAGGGGTGGGGGGAGGAGGGGTCCCATTGGGCTTTGCTCTTATCTCTTTCTCCAAGCTCTTATACCCACTCATACCTATTTCGGTCTTTTAAAAAATTGGTATGGATCTACGTGTCCCTGTATGTTCTCATGTGTGGAGGCCTGAGGTGAACATCAGGTTTCTCTCTCAAATCAATCTCTCTCTCTCTCTCTCTCTCTCTCTCTCTCTCTCTCTCTCTCTCTCTCTCTCTCTCT
>NC_034605.1:37734017-37751051 GCF_900095145.1 Mus pahari
TCTCTGTGTGTGTGTGTGTGTGTGTGTGTGTGTGTGTGTGCGCACGTAATGTGATGTAAGGCAATCTTGGTGGTTGGTCCTCACCTTCTACCTAGGTCTTTGTTGTTTTTCTGCTGTGTGCCAGGCTAGCTGGACTTGTGAGCATTCAGGGTTTCTCTTCTCTGCCTCCCACCTCACCACAGGAGTGCTGAGACCAGAGGTGCTTTACCAAATATCTGGCTTTTATGTGGGTTCTGAGACGTCAGACCCAAGTCTTCAAGCTTATATGGTAAGCATTCTTACCCACAGAGCCATCTTTCCAGCCGCTTCCCTTATTTTTTAAGACAGGGTCTCTCACTGGACCTAGAGCTCACAGGTTTGGCTAGAGCAACTGGCTAAGGCCCAGGGTCCTCCTGTCCCTGCCTGTGCACTGTGCCTGGCTTTTTATGTGGATGCTGGGGATTCAAACTCAGGTATACATGCCTGTGCCCCAGTTTACTAACAGAACTGTCTCCCCAGCAACTATTTTGGACCCTTATGAGAGCAATAAGGTGGCAACTAGGGGAAATAGAGGCAGAAACCCTTGCTACTTGCCTGCCACAGTTGTTTCTTTCTCTGCATGTACAACCAGTTTTCAGTGGCTTTCTCTTATTGGATCATCTGTTCACCATCTCCCTGCCTCGGGTGCTATTCCCCAAAAGTCCCTATAAGACAGCAGGCCCCCACTGGCAGTCACTCATATTCATTAATATGAAATAGAATGGAGAACACAGCCCCTTGGTTACACCAGCTTTGTCACAAGCACTCACTTGGGACTTGCTGCTCTCTCCCAGGAACTATCTTATTTATTATAAAGACATGACTGATTGTATATCAGGGCTGGTAACAATCCATGTGAGCATGCACAGTGCTGTTCTAAAAGTTCATGGCCCCTGTGAGTTCACAAACTACTGTAAAGCATCCTATGACTGGTTCCACAGTCTTGTGTGCCCACCATGACCATCATGTTAACCTGCTCTCCATCTTTCTTAACTTGCTTGTTGTATACCAGAGTTTTGTAGCTTCTAGGAGGAAGGTCTTCTTTTCCTTGTAACAGATGTAAACTGTTCCTTGAATATAGCACTCAGCGTTCAAGTGACTTAGTAGAGATGTTGTCACATGTTGTGTTTGATGTCATCCCCCTCTTTATGCAGCTCAGAGTTCCAATGGGCACCAGCAAGTCCATGTCCTGCTAGATGTAGCTTTCTTGTGACACACTGAATGCCTTTGGCTTTGTGCCTGGCTCTCTCAAACATACAGGGATCTGTATCACCAGGGCCTCCAAGAGCCCAGAGCTGTTCCAAATGAGGCAGTTGAAATATATAGAGAGTGCCTAGCTAACCACTTCTCTATGCTCATACAGCCCAAGTCCCCTCAAACCACCCTGTTTACTTCAGGCTCATAGTGTAGTCAGAGTCAAGGGGCAGTGACTCCTAAGGGCTGGGAATGGAATAGAATGGGGACTCTGAGTACAGACAGAATTTGAAAACATAGGAATTTCTGGGCAAGGGTTGCATAGCAACATGGATATACTTAATATTACTGAACTGTATACTTAAAATGGCCAAGATATTAGGTTTTGTCTATTTAAAAATAGATAATCATCATGTTTTAAAATAGAAACTTCTAAAAGAAAGGAGGCAGAAATAAATATGTTTGTTTTGGTGTAATTTATGATCAGCATAGAAATTCCTGCGATAAAATATAATTTGTGACCAGAAGCACTTCAAGTCTCCATCATTTGAGGATGCCACTCGTCAGGAAAATAAACCTGTCTTCAGAAATGAACACATATTTCTCTAGGAGCAACACCTCACAGTCATCTCCCATGAAGGCTGTGGGCAAGTGGTCAACCTTACTCCCTCTGGTTCAGAGTAGAGTCTAACCCCTTCTGCTCTACAGGAGCAGATTTTTGCAATGGAAATCTGTCTTTTCCATATCGTGAGATGACTGGACATCCCATATTTCTGGTATGGCAGTTGCAAATGCCTCCCATACTTGACCTGTATTTCCACTGTCTCAACATATAACCTTTGTAATGACGTTGAAACAGAAAGAAAGGGAAAATTCCAAGTGCTCTTGGGCAGGCTGTAAGGTCATGCGCAGAGTAAGATGGTCATGCGCAGAGTAAGACAGTCACTTGCAAGTTGCTAGCCATGATGCACGTGGTAAGACGCCACTGCTCTCACGACTGCTATTGACACAGTTACAGAGATTGTTTCCAGGAAAGCGGAGGGCGTGTTCCGTGGCTCAGGAGTGGCATACCAACAGCAATCGGTTCCGAAGCGTCCACCTCAGGAGCTCTGGTGGTTCTGATACTAGGGGGAGATGGTACTAGAAAGGAGTACTGAATCCCCTGAAATTGAATTCTGAAGACTCCCAGCAGGCCTATCATAAGTTAAGGATCATCTGTGTAAGAATAAAAGGACTGAAATTTCAAACACACGTCACCCACCAACTTGCAAAAGTTTAGAGGAACAGTACACGTTGTGTTGTGGGTTGAATATGTTTGCATTCTTGGTCTACAGTTGGTTGCACTGCCTGGGGAGAGTATGGAACCTTTGGAACATGGGGCCTAGACAGCAGATGTGGGTCAATGATTTCCAGGTTACCATTTCTGCTTCCTGGTGTGGCCACCTTGTGAGAATCGCTGTCACCTTTTACTGCCATTGTACTGCCCCTACAGCATGCTTTCTGTGTTATTATGGAGTAAAACTATGCACAAAATTAAATCCCTCTACCATTAAGTTACCCCTGGCAGACATTTTATCACACACATAAGACAAGTTACTAATTCAGAGAATTGTACTGGTGATGGAGTGTGACCTGAGAGTTGCAGGCTATAAGAAAGCTGTTTTTCTCCCCAAGTTGCTTTTGCTCATCAAATTTTCTCACAGTAACAGAAACCCTAAAACAGTGTGGGAGGGCAAGAGAGGCAGTGGTGGAATGGCTACAAAATAGAACTAGCAATGGCCATTTGGGTGGGGAGATGCACCAAGTTTCTATTCATATACCATAGTTGTTGACTTGACACATCTGTGAAGAAGGGGCCCCAACTGAAGACTCAGTTGAAGGGTGCCTCTGTTAGATTTTCCCCAGGGGCACATCTGTGAAGCATCTTGTTAATTGCTAATCAATGTGGGAGAGCCTAGCCCATGGTTTGTGGTGCCATCCGAGGGCAGTGTAGTGATAATCTCTTGTGTACTGTGTGGAATCATCACCTGCCAATCAAAAGCTGATGGCCTATCAACAAAAGGCAGGAGGTAGAAGGTGGGAGTTCCAGTAGTTGAGATTGGAATTCTGGGAGAGACTCCATGTCTCTCCATGTCTTCACATAGTGTTCCTCCATGGCCTGTGCTTCAGTTCCTGCTTCCAGATTCCTGCCTTGAATTCCTGCCTTAGCATTCCTCCATGGTAGACAGTAACCTGCCATCTAATTAAGCCCTTTCTTCTCCAAGTTGCTTTTGGCCAGTGCTTTTATCGCAGCAACAGAAAGAAAACAAGGACATCATGAGACTACTCAGACAGGGAGTTCAAAGATTAACACCTTCACATAACAAAAATGCTTAAAAGGCAAAACCCCAACCACCAATGAACTCAGCAGTAAGACTGAAAACACATAGAAAGCCCTTCATTTGAAAAGAGAAAGTCACTCAAGTGGTGGCCTCTTCAGAAAAAGGCCTCCTAGGGAAGTATTTTCATTGGCTTTCATTCTAGATACCCACAGGCTGTTTAGCCATAGACCAAGAGTGCCTGGCTGCCTTTTAAACTGTCAGAACTTACTCTGTCCAAATGAGGCTGGCTTTGCAGGCATGCAGAGTGGAGGAGTTAGGGTCATGGGAACTGGTGCCAAGGTTTCAGAGAAATTCCTGAGGCCAAGCTGTCTATAGCAGGGTCAGATTCCATTCATAGAGACCCCACGAGATCAATGCATAAAGCTGCAAAGGTGAAATGGAAGTTCTAATGGCTACCCCAGGATGTCAGCGATAACAAGAATATCTCAAGGAAACCTACAGGCCCCGAGTGACACTGGCTCAAAAGAGAATTCATGTGTGCTGCAGATGGAAGGCCCCTGGGAGTAGAGCTACCTAAGTCTGTTGGAGTTCAGGAGATGCCACCACGTTCGTATTGCTCTGACTTTAATGTTCTTCTGGGCTATACTCTTGCTTTGGTCAAATCTTTCCTGGACCCCATTCTTATCTTTCAGAATGAGAATGTTTACTTGGTGCTCTTGTGTGTTAGAATTCCTTTTACCTCTCACTGGGACTCACATATAAGAGACTGAATTCTTAGAAGACACTTTGAACTGTGGAGTTTTCAATAGTGTTAAGTCTTGCGGACTATTTTAAAATCGAAATTAATGAGATTTTCATCATGAGATGGCAATGAGCCCGTGTGGAATGGAGATAGAATAATATTGGCTGAATGAATATAAAATATCACCTATGGGCGCATGTGTTTAAACATTTGGTCCCCAGCTGATAGCACTGTTTTGGGGAGGCTTTGAAACCCTCAGGATATATGGCTTAGCTGGCAGGACCTTGTCATGGTCAGCAGGCCTTGAAGGCTATATCCATTCCTGGCTCCAGCCTGAGCTCTCTATTTCCTTGTCAAGCTGCCATGTGAAGGGCTCCATCTCATGCTCCCAACACTATGGTGCTATTCTGCTTTGCCACTTTCATGGTGATCTGAACTAAAATAAATCCTTCCTTCATAGTGTCTGGTCCCTTGCCACTATGATAGGCAAGCAATACATTTTGCTTCTGGCAAGCATGCCCAATGGGGTCAGTTCTCCACATATGTTCATAAAACTTGCCTAGGTAACTTATCAAGAAGTCTTCTATAAGGAAGCATATCCCTTGAGCTACAAGTCCTAGTTCATCCAATACAAGCTACTCATTGGCTATGGGTCACTGGCTGCTTCCCACCCAATGTGGGAGATTAAACTGAGAGTCTCTCAAGTACTGATGAAGCACTACCACTGAACTACACTCTCTATGTAGTAAAGCTCAGTTTTACTGCAGAAACTTGTGAGGCAGGCTAGGTGTGAAAACAAGAATGATTTCAAAAAGCATCATTGACGAGTTCTGTAATTGGTATTGTACACAGAAATACAGAAGATATAATTGTAGCCCTTGGCAAGAACACTGAATCCTGGCTTATCCCACAGCCGAGCCCCTGTCCGAGTAGTTTTATGGTGTCCTTGTTTGCTTTCTGTTTCTGTGATAAAATACTGGCCAACAGCAACTTGGAGAAGAAAGAGCTTAATTAACTTACAGGTTACTGTCTACCATGGAGGAAAGCTAAGGCAGGAATTTAAGGCAGGAATCTGGAAGCAGGAGCTGGAGCAGAGACCATGGACGAACATTGCTTACTGGCTAGCTTCTCATGGCTTGCTCAGCCTGCTTTCTTACACAACTCAGGATCACCCGCCAATGAATGGCACCACATAGAGTGGGCTGGGCTCTCCCACATCAATGAACAACCAACAAAATGCCTCTCAGATGTATCCATAGCTAACCCTGAAGGAGACAATCCTTCGGTTGAGTTTCTCCCTTCAATCTTCCGGTTGAATGTGTCAAGTTGATAACTATGATAATATAGAAATGAATAGAAACTTGGTGCACCTCCCCACTCAAATGGTTCATTTGTGATTCTGTTTTGTGGCCATTTTACCTCTGCCTTATACTAAATTTATGACAAAAACATAGTCTTCCAGAGGCTGAAAAGAAAATGAAAATGCTTTGGTACTTTAAAAGGGTAAAATTAAATGCACTTTTCCAAGAGTGTATCTGACTCCTTAGGATATGACACACACAACTGTACCCTCAGGTTTCTTCCCCTATTGGCATGTGACGGCTGTGGTTGGTCTTACAAGTCTTGTCAAACAGTAGTAACAAAATCTGAGACATATCTTATCTCCTGGACCAAAAAAAAAAAAAAAATATATCAATTCAGTGCTTGTTGGGCAAACTCCATTTTATTTGATATCAGGAAAGTGAATGTTTCAGTCCATAAATTTTATTTCCTTCATCAAAGCATGCAAGTCAGGAATCCTTGTGGGTGACTTTAAAACTAATATTCCCTTTGGGAAGGAGCTGGAAATCTTTGCTTTAGATAAAGAGAAAAGTTCGATCTTCAAGACCAGCCAACCTTCCAGGGCCTCTCCCTCCCATCCTAATGCAATCGTGTGTCTGTATAGCACAGACAGCTGTTTACACAGATAATATTTACTCAGGGCAGAAGATCAAGACGATTTCTTTCCTATCAGACATCTGGAAATGTATGCAAACTTGCCAGCAATGTTTGCAGATCTTGCAGAGGTCTAAAACAAAATGTGGCCGGGTCTTTTTGTTCTCAGTTGTTTCCCTTCCTCTCTGCTCTTAGCCCTCAGCTGACAGTGATGATCATGCTACAGAATACAGAATTGTCATGCCTTCCATCAGGAATCTGAATACCAAAGAAGCTTTCCTGGGATAGGCAGGGTCCAGCCTTCCATGTGGTTGCATAACAGAAGGCAGGGTAGGGAAACAGCAATAGTAAAAGAACAGTGAAAATTAGTTCCAAAACACAATGAACCCAAGATGTTTCTGATAGTGCTTGCCCATCCTGCATTATGTGACTTCACAGCATCCTTAGTTCCAATGGCACAGCATATAGTCAATCCCAGCCCAGAAGTCGTCTACTGAAATTACAACAGTTCTTCCTAGTTGAAGGTTCCTGGCTCTCATTCACTCCCATCCTTTCAAAGCACACCTATGATACAGTTTCTCTCTTATGAATCAATTCCCCATAAAAGCTGAATTTTTGGTAGTTTTTTTTCTCCAACTTGTGTTTTCAATAATAATTTTAGTATATTGCACTCTGTATTCTTTACGCATTTCTTCTGGCAAATACAATCCTATCCCAGCATCGTCTCCCCCTCCCCTACTCCTACACACTGTTCCACATTTTCCCCACAAAGAGGCTTCTCTCTCCAGCTACAAACATCTTATGAATCTTACATCTGAGGCAGGGCACTTGAGTAAGGGACCACTGGGAAGCTGAATGAACTTTTCAACCCTGAATCCCTTTCGATCCTTCTAGGCACCACTAGGATTACATCTCCCACTTCCCAAAGGCCCACCTCACTTCTAGGATTCCTTTCATGGTGTATCTATTATCTCCTAACTGTCTAAAACCAGAGCCCTTTCTTCTGAGCTCAGTTCCTGAATAGAGATCTGCGATCGCACAGTCTTTAAATCTTTCCCCCCCCCCAAGAGAATCTCCCACCTCAATTTGGCTCCCCAAGAAGCCTTAGATATTGAATTGATCAGAGGCATCTGGTCTCAAGCAACACAGAACTCATCTGTCTGTCACACGCTGACCTATGACTGAGTTTTAGTAACAAGAAGTCCTGAAGTGGATGGCCCAATCTTAGTTCACTGGTTTTGTTGTAACATCAAAGACCCAGACTCCATCTTCCCAGTATGCACAGCGCACTGTGTGGGAGCTCTTTCTACCTGGATCTCACATTTCCCAGAAGGTCTTTAAACAAAAAGATCTTCATACGCAGTGCCTAGCATATGAGAAAAAACTGTTCCCCAGTGCTTTTTCCTGACTGTAAGACTTTGCTTGTGTTCTACTGGTGAGAAATGAGTCGCATCCCCAGGCCTAGAGAGGACACTGGCACAAGGCAGTTGTCATAATTGACTTAGATAAATGTTGTCTACTACTCTGGCATATCACCACCCCAAGAATGGCCCCCAAGATTGAGTATTCTATTAACAAACTTGAACCCTTCCCATATAAGTGGGGACCCACCCATAGTGTTTTTAAAAGTCACTTTATAAGCACAGTATGGATCTAATATCTAATTGGAGGACTTCATTTCCATTGGTTGCCACAGCTTCTCTATAGGAGATTAAGGCAGTCAGCAAGGTCCTACCAACCCCACCAAACTTTTGGAACATCGCCTTTCTTTTTATCTCTACTCTGTATAAGGTTTTAAAAAATATTAGTACACTCATTATTGTTTCTAAAAAGCATTAAGAGTAAGACAACGCTCCTTGGAATTCGTTCAGTGAAATTGGAGATCATCATTGGCAGCCAGGAAAATTCCAACTTGATGTTTTTTGGATAGAGGATCCATTTCCTTGGCCGTTCTGATTTGGATGCAGCTGGATGAACAGTGTCCCCAATGTTATGCCGGCTAGCTATATTATCAAGTCAGAAAGATTTGTGAAGTCTGTATTATTCCAAGCCCCACCCCACCCCCGTAGAACTTCATCACATCTGTTGCCATATGAAAGAGTGCCTCTAGGAGGAGGCAGTTACTCCAGATCTACTGGATCACTAGGATGGGAAAAACTATGCCCAGGCAGGTAAGGGAAAACTCTGAGAGGAGAAGGGATTCCATGGATGGTGCAGGCTGAGTAGAAATTAAGTGAGGGTAAGAAAGAAAGACAGCTGAGGGCATGGGTCAGACCACAGGGACACCACAGCATGAAGAATGACACATGTTCCCTGTTCAGGAGAAGTTTAGTTCTTTGACTCTCCTTTCAAGGAGTAGAAGGAGGACTATGGACAACCCCATAGGAGTGATGCCTGCAGATAACAGAGTCTGATGATGCAATGGTTTGTATATGCTTAGCCTAGGGTGTGGCAGGATTGTGACCTTGTTGGAGTAGGTATGCCACTGTGGGTGTGTAAAATCCTCACCCTAGCTACCTGAAAGCCAGTCTTCCACTAGCACCCTTCAAATGAAGATGTAGAGAACTCTCAACTCTGCCTGCACCATGCCTGTCTGGATGCTGCCATGCTCCTGCCTTGATGATTATGGACTGAACCTCTGAACCTGTAAGCCAGCCCCCAATTAAATGTTGTCCTTTACAAGACTTGCCTTGGTCATGGTATCTGTTCACAGCAGTAAAACCTTAACTAAGACAGAAGTGTACATACATAATAGCTCTGGAGGCTAAAATGTCTAAGGTTAAAAAAAAAAAAGGCTCTGTAGAGTACCCTGCTGATAAGTCCTCACACTGTGGAAGGCAGAAGAAGGGTAAGTGAATGGAGTGTGCCTTTGCTTACCAGAAGAGAAGAAATGGGTCCACTAAGGACTTTTATAACATCACAGATCCATTTACAGTGGCAGAAGACCTCCCAAAGCGTAAGTCCAAACAGTTGCATCAGAGATTGTTACCCTTACGTGAAGTTTTGAAGGGGAGGAACATATTCAAACTAAAGCATGCCCCAGGTTTAAACTCTGAATCTCAAAGAACAGGAACAATGAAAAGTCTTGAGAAAGGAAGAGATGGCCCAAACCACTTGTTTTTCTGACTCCTGAATGTGGCCAAGCTTTTACAGGAACAACGTTAAGATGATTCCGAGTCTCCCAGTTCCCCTGTGTGTGTGGCCATCTGGGATCTGAAGAGTTCCCAGCACTAAACACACTGTAGCCTGGTATTTATAGGGACTATTTTTATTTCTGAGACAAAATATCTAATGTTGTGATTTAAATGTGAATGCTGCCCATTTGAACACTTGGTCCTCAGCGAGCCTTGAAGTTGGAAGCCTTGCTGGAGGGAAACGGATGACTGGAGGCGCACTTTGAGGTTTTATAAATGTGTCCCAACTTTCTATCTTTTCTATTTTTTGTTCTACTAGGTGAGGAGAATGAGGAAGTGAGGAGTCACGCTGCACACTCGCCTGACCATAGAGCCAACTGTCCCCCACCTTCCCAACCATGACTAACTTTGTATCCCCTTAAACTGCGAGCCAAAATAAACCTTTCCTCCCTTAAGTTGCTTCCTGTCAGGTATTTATTTGACACAGCAATGAGAAAAGTTACTAATGTATGTGACAAAAAAATAACAAAAAAAGAGGAGAAGCTTCATTTTGGCTCACAGTTTTAGGAGCTATAGTCCATCATAGAGGAGGAGACTTGGTGGCAGGTGGCTCCACAGTGGTGGGAGTGTCCCACTGGGAGTCTTCCTCTCCTTTCATCCTGACAGAACAAGAAGCAGAGAGTAGGCAGGAAGGGGGTCTAGCACTTCCTCTGGTTTTCCCATAGTTAGCCCACTCGCTTCAGTGATGCTCCACCTCCTCCTGAGCACCCTGGTCCTACAACCCACCCACATGGCATTATCCACTGGGGAGTAAATATTCCAACCTACGAGCCTGTGAGAACATTTTATATTTAAACGACAGCACCTGTTAAGGACTTCTCTGCTTACTACATCATAGCAAATATTTACAATCTGAAGTCAGCCAAAAATGTCTTGTAGCTTGGAAGTCATTTGTTTCCCTGGCTTAATTTAAAAGCAAAGCAAAACAAAACTAAACAAAACCAAACAAAACCTCAACATCAAGTCTTGGCCAGACAGGCTCATTCAGAATTAGGCATAAAATAGTAATACTTAAATAAAGGTCAAAGCTGAGCTGGTGAGAAGGTTTGAGTTTACTACTAGACAAATAATACAAAAATGGGAGATTTGTTTGTTTATTTATTTTTGGTGGCTGACCCTGCTAGAATAGTTATGGAAATACAAACATCCACTGGGAAGTGGGTAAACCATCTTATTTACCTTTATGGTCCCACAAAGATGCCACATGCTTTGGATTCCAGATTGGTGAAGCTTCCCTTTAAAACTTTTTGTTTTGTTTTGCTTTGTTTTGTTTTTTTTCTCCCCCCCCCCCGCCTGGGATTAAAGGCATGTGCCACCACCGCCCAGCCAAAATGTGATTTTTTAAATTTAATTATTTTATTAGATATTTTCTTCATTTACATTTCAAATGCTATCCCAAATATCCCCTATACCCTCCCCCCGCCCTGCTCCCCGCCCACTCACTCCCACTTCTTGGCCCTGGCATTCCCCTGTATGAGGCATATAAAGTTTGCAAGACCAAGGGGCCTCTCTTCCCAATGATGGCTGACTAGGCCATCTTCTGCTACATATGCAGCTAGAGACACGAGCTCTGGGGGACTGTTTTGTTTTTTGAGACAGGGTTTCTCTGTGTAGCCCTGGCTGTCCTGGAACTCACTCTGTAGACCAAGCTGGCCTCAAACTCAGAAATTCGCCTGCCTCTGCCTCCCAAGTGCTGGGATTAAAGGCGTGCGCCACCACGCCCAGCTCCTTTAAAACATTTTTAAAAGGAAAAGAAGCAGCAGATCCCCCACCTCTGGAACTGTATAGGTCAGAGTCCATGAAGAAGGAGGAGCAGGGATTCATAGCAGGAGGAACACCAAGTGTCCTCGTGAATACTCCTGCCATCCCCGATGAAGCCACACCCAAGTGGAAAGACTTCTCTTTGTCTGGTGAGTCACTGTAACCCCAAAGTCCTAGACACAACTCTGAGAAAGGAGAAACCCTGCCCTCCACATATGTAACAGGCATTCCTTTGAAACACTGACATTCATTTCATATCAATTAAAAAAAATCACCTATTAAGCAATGAAACAAGACTGTCCTTCATGCGTATCTACCTCATGCCAGTGTTGGGCTGAGCTTTTTCTGCATTGTCTCATTGGAGGTTTAGAGAATCCTATTAATGATACGGCCCTACCTTCAAGTTAGCTAGAAAATGTGCCAGGGAGCGGTTTAATAAGCTGCCTAAGTCACACAGTGAAGGTGTTAGCATCAGGATTTGAACTCAAGTCTTCTGTGTAAATCTATAAAGTCTGTTTCTTGACCATTTCACTGCGCTTTTTGATAAAGGCAAAAACCACTGTTTAACTAACTGTGAAAGCCTAAAGAAGCAAGTTAGATGCCTTACTTCATAGAACATAGATAAAGTCTCTTTCATTTTGGCATGGGATCCCCTAGAATGCAAGATCCCTTGTCTAACCTGTCCTGGCAGCATTCTAGCCCCCAGAGGACTAAGACAAAGAATAAGGACCTTCTAAGAAACCCTGAGACTCTGCCATGCTCCAGTCTACTATACTTCCTTTCGTTGGAAACCTACTGAAGGACTGTACAACATTTAGCTACTTTTCTCTCTCAGCCTTGACTCAATTTACTAGGATCTACAGAGCCAAAACTATTAGAGAAGTGCCCACTTCAAAGCAAAAATGTCAGGAACCCCAAAGTGTCACATCATCCACCTAGAATCACAATGGGCAAAAACTGTGGGGATAGATTCCCCATCCGTGGAGACTGCTAACACACTTCCATCAGAGACTAAATGGCACCAGTGGATGCTTCAGACACACAGCAGTGCCTTTCTCGAATGCGTTTTAACATTATACACCAAAGTTGCTCAAAAGACACAGGGCATTTCCTCTTGCCTGAGATCATTATCTGACTTGTAAGTTTGCAATAAAGCCATATGGATGGAATTCAGAAAATATTACTGCTACAGATGCAGTCATCTCCAACAGATCTGAACACTGCCTCAGGGGTAGTGGGGGGGGGAGGGGCAGGGAAGGAGAGTGAGGTAGGGGCTGGGGTTTTTGGAGGGGTTATTAGGGATAAAGGGAGGGAGAGGATGTTAAGCCACGTTGACACACAGGCCCTGCCGGAGGATGATACCAGCCTGAATCTCTCACAACTCTGGCTGTTGTACGCCCCCAAGGGTCTTAACCGGCGTTTCCTCACTTTAGATCCAATGCCCACCTCTACCTTTTCACTGTTGTCAGTCAGATAAGGCTGGGTCAGGATTTGTTCCTGCTGCAGAGGGGAAGCAGGGCCGTGGTTGTATCAACCTGGGCAGAACCTTAGAAGCACCAGCTCATAATCACTGAGTAGGTGGGCCCGTAGCCTGGAGCTTTGCTGCCTACCCAGGTTCTGGGGATTCAGAAAGCCATTTGCTCCCTCTCTGACCATCAGTTTTCTCTTATGCAAATTGAAGATATTTTGAAAGAGCAATAGAGAAGGAAAAGATCACCAATAATGATCTTAGGCCAGTTGTTAAGAATCTGTGCCTCAGTTTCACCACCTATGCATGGGGTCAGTGGTGATATCATTGTCCAGATTGTGGCATGTCCTAAGGCTAAACACACCTCAAAGGATCACAGAACTCATAGATACCATACAGACTGGTGTTTTTACCAAGAACCCTAGCTCATTTCTCTAACCTTGGTTCCTTTCACCTAAGCTGCCATCTTCTACAGCCCCGCACCCCGCCCCCCCCCCACACACACACCCATGTTCTCTATTCAAGTCTTAAACTACAGTCAAGTGGAGTGATGGTTAGAAGAGGAATGACCTTCATAGGTTCAAATATTTGAATGCTTAGTCATTAGGGAACAGTACCACTTGAGAAAGAGTAGGAAGTGTGGCCTTGTTGGAATAGGTGTGACTTTGTTAGAGGAAGTTTGGAGTCATCTTAGCATGAAGGCTGTGAAACCAGGCCAGCTCTCTTGAATCTTGTCTGAAGGGAATACAGCCACTGGATTGGCTCTGCCATGTTTAGAATAAAGCTTGCTTTAATTTGGCAGTAATTCCTGGTTAGTGGTTGTACTGGCTAGTTTTGTGTCAGCTTGACACAGGCTGGAGTTATCACAGAGAAAGGAGCTTCAGTTGGGGAAATGCCTCCATGAGATCCAGCTGTGGGGCATTTTCTCAATTAGTGATCAAGCGGGGAGGTCCCCTTGTGGATGGTGCCATCTCTGGGCTGATAGTCTTGGGTTCTATTAGAGAGCAAGCCAGGGGAAGTAAGCCAGTAAAGAACATCCCTCCATGGCCTCTGTATCAGCTCCTGCTTTTTGACCTGCTTGAGTTCCAGTCCTGACTTCCTTGGTGATGAACAGCAGTATGGAAGTGTAAGCTGAATAAACCCTTTCCTCCCCAACTTGCTTCTTGGTCATGATGTTTGTGCAGGAACAGAAACCCTGACTAAGACAGTGGTCTTTACTTTCCTTCAGTGGGATTAACAGTGTCTGTACTTCCAAACAAGTACACATGCAGAAAGAGAGAGAGAGAGAGAGAGAGAGAGAGAGAGAGAGAGAGAGAGAGAGAGAGAGAGAGAGAGAGAGGCAAAGTCAGGGAGACACAGAGACAAAAAGATAAAAAATACCACCACCAAGAGAAAAAATATTCTAGCACTTCTTAGACCAAGTGAAGATCAGCAAAGACACAAGACTCAGAAGCATTGCACAGCTGGCTCTATAAGCAAGCCACAGTTGGCCTCCATCACTGTTCATCAAGTTCTAGTTATACCCTCCAAACACATGTCCTCCGCGTGCCTTGTCCCAGCATGTGTCCTTGGTACAGACCATTGGAGGACATAGGGTATCCAAATTTAGCATACATTTTATAATTGAATGTGAGTTGAATCATGGTGGGTTTATTTTTCCACAGATGTGATCTCCATGACTGCTCTGCCTGTTGCTGCTCTTAACACAGCTGTAATCCAAGAGGTATATGTAACCTCTAGGGAGTTAATAGACCCATGGCACTGTTCCCCAAGTGAAGTGGAAACTTAAGGGTTCTTTGGAAAGCAGGTTAGATGGTGTTTTGCTGGGCCAAACAGGTGAAGGAACATTTAGCTGAAATGGACACAAGTGAAAGACTAAGGCAGACTCATGAAGGAACGTTTCACTGAAGCAGACACAGGTGAAAGGATATTCTATTACTAAAGCAAGCACATGAAAAGGCATGTGATGAAGGACTCTTTGCTAATGACATGCATGTTTTGGTCTGCCTTACATTGCATAGTTGAGCTGGTTTTGTCAGGACTCCATAGAGAGAAATGCACCAAAAAACTTCTGGCACTGTACTATGGTTTCTTGCCACTTCCAGTCTCGGGATGATTGGCAGAGTGATGTCAGCTGAGGCAAGGCATGTGGAGGTCACATGATGTTTGGAGGGTATAAACAGAACTCGATGGACAGTGATGGAGGCTGAGCTAGGCTAGCTTCTAGCTGTGCAGTGCTTCTGGGTTTCTTGTCTTCGCTGAGAGGCACAGCTTTGAACTTCTGACTCATACCAAGGCTGAGGCCTGGTTGTCTCTGCTAGGTTGTGTCACTGCTGTTGCTAACCCAATTCTACCAAACTGGACTACTGGTGTTTCCATGAAGCAGCTAACCTGAGAACTGAACAGCAGATTTCCAGACAACAGACAGGAGTTGCTCCAAATAACTTTTCTAAACAGGTCCACTTTCCCCTACCCGTACCCTTTCTTTCCCACTAGCTCTGTTGTGTGATGGGCTAAAAGGGAGTTTAAAGCATTTAATAACCATCATTAAAAATAGCTTTAAAAACTAAGTTATATCCAACTTTATAGATTTTTATTCCTAATTACCCATCCCACGAAATTTCAGTACTACAAACGCTGTATATCTGTTTAAATAATAAACAACATATTACATAGCATGTGTTATAGATAATCATACATGAGAACTATGTATGATACTCTATGTAATATTTAATACACAATTATGATACATATATTCCTTTAAATACTATAAATGTAATATATTATTTATATATGTGTGTGTGTGTGTGTGTGNGCGCGCGCGCATGTGTGTGTGTATCTGTGTTTTATACACTAAAAGATTAAGAATTTCTTGTCTGAGCTGGATATGGTGGCACATGCCTTTAATCCCCGCACTTGGGAAGCAGAGGCAGGCGGATTTCTGAGTTTGAGGCCAACCTGGTCTACAAAGTGAGTTCCAGGACAGCCAGGGCTATACAGAGAAACCCTGTCTCAAAAAAACCAAAACAAAACAAAACAAAAAAACACAAACAAACAAAAAAGAATTTTTTTGTCTGTTTTTTGTTTTGTTTTTGTTTTTTTAGACAAGTTTTCTCTGTGTAAACCTGGATGTCCTGCAACTTTTTCTGTAAACCAAGCTGGCCTTGAACTCAGAGAGCCACCTGCCTATGGCTCCTACGATTAAAGGCATGTTCCACCACCCCTGATAAGGTTAAAGAGTTTTTCACCTTCTAAAGTCACATCATGTCTCATGGGAGGTAATCACACTGAGAATATTTGTCCATCTGAAGATAACGATCAGCTATCAACTCTTAAAGAACTTTTGGAAATGTTACCCAATTAGCACTCGAATCTGGCAAGTTTCTTGATTCACTTAACCAGTGTTCTTCGTGTTGCCCAATAATACCACAAGGATGAAACCATCTAGACTGGAAAACTGGGCCAAGCAAGTAATCTCACTTATCAACAATTAAGTTGTAAGAGGAAAATGTGGAGCCAGAGGAGATATTATAAAAAATAATATTATAGAAAAGACTTCTTCAAAGTTCAGAGATTAAGTGGAATGCTCAGGTGCAAATGGAACATCTGTATTAGCCACACCCCCTAAGCTCAGGGAACATCTTGGAAGAGGGGTGGGAATATTGAAAGAACCAGAAATTGAGGAAGCCAGAGAGAAAGAGTATCTTCTGTGCATGACAGGACCTCTGTGCTCAACAACTCGCAGTAGCTGTGGTTGCCTACACAAGACCTGCACAAGACCAAGCCAGCCAACCTTCCAGGGCAGAGGAGGGAGGGGCTCAAGAGCCTCCCCCCAGCTGAAGAGCAATTGGCAGTGGTTGGCTTCTGGAAGAGGAAGTCTCTTTAAAATAGTGTAGCCCGGGGATGACACTCAGACTGTGGTTTGGAGAGCTGTACATTCCACCTTCAACCACGGCCAAGTTCATCTGTAACTTGCAGAGAAGGCACCGTTGATGGTGGCCACTGCCTTGACTTATACTCGGAAGCCTCAATTGGCCACATTTTGGCACAACACTGAGGTTGAGCTGGTTACCCCCAACCCCTGGTGAAATCCCTCTACCTATTCAGAGTGTGAAAAAAATAATTCAAAGTGCGAAAACTGGTAGAAGTTTAATAAGAGTTGAGTTCTTGTTTGAATGTTCTTGGACTATGTGTAACAGGACTGCTATCTGAATAAAATACTAGGTGTTGAATAGTAAATAAATAAATAAAATAAAATAGTGTAGCCCACCATACTCCATGAGGGTATGGCCCTTCATTTATGACTATATTGGGAGCACAAATTGGACTTAGTGAGTGAGAGAGAGAAAGAGAGAGAGAGAGAGAGAGAGAGAGAGAGAGAGAGAGAGAGAGAGAGAGAGA
>NC_034605.1:37751143-37760328 GCF_900095145.1 Mus pahari
AGAGAGAGAGAGAGAGAGAGAGTGCATAAAATTGGGAGGAGTAGAACAGTGGGTGACAGTGATCTGGGAGGAGTTAGGATGAGGAATTGGGGATGAATATGATCAAAGATTGTGCAATGGCATGGATATATAAAATTCTCAAAGAATTGATGAAATGGAGTTTTAAAGAAATCTAAGAGAACCATCATTACCCTCCACCAGCATGCAACCTCCTGTCAGGTCTTGGTTCAGGCATAAGACAAACAGTGAACTCTGCTAAGAGAGAAAATTAATGTTAAGTGTTATATTGACAATATTATTGTATATTTTAGACATACATTGAAACATTAACAAAGAAAAGTATTACCTCTAGAATTATGAGAACTAGGATTTATTTCAAAATAATTGGGAATTTGAGACACAGGTAAAATGTTGATGGCTAATTTTTGTTGAAGCTGAGTAGTGGACATGCACTGCTGATTTGTATACATGCTTGCTATGTTCTGCAGTTAAAAACAAAAGAAAAATACTCAGATTTTCATGGAGGCATCTCACTGGGGAGTCAATCCCACCCCAACAGTAGGGCCTGCTCTGAACTCTGAGCAGATCTCTCCTGGGATCTCCATGCCCCTACCCAATCCTTCCCATAATCTCTGTGGAACCTGTCTCTTGCTTCCTTGACTTCCCT
This sequence comes from Mus pahari, assembly GCF_900095145.1. Lineage (NCBI taxonomy): Eukaryota > Metazoa > Chordata > Mammalia > Rodentia > Muridae > Mus > Mus pahari. The sequence continues at coordinate 37,751,811 of NC_034605.1, forward strand.
CATTTGCCACTTGTTCTGTTTCACAGCTCTGCCCTCTTCCTCTCAGTGCTGGAAGTTAAGGACTCGACCAAGCACTCTTCAAGCTTTAACGCCTGAATACAGAAACTGTGCCAGAGACATTTAGAGAAAACACATTTTCTCTATCTCACTACAGAGGAATTATGTTAACGATGACTATAAGTTCCTAGTACTTTGTGGTCCCCATACCCATTCAGCATTGGGGGAAACGTGCAGCAGGAGAACCACTCTATTGGGAATCTTTGTTGGAAGGAGTTGAGAAGAAATTCCACGTTCCAGTTTCTCCTTTCTGGTGAGATCTGCCTAGCTAAGGCCGAGGTTCTGAGAATGACACCTTTCTACTAAATGCAGCAATTAACACTGAGAGAATTCTTTTTATTTCTGATTGTCTATTAGTTACTTTCCACTACCACATACGTATGATGATAGCTTTGCATTTGGATATTGCTGTCAGGTTGTGGGACCGTGTGCTTCCCCACACAGGATACTCTATGGCTTTTGTCACTCTACTCACAGTCTGCCTCTTCTTCTGACATCTTTTCCTATGTCTTCCATCCTTATCCCCTCCCCTTTTTAATTCTTAAGTATAACCTTCCATAGTTTTAGCAATCTCTAAAATCTGTGAACTCTAGCAGTGTCCTGACTTTTCCCTCTCCGGCCGATTTTACAGTGATTTCTCTTCTCACTGTCTATAATACCCATACCTTGCCTTGCTCCGTTTAATTCTCTCCCAACCATAATTTTATTAACTCCCTATGACCACCGCTTGTTTATCCTCCAACTGTATTCAAAGGAGTCATTCTTGCTAATTGGGTAGCACAGTATGTGAATAGTGGTATTATGTAGCCCCGTGGTTGCTTTCACAGTTAATAGCCTACCCAGTGAATTAGCCTACCCAGAGAATCATACAGAATGTATATCAGGTACCCTGAGTTCCTGGACTGAGGAAATATTATCTGAAATATGCACTTAACTCCACCACATTCAAGTCACACTTGGACATTGCAAATACTTCAAATGAAAAAGTATAGCAGATTTAAAAAAAAAAAATCAAGTCACAATGAAACTAGACCATATGCATAAATCCCGATGTTATAACACAAGAAACACAAGACAACCCAACTCCTCCAGTATGCCTTCAGCAATGCAACCTAGTAAATGTGAGTTAGGTAAAATCCCAGAGAACTCAAAAATAGTGATTAGAGGTATATGCAAATCCACAAACAAGTTGCTGAATGCAATAAGGAAGAAGATGCATCACATGAAAGAAGAATTTTTTTGTTTGTTTGTTTTTCGAGACAGGGTTTCTCTGTATAGCCCTGGCTGTCCTGGAACTCACTCTGTAGACCAGGCTGGACTCAAACTCAGAAATCCGCCTGCCTCTGCCTCCCAAGTGCTGGGATTGAAGGCGTGCGCCACCATGCCCAGCTATGAAAGAAGAATTTAATACATAAGCAGTAATGGTGAAAAAAATTATGTTGTGATGCTCAATTTTTTAAAAAAAGTCTAATAAATAATTATGACAGCAGTAGAGTGGGGTCAAGGGGAGGACAGAATATCTGAGGAAGAGGGCAACGCAGCAGGGAACATTTTGAGAGTCAGTAGGCTACTGCTCTGTTCTGTGGGTTCCCAGATCCCCACACCAAGCACAACTATAGGGGACACAATCCAGTGTGGGAGGTGGAGGGCAGGGATACTTGCAAGAACTAGAAATACATTTATTTGTAAGGTTTACCACAGGTCAGATGCTGTGGCTAGTGAATCACACAGATGATGTCACTTTTAGTGATCATTAAACATAAAGCAACAAAACAAGCTTATGGTCAGAAGCAACACTTGCTTCTGCTTCCAGAGGGGAGGGCATTTTGAGTTTAAGTAGACTTAGGTCAATATTGAAGCATTCATCCATGTCAGTCACTATGTGAATAGACTTAGAAAACAATCACAAATACAACCACCTCTCATTATGAAATCTTTCAAAAAGCTAGGAATTAATGTTCTCACCCATGGAGGCTTTGCAAAAACAAAAGGAGACCAACAAACAAACCATTTATTCAAAGACTAAAAGGTTTTTTTCGCCCCCTCCCAGCCCTGAACAGGACAAGAATGTCTGATCTTACCTATCCTAATCAACATTGTACTGAACTACTAAATAAGGTAAGAAGATAAAATTAAAGTCATCCGAAGAAGAAAAAGGAAATAAAGTTGTTATGAGTTTTGGATGACTTGACTGTCTACAGGAAATTCCAAGTAATCTATGGAAAAGCCTCTAGAAGTAACCAGCAAGATGATCAAGGTCACAGAACACGCGTCTAAACAAAACAAGTAGCTGTTTCCATATACAAACATGGGAAGATTGGTCAGAGAAATTAAAGTTAAGAACAGAAAGAGGTAGATAGTTCAAGGCAGGCAGGCATTGCACTCTGTTGATTGCTGAGTTCAATTGCGTCTGCACCCAGCATTTCTAAACTTACTGCCAGCAAAAGGGTAGCTGGACTTAGAGGTCACATGGTCTCACAGGGGACATGACTGAACCAGGTATCACAGGCTCAAGAGTACAGGACTCGATTACAGATCTCTGTGACAGAAATTATTCATGTTTTCCCTTCTGTAGGGATTGAGTTAGGACTAGACCAAGACTAACACTGAAGAGTAAGGATCAGGAACTGTAAGTCTTGCTATAAGGAGACCATTCTTAGTAGAAATTGCACTAATCTCATCTTATCTATGGTTTCCATTTCCTTTTCTGTCAACAGGCACTAAAAATAATGCATATAATGGAACAATTCATTACCTTTGTGTCACACAGTGACCTGAGTAGTATGATTAGTAGTATGATTAAGTCATACTGCTCAGAGTGACTCAGTATGTTACCAAACTCCATCCTGTCCAAGATATGAATTGTCCTTTTGTTCAGTGCATCTACGCTATATAGACTACCCATTCATTATTTACTAAATAGTCATTTCAGCTATCCGAGTGCTGACACTCAAGGAACATTTTCATAGTAGTGGAATTGTCCTAGTTTCCTTTCCCAGTGCTGTAATAAAATAACCAAAACAATTTAGGGAAGAAAGGGTTATTTTAGCTCATAATTCTAGGTTACAGTCTGTCATTGCAAGGAAGTCAAGGCGGCAGGATTTTGAAACAACTAGCCACATCGGATTCACAATCAAGAGCAGAGAGGATGCATGTGTGTATGTACCTGGTGCTTACTTCACGTTCTTCACTCCTAAACAATCCAGGACCAAAACTTAGGGAATGGTGCTACCCAAAGTAGGCTGAATCTTCCAACATGAATCAAGACAATCCTTCATAGATGTGCCCACGGGCCAACTTTATCTAGACAATCTCTCATTGTGATTTCTTTCTCTTCATTCCACATTGTGTAGAGTTGGCAATTAAATGATTCTAAGCATCCACTGGTGCTCCTGGAGTCTACCCATCTAGGATAAGAGGAAATTTTGTTGTGTATCCAAGCTATTCAAGCTCTTTTAGCAAATCACCTTCTTTCATGGTTAAGAAACCCTACTGAATTGAAAGAACTTCCTGGTCCACTATTACCTCCAGCCCTGGCTCAGAGAGAGAATCTGGGAAACCTTCCCTGAGTAGAGAATAGAAACAAATCGAGACTGAGATGCCCATGAAGAAAGGACTGGAGTCATCTAGTCATCTATAACTCATTGGGTGAAACACAGGAACAAACAACATATTTATATGAAGATGACACTCTCTGCCTTTCAAGAAGCTGGACATTCATATAAATCTACAAATGGGCAGTGAACAGCACACAGAGATAGGACTTCCAAAATGGCAGTGAAGTCAATGTCCAGCATAAGAACGGAGGGAAAGTAAAAGAAGGGGAACTTTAACTGAGCCACTTACACATACCCAGCACCAGACTTGGTCCTTGACTTGTTTAATAAGCTACAGGGTGCTAATTGTGCTGACCTTAGCCTATTAGCTTCAGCTCTCCCTTCACCTTCAGCTCTGGGCATCAATCAGGCCTCACTCCTGATTCTGAGCTGCTCAGCAGTCTTTGTCATCTGGCAAGAAGTGGTAATGTGAGGAGATGGAAGATAAGGATACTAAATATTTATTCTCTTGACCTCAAGCATCTTGTCAAAATGCCTTCTTTATGGTTCCATGAATTCATCCAAAGGCTAGATAGTTCAGAAAGAAAGAGATTAATTTACCAACAGTTCTGGAGAGTCAAGAGCATAATGCCAACATGTGCTTAACTCTAGTGAGTGGCTTCTGGCTCTTTCCAAACACAAATGTAGTGAATAGCAATCACGATGAGAGCATGCTCTATTAGGAGAGACAGGATGATCAGACAGGACTACTCAGAGGGGCAGAGGCCAAGCTCCCTCCTTTACAGTGATTCACTCAGTAGGAACAAACTAAGTCCCATAAGAACAGTACTAATCCTTACTAAGTACAGGGCTCTCATGACCCAATTACCTGTCACCAAAGCCTAACTCTTAAAGGTCCCACCGCTTAATACCAAAACCATGAGGACCAAGGACCCAAAGCAGGAATCCTTAGGGATACATTCAAACTGTAGTGTTCTCCTTCCCAGAAAGTTTCATTATGTGTCTAACTCCTTTGGAGTTATCTAGCCCTTGACCCCAGATATGGTCCCCTCCTCTGTGTGTATAGGTAAGGCTTGAAGTGGATTCCTGCTGGTACCAACCAGTAGGACCCTCCCCATCCTTTCTATGGCTCCTCAGCTGCCCATCATTTGCATGATTACTCTGCAGTAAATTCCCATTGATGTAAGCATTTGCAGCCATTTCTGCTGTCTCTTTTTGTCTCTGAGTGTCTGGAGTCTTTTCCCTAGTTGCTGTTATTGTACAAGTCTCTCTCAATATCTATGAGGAATTGTCCCAGGACCCTGAAGAGGGTGAAAATGGTACATGCTCGAGTCTCTTACCCGAACTGAAGTAGCATCTGCACGTCTCCTGTGCATATCCTCCTGTGTACTTTAAAGGCCATGTAAGAAGTTGTTATAGTGACAAGGAACAGTTCTATGTAATACATAGGTCCTCTTCTGATTCCCCCAAATGCAGTGGGCCAACTGCATCATTTACCCACTAACTGCCTGAGAAATAGACAGTCCAAACAAATTAACACAGGTGAGAGAAACATAATCTAAACACCACGTGGCTAAGGGAAGCTGAAATTTATAAGAAATCTTTCTGACCCCTGGAGTATGTCTGCTCTCAACACTGTTACACACATAGGCTGTTGTACCCACTGTCTTAATCTGCACTGCATGGGTTATTTCCTGTAGCTTTTAGTGGAATACAATAACGCATGCTGTTGCTTCCATTAGAAATTCAGAGAGAGCTTGTATAAGAATCTACATGTAAATCCTAACACAGAATCCCTGGACAAGATTTCAATTATCTGCCAAGAGTTAGATTTTGCGGTCAAAACATTTGCTACCCTGGTTTCAGCATCACGGTGAGTAGACTCATCACAATCTGGCACTGCGACGAGCTCCTCTCCGTGAGGGGCAATTGAGGTGCCTCCCTGTGCAGCCAGACATTATCCTTGCCATCTGTGTTTTTAAATGCCATTTATAGACAGAGAGACTAGAACTAAAGCTCACCTAAATCCTTCCTGAGAGCTAGAGTTTCTCACTTTGGTTTTAATTTTTTATTAAGGGGCTGGAGAGCTGGCTGAGAGGTCAAGAGCATGAACTGCACTGGCAGAGTCACCAAGTTCAGTTCCCAGCGGCTCTCAATGCCCAGAGCTCCAGCTCCTGTGAACCCCAACACCTTCTAGAGTCTGTGGGTATCTGCATATACATGTATGGGCACTGTGCATGTGGTGGCGCACGCCTTTAATCCCAGCACGTGGGAGGCAGAGGTGGGCAGATTCCTGAGTTCGAGGCCAGCCTGATCTACAGCGTGAGTTCCAGGACAGCCAGGGCTACACAGAGAAACCCTGTCTGGAAAAAAAAAACAACAACAACAAAACCAAAACAAAACAAAAACAAAAACAACAACAAAAAAAGAATAAACCTTAAAGCGAAGCTGAACTCAGAATCTAGGATGCCCAGCATGCCACATATCGATCTCCAGAGTTTCTTGGCACTAAGGAATACATGCAAATTCATTAGGGAAATGATGATGGTTTAAAAAACAATAGTTGGGGATATAGCTCAGTAGAGAAGTGCTAATGTGAGTGAGACCCTGAGCTTCACTCCTAGAATCATAAACAACAACAAAACACCAAGGAACCTATTTTTATTTGATTTATTTTATTTAGACATGTTTAATATACAAGTTTAGGTCCTCCTCAAGGCTGGTAAGACATAGAAATGCTACTTAGACCAGTTTTAACTCCATCCTCTTTGGTGAGAACTCCTCTTATCTGGTTAAGATTTGGGTCCTTGTTCTTATTGTAAAAGAGCTTTATTAACAGTTGACATTGTTTTATAAAGGGCATAATTTGTTTTGACATGTATATGTAAGCATAAGACTATCACCAATTATGATAGTGAGCATATCTACCAGAAACTTGGGGAAGAGGACTGGAAAAGTTTACGCGTGAGTTTTGGGTTTTCTTTCATTATTTTAAATATTTATAAATCAGTGGCTTTGTTAGTATAATCACAAAGTTATACACTTATTGCTGCTGTGTAATTCAAGAACATTTCCTTAGCACAGAGAAGTCTGTGCCCTCTGGGACTCTCATAACTGCTCTCCATACGTTTCTCTCCCTCCCCCATCCCTCCTGCCCCTGGTAACTACTACTCTGCCTTTTACCTCCGTGGATTTGCTTATTCGGGACAGTTCATAAAGAAATTGCCTTAATGGTTGCTTTCACTTTGTGCATTTCTTTGTGTGACACTGAGATTATTTTCATCCAGAGTGACATATACGTCTGGGCTACATAGCACACATACCTATTCTATTATGGCTAAGATAGACCAAATAACTCAGAAGACTAAATCAAGCAGGAAAGCAAAGAATGAGATCAGGAAACTGGCAAGATGTGGCATGCAGAATGCCACACTGGAAACATTTCTCATATAAGTAGAATGAGGACACTCTGACGTAACCAGGAAAAGTATGCCATAGTAAATAAGCAAAGAAGGACCTTTGGCACTTATATTACCAAATGCTATCTATGTATGTACTGTACTTTTATATATCTGACGGTACAGCGCACGTGTTGATGCCAGCATCTCTAGTCATGCGGGGATGCACTGCTACCACATTACTATGACTCATCAACAGCCAGTAAGTTTTTTTCAGTTCCATCAAGTGTAGTCTGATGGGATTAAATATGTGGTCTATTCTTGGTGGTGACTGCCCTGCATATTATTAAATGTGAATGAATCAAATTCTGCCCATCTGATAATAGATTTGGGTATCTGATGTGTCAATTATGAAGAACGTTACAAACAACTTAACTGGTGACAGTTCTCAGTATGGTATGGAATGGCACTGGTAAGAGCCAGAATTCTTGTCACTTTCCTGATCTTATGGAGAAAGTTTTCACCTCTTAAGATATGCTAGTGGCTTGAACCGAAGTAATAGCAATGAAGATGACTGTCGGATGGGTAGCAATATCCTCCTATTTGGAATGTTCCAGCCAGGAAGGACCAGGATGGGCAGGCTCATGAGGCAAACATCATACGTTTGGAAAAACTGAAACCTAAGCCACTTGTGAGGTCCCCTCCCCAAGGTTCTGGAAGCAATAAACAACTGCTGGAGGATGCGATCCTGACCAGCTGGGCTGCCTGGAGGAAGTAGAGCAAGTTACCTAGAGGAGACTTGAGATTCCTGCAAGCCATGCAGAGAGCTCTAGGGTTGCAACTCTCATGAGTACGTCATCAATGCAGTGGTGGGCTTTCGATGATACATACAGCTGCCTTTGAGTCATCTTGAATTTTTAAAGTAACTTCCCATCCATATTCCTGTAAGTAACCTCTATAAATTAATTAGTTCCCCAACTTGTGCTTTTGTGTAATGGTTACTTTGATCTGTGACTTTCTATCTATTTATCTCCCCTACCTGGAAGGTGCCATGTCTCCCCCAGGAAAAGTCTCATGCAACAATGGTGAGAAGCAGTCAGATTCTGGAAGTATATTCTGAGATTAGATATAAGGGAATAGATGCAATATTTGTGCAAAGAGATTGCCGTCCAGACCAACACCAAGAGTTTAACCTGAGCGCTGGGATGAGGGAGTGCCTGTCCCAGAGTTGAGGAATGTAAAGAGAGCAAGCTTAGAATTTGAAGAATGTCAACAGGTCAAAAGTTACTGTGTCATATTGGGATAGGCATTGCTCATTCCTGATCAATTATCCATTACCTCCTTCCCTCCAGACAGATCTTGATCTACTCAGTAGAGATGAAATTTATTTATGCTCCATAAAAACAAACAAACAGTTGTGCCAGCACCATTTGTTGAAAATGCTATCTTTTTTCCACTGGATGGTTTTAGCTCCCTTGTCAAAGATCAAGTGACCATAGGTGTGTG
>NC_034605.1:37763188-37773692 GCF_900095145.1 Mus pahari
GGGTGGGTAGGGGAACAGAGGTGGGGGGAGGGGTATGGGAAACTTTCGGGATAGCATTTGAAATGTAAATAAAGAAAATAATAATAATAAAAAAAAATAAATATAAAAAAAAAAAACAAACAACAACAAAAGCAGTACTTTTATTTTCTAATCTTCCTTGCAGTGAGGACTCAGAATGATGGCCAACTGGAACTCTCTTGGGAATTCCCAGCACATCCTTGCTCTGCTGATATAAGTACTTCCCGTTTTCCCTTGTCATTTACATCCTGGAGCCTGAGCATGCAACCAGAGAAGCAGTAGTCATGAAGTAGCCATGACAACAGAAAATCACTCACATAGGACAACGGTGAAGAAAGACAGAAAGAGCCTGGGGACTCTCAGAAGACCATGAAGTATTGACCAGCTTTGACTGGTCTTCTTTGGTCTCCTTGTCTTTTGTGAGTGTGTGTGTGTGTGTGTGTGTGTTTGTGTTTTAATGAAAGAAAGTAAAAAAGAAAAATGACTCCATCTGGCCAATTGGGTTTCTATTATTATTGGTCAAGCACAATTTGTAGTAGTACACTAGCTTCCTCTGACTCATTAATAGAAATGATGGTAAACCACGCAGCTGAGGCTTGCTCTGTTCAGATCAATTTATGCTGTTTGTCTACAAAATTTACCCTCCATCTCACTACTCAGCTCTCAAAGTCCACTGTGTGTCCCTACATGGTCTGAGATGATTTGTCTTCTAGAAATTCCAATTTATTTTGTCCATGACCCTCTCCTGCTCTCTCAGATTGGCAATACTACCCCAAAACAATCTGCAATGAGTTCTGACTCCCTTGTGGTACACAGGTAAAACACCCATCCATACAAAACTGAAACAAACCAATTTTTAAGTTTCATGTGGTCCTCTCCCTTTGATAAAGTCACTGTTTCTCTTCTTGAGGACCATCTGTGTTTCAGCCCACTGCAGCTGTTCTGGGGTCAAAAATGCCCAGATGAGATTTGTGTGTGTGTGTGTGTGTGTGTGTGTGTGTGTGTGTGTGTGTGTGGTTTTTTTCCTCTTCCCTGCTTATCAGGATGTTTATTGGTGGCACTGCTTGGTTGTGGGAAAAGTGCCCTTATTTTCTGATAAAGGGAGAGGAAAAGTTAACTGCAGCTTCAAAGATATCAATCCACAAAGGAACACTTTAACCATCAGGAAACAAAACTACCAAGACGCAGCTGTAGTTTCCTTGGTTACCTCACATCCCGTCCTTTGTCCATTGGGTCAAGATGAACCTCGCTGCGGAAGGGATAGATGCACAGGGTGCCATCTCATTCTTGCTCATGGCTGCCTACCTACCTACACCAGCAATGCCCTTCACTGTTTCTACCCTGTTCTTTTATTTTAAACAATGCAGATGTGTCCTGCTTGGCTGAGCTTGCTGACTTCCATGTACATTTAATAAAGCTAAGACACGAACACTGGTGCATTAGTACTAACTTGCCCCAGGCCATTCAGGACTCATCATTCCTCCCCTTTCCCATTCCAAGATCTAGCCTTGGATTCTGTATTGTATTTGATCTTCATTCATACTAAATTTCATCCCTTGAGGTACCTTTATTTTTTCTCCTTTCTCATCAGAATTATTAGGTTTGGACTAGAAAATTCTCAGTGGGAGCTGGACAGATGACTTTGCAGTTAGGAAGGCGTTCGGCTTTTGTAGAGGAGCTGAGTTCAGATCCCAGCACCTGCACTGGGTGATTCAAAACCACCTTTAACTACAGATCCAGAAATTAAGAAATCTGCATTCACACACACAAAACCACACAGAGACATACACATGATTCAAATAAATAAAAATAAAACATTTCTTAAAGATAGGTTTCTCTGTTTCCCTATTATTTTGTTTAATTTATAAGGCAAACAAGTCTTTTTCTTTTCTTTTTCCTTTCTTTCTTTCCTTTCTTCCTTTCTTTATTCATCCTTCTTTTTTTATCCCGTCCTTCCTTCTGTTTTCTTCCTTCCTTCCTTCCTTCCTTCCTTCCTTCCTTCCTTCCTTCCTTCCTTCCTTCCCTCCTTCCCTCCTCTCTTTCTTTCAACATCTTCTCTTTAAAGAACCTATGCCTTTGGATGGGCCAGAAATCCACCTGTTAGGATCTGGGACACTCAGCTCCTAGCAGGCTCTGGACTCCACAAACAGGTGTCCATTTCACACTGTTCTTTACAACCAGATCTCACCATGGTTCCTCCTATTGCCTGAAGAAGGTCTTATGTCAGCATTTCAGAGATTTCTCTTCATCATACGCCTAGTCTTTGCCTTGAACCTAGCACATTTGAAAGGTTCTAGGATGCTTGGCCTGAAGCCAATGGTGGGTCTAAGCCTGAGAATTCACCCACTGCCCCCAGATAGGGTGCTGTAGGGAACCTGAGAAGAGACGTAGCTACGCTGGATATCACATTGGATCTTTGTGGATTGAAATGGGAAAACAAGCAAGAAAATTTCACTTTCATGAAGTGACTGGACCTTTAACAGGATTAAAAGGCAAATTAAGTAAATTAATTCAAGGAACTTATCCCCACCAAACCGTGTGTGTGTGTGTGTGTGTGTGTGTGTGTGTGTGTTACTTAGGGTTCCCTGTAGGACCTTGCACATAAAATAATATCAGCCTTATTTTATGAAATCATGCTAAGTTGCCCAGGCTGGCCTAGAACATTTCCCTCCCTCCCTCCCTCCCTCCCTCCCTCCCTCCCTCCCTTCCATTCCCTTCACTCCTCCTTCCTCCATTCTCTTCCCTTCCCTTCTCTCCCTCCCTTCCCTTCCCATTTATTCCTTCCTCCTTTCATCTTTCTTTTGTGTACACATGTCTCACATGTGGTATACATGTGGTCATCAGAGGAAAACATCAGAGGTCAGTTCTCTACTTGTATCATGTGGGTTCCAGGGACTAAAGCTGGTCATTAGGCTTGTTAACAGGTACCTGTACCTGCTGAGCCTCCTTGCTAGTTTTGGCCTTGAATTTTTGATCCTCCTTTCTCAATCTTCCAAGAAGCTATTTTTATAGGTTTACCATCAGCCTCAACACATATTATATATAATGCTATATAAAGATATATTTAAATGTTGTGAACATATCATTATTTATGTATTTATGTATATAAGTTACATAATTGTGTATGTAATTAAACCTAGCTATGGAACTGGAGAGGGGACTTGGGTTCAATTCCCAGCATCCATATGAGGGTTCACAGCTATCCATAACTAGAATTCTTCAGAATCTGAAGCCCTCTTTTGACTTCTGTAAGAAGCAAACACATGGTAAAGTATTTATACACAAAAGATAAAATAAATCTAAAAAAAAAAAAGTTGAATCTATTTCCATGCAATGTAACATAGTATAACATACAATCTATACTAATAATGAGATATCAAATTACTGTTGACATGATATTTAGGCAGTATTTTTTTTAAATTCCCCCAAAGAAGATACATTTGACTAGGACTTGGAGGTTTCCAATAAATAACACAACCAACAAATCCTCTTTACTTTTATAGAAAAAAAAAGTTATATGTCAAGTTAGCCACAGATTGTGACGATTTAACAAGGAAGATTCCAAAATCTACTATTGGAAAACAGTGTAGTTTGTGTATTTGTAATGGCACTTTAGTGTGGTCCATACCACAGATGTTGTTCATCAACCTACAACATTTTATGTTCACTAAGTGCATTTTGTATCCTAAATACTGTGTGCTGGGCTAAACCTGCTTTAGCCAAATCAGTTAATCTTGTATCTCTGAGCTCATACCCACTTTTGCAGATTAGAGAAATAAAGTTCAGGGTGTTTCTTCAGCCAGGTCATTTGAAGAAATGTTGGTAGAAGAGTAACTTCACCAACAGTAGGAAGAGATGGTGCTATGAACAAATAAAGTGACATACAGGAGGGAGGATTTCTTTTGGCGAGTGGGTACAGTCCATCACGACAGAGAAGACTTGAACCTAAGTTTTGAGTGGGTACAGCCCATCACGACAGAGAAGACTTGAGCCTGGAGTGGCTTGGTCCATAGCATGATCAGGAAGCAGGGGAAAGCTCATGTCACTATCTGTTTGAAGTTCTTATTTTTCCCCTTTTTGTTCCATTTAAATGGACCGTAGCCCAAGCAATAGTGCTCCCCACATTCAAGATAGGTCTTCAACCCCTCAGACAATGCTCTAAGAAACATTCTCACAGACACACCCAAAGATATGCCTTACTGATGACCTATGTATTGCTCATCTAACTATGTTACTGAACATGACTATCACGGGCACCTAGTAAGTTAAAATCTGAAAAAGAAAAATAAGAGGAAAAAATCAAATAGTCCTTTGGTATTTATGCAAGGAAGGGTGGCCTCTAGTATCTGCCATAGGCACCCAAACTACTTAAATCTGTCATATAAACTAATGCTGTATATAAGCTATGCCTATCCTGTATATATGAACCATTCCTGAGTTATGACGTCCAACACAATGAGAGGTGTGAATAGCTGTCACCGGGCATTGCTTAGGGAGTAAGACAAGAAGAATCTAAACACATTCAGTAAAGATTCAGTTTGATTTGGAGTATTTTTTTTTTATCTGATTTTCATTGAATCTGCAGGTGTGGGAAACAGGTGGTTAAAGGTGATTACAGGTGATTGAAGACAATCAATCATATTGAGAGGAAGAGAACTATTTTAGTGGAACACAGGAAATTACATACTTTTAACTTATACTATTTTTACTTGGTGGCTGTCCTTAATTCTTCTTCCCTCTAGAGAGAGGCTGGGAACATAGGGACCCCTAATGGAGTGGCAGTGCTCTGAGGCTTTGGTGTCACTCTGGGCACTGTCTCTAACACTAGTTAGTTCATACCTGAGGTGCATCTGCTGGAAGGCTCTCACAGCTGAATGATTTTTCGGTTAAGCAACCCAGCAGCCCAGAGGTACAACACAAAGCCCTCTGCGTGAAAAGGGGAGAATGGCAAGTAATTCTCCATTTCATCAGAAACAGAGCACTCAAAGATGAGTCTGAAGTAATTCCTCTGTGAAGATGGATATGAAAATTTTTATAACCAACTGCGGTATCACTTAAACAAGGTTTAACTCCACTAAACCTCACACTGGGGCCTCCTGCCTTGTCAGTCCTCACATGGGGAGTAGATGGGATTTGATCTATGGAGATGGCATCCCCATGAATAGATTGCATCCGTTTTGGGAGTGGGTGAGCTCTCCCTCTACCAGGGCTGTGTTAATCACCTTGCCAAGGTTGCTCTAAAAGTTGTTATTCTGAGTATTTGTCTCCATAAGTGCCTGCTCACCTGCACTTCTCATGCCTAAGCCTTCATTGGAAGCTGAGCACATACAGCTATCCCATCTTGGATTCACCTACCTTCAAAGTTGTAAGCAAAACAAAAGGTCTCCTGAGTTACCCAGTCAGAATGTTCGAGCTGGGTGATAGGAAGGAGGGCTATGACTGCCTTTTGGGCATGGCACAACCATTGTCCTCACGGGCTCACAGCAGGTATGGTTGCCTGCACAAGACTGGGCCTGTCGATATTCAGTCATGGATGAGGAAGAAACTCATGGGACCTGACCCCTTTCTTCTCAACTTTTTCCTGGGAGGCACAAGTGAACAGGCCTCCACCAAGCACTGCTTGCCTGGTGTTCTGAGCCACCAAAGACCCAGCACTACAGATCGTGGACTGAGACTTGTGAAACCCTGAGGCAAAGTAAACCTTCCTTCCCTTAGGCTGACCGTCTCAGTTATCTAATGTGACAGTGACCATTGACAGTTGACTGGAATTCTGACCTTGCTATTTTATTTTTACTTTGATGATCACAACCATTATCCTCCAAGCCTTTTGTAGTCTCCCCCGCTGCTCAGCCGTCAGCAACCTACCTGCCCCTGCCCCTGCCCCTGCCCCTGCCTCTGCCCCAGCAACTGCTGGTCTTTCTGTTACTATAAATTAGTCTGCCTTATCTAAAACTCTCTTCAGATGAACTTAGTAATATTTTGTCTGAATTCTTTCACTCAGTACAGTTATTTTAAGATCCATCCATGTTGTGTGAGTTAATAATTCATTTTTTATTAAACATTTTGAAACAGAGGCAAATGGGCAATTAGCTGATTTGAAGATCCCACTCTGGAGAGTTCTTGAAAGGGCCTGATACAAGCTCAGGGGAGTTAGCCACATGGACTGCGTTTTCTGCTCTCACTGGATCCGATCCTACAATGACACACAAGCCAACCACTCAGGGCATGGCTAATGAGCATGTGCCCTGTGCCAGGCAAGGCAAGACCAAGCAAGCTAAGTCAAAACTCAAGGAGACACAAGGTTGATGACAGAGAAATGGCAGAGTTAGTGAGAGCCAGGGAGATCTCCTGAACAAAGTGAATATTACATTACTTGCTGTATAACAAATTGCTCCCACACACATTAGCAACTTAATAAACAAGAGCATTTCTTATCTCCTGCTTTCTGAGTGTCGGGATCCTAAGGCAGTTTGGTTGTAGGGTGGTTCTGGCTCAGTGTTACTTAGGAAGCTGAAGTTAAACAGATGGCTGGCTAGAAGATCTGCTGCCAAGCTCACTTGAACCACAGCTGGAATCCTCAGGTCTTCACAGACTTTTGTGCCAGAGACTTTAGTACACTGTCACATGAGAAGTAATCATGTCACACATCTAGCCTCTCATAGAGTGTGAACTGAAAAATAGAAGCCGTGGGCTTTTTAACAATCTAACCCTAGAAGGGATGTCCAATTGTTAGCACTGGTCACAAAGACAAACCCAAGTAGAAATGAACAAGGGGTAGCATGCAATGTGGGTGCCAGAATGGGGTCAGCTTAGAGAACAGCTAACAGAAGAATTGACTATGAGCACATGTGTCATTCAGCCACAGCACTTGATTCAGATGTTTTCTGTATGAATGGAGACTTCATGTGACTAAATTTGACAGGGTCTTTTAAAATATCACAATGGCTTTTAATATGACACATTGCTGATAAGAGACAGGATGAATATCATCACCGTACATCACATTCACCCCCATTTGCTTATTTGCATGTCATAGATTTGTTCCACTAAGGCAGCTGCCTGGTTACCATGGCAACAGCTCAGAGGTAAATTTCCCTCAAGCACAAAGGCAATGTGAAGAGTAAAACTGAAGAGACTTGAAACAAAGAACAACAAAAAAAATTATCTTTGCTTGCCCAAATGAACCTGATAAATTTTAAATTATTCAATAAGATCCAAAAGGAGAGCCCCCCCCCAAGATGTTATATATGGCTAAGACATTGTGTATGGCTTTATTTCAACTCAAAAGAAATGTTTTTAAATCTTCCAATCTTACCAGAAATACCTTTAAACACTCACAGAATACTATCATTTCAGAAAATATGAAACTGGGTGGGGTGGGTAAGAAATATAAGAGTGGAATGTAGAAGGCAGAACTTGGCATGAGGAGATATGAGAAGGAATTGGCCCTAGATTAGCTGTCCAAAAATTATTTGGCTCACTGGTTACTGTGCAGTGAGGCTTCAGTGAAGTCAGGGACACTCTCAGAGTCATGGCCACTTGCCCTTGATCTTTGCCCCAAAGTGGCTTTGATGATGCCAATCATGTATTTCAGGGCTTTCAAATGGAAGACTGCATGCCTTGAAAGACATAAGCAACCTCAGAGCAGCCCTCCCAACACTCTCTGCTTGTTCATCCATATTGAAAGAAAGAACAGGGATTGAACCATCCATGTGAAACCAGTTCATTGCAAAATACTCTTACCATGAGTGGGTACTTGACAGTTTTAGCAAACCTACATAGAAACCTCTTCCACATGTCAGCTCAAGGCTTTCCTGGAGCAATTGATTCTCTTGCTCCTTCCAAAGTTCTGTTATCAAGTAAGTAAGAAGGCAGCTATCCAGGAGTGGTGATATAATCCAGTAATCCCAGCATTCCTATTAAGTTGAAGTAGGAAGATCATGATTTGGGGGCTAGCCTGGGATATATAGCAACGTATAGCCTACATCAAGAAAACAAAATGAACAAGGATGGCTAACAATGTCTGACATGTTCATTAAAACTTCCAGCTATCCCTGACAGTTGATTGACTATTGTGATTTTTGACCCTTATTGCTTTGTGTACTTTGAAGGTTGTTTTAAAAGTATGGAGACATTGCCCAATTCTTTTTACAAAGTCACTGTTACTCAGATACCTAAACCACCTAAAGACCCAACAAAGAAAGACAATTACAGATGAATTTTCCTTATGAACATAAATGTAAAAATTCTCTATAAAATATTTTAAACCAAACCCAACAATACACCAAAAAGATTATCGACCATGATCAAGTAGGCTTCATTCCAGAGATACAGAGATGGTTCAATATATGTAAATTGATAAATGCAATATACCATATAAATAGAATGAAAAGTAAAAGCCACATGATCATCTCATCAGACACAGAAAAGGCCTTTAACAAAATCCAACACCCCTTCATGATAAAAGTCCTGGAGAGATTAGAGATACTACGGACATGTGTTAAAATAAAAATACAAATTTACAGCCAAAACAGAGACATAAACCTAAATGGAGACAAACTCAAAGCATTTCCACTAAAATCTGGAACAAGATAAGATTGTCCACTTCCTTCATTCCTATTCAATTGTAGTACTAGAAGTCTTTGCTAGAGCAATAAGACAACTGAAGGAGATCAAGGGGATACAAATAGGAAGAAATCAAAATACTTTTATTTGCAGATGATGTGATTGTATACACAAGTGACCCTGAAAATTCTACCAGAAAACTACAGCTGATAAACACTTTCATCAAAGTATCAGGATATAGAAGTATCCACACTTACTTACCAGGCCAAGGTTACCTGATATGGCCACAAGGAATAAAAGCAGGCCCTGTTGGAGGAGCCACAGCAAAACTGAGGCTGTGACAATTTTATTGATAGCAATCAGACATTTTCTACCTTTCTAAGAAATAAAATATAACGGCAATTGCCAGGATCAATACAGTTGTAGTTTCCAGAATATAAGGATATTTGCAAACTACAGAGGCTATACAATCTGAATGTCTAAAGCCAATTGTCCTATCAAGATTCCATGCTCCCTTGTCTACTAAGGGAACATACAGAGAAACACAAAGGGGCCTAAAGGCTTTGCCTGGGGAAGCATGTTGGTCTCTTAGGAACTGGAATTCCCAAGGAGCCACAGACTCTAACCTAAAAAAAAAACCTATGACACATGCCTCTCAAAGCAGGTAGGCCAAGCCAACTCCATGGCTCCCTGCATGGATACAAAATTAATACACACAAATCAGTAGTCTTCCTATATACAAATAGCAGATGGATTGAGAGAAAAGTAAGGGAAGCATCATCTTTCACAATAGCCAAGCAGGTGAAAGGCTTGTATGCTGAAAGTTTTAAGAGATTTTAAAAAAAGAAATAGAAAAGATAACGGAAAAAGCTCTCACGCTCATGGATTGGTGGGTTTAGTATAGTCAAAAAGGTCATCCTACCGAAAGTAATCTGCAGAATTAATGCAACCCCATCAAAATTCAACCACAGCTCTTCAAAGGTCTTGAAAGGATAATTTTCAACTTCATAAGGAAATGTACTTTTAAAACCAGGATATCTAAAAAAAAAAATCTTGAATAATAAAAGAATTTCTGGAGGTATCACCATCCCAGATCTCATATTGTACTATAGAGCTACTGCAACAAAAACAGCAAGATGTTGGCGCAGAAACACACACAGATCTAATTGAAGACCAAGAAATAAGTCCATATACTTTTGGGAACCTCATTTTTTTTTTTTTTTTTTTTTTTTTTTTTTTAAGAAAGAAGCCAGAAGTACACACTGGAAAAAAGTCAGCTTTTACAACAAATGGTGCTGAATGGCATCATGTAGAAGAGTGCAAAGAGATCCAAACTCAAAAAACTCAACTCCAAATGGATCAAAGACCTCAATATAAAACCAAATACACAAATCGAATAGAAGAGAAGATGTTTGCTCTGGTGCATTGCCAGGGAGAGGGCCGTCTGCCAAAGCGACACAGCTGCTGGGACAGACTCCATTTCTGGCTCCAGACATCCAGCACCTTTCCCGCCAGAGGAGAGGTGTCCCCCTGGGAGGGTTCTCACTGCCTGAGCTGGTAAGAGAGCCATCTTTGCTCCGGTTCACCTAGGCTCCAGTCTGCACTGGTGAGAGTGTGGACTGCAGAAGCTACACAGCTTTGGGACAGACAGAAGCAACCTAGCTTCTGGGACAGATCCTGTTTCGGGCTCCAGACATTTGGGAACCTTCCCTGCCAGAGGAAATGTGGCCACCTGTGAGGGCTCTGTCTGCCAGAGTAGGTGAGAGAGTCATATTGTGTCCAGGGTTCCTTGGTGTCTGTCTGCAGGTGAGTGTGTAAACTGCAGAGGTGACACATCTGGAACAGACCCTGTTTTGGGCCTACATCTTCAGCCAGGAGGCAGATCTGAACGCAAGGCCTCTGTGCACCTTCCCTGCTAGAG
>NC_034605.1:37775096-37785072 GCF_900095145.1 Mus pahari
GCTCGTGTCTCTAGCTGCATATGTAGCAGAAGATGGCCTAGTCGACCATCATTGGGAAAAGAGGCCCCTTGGTCTTGCAAACTTTATATGACCCAGCACAGGGGAATGTCAGGGCCAAGAAGTGGGAGTGAGTGGGTAGGGGAGCAGGTGCGGGGGGGGAGGGTATAGGGAACTTTCGGGATAGCATTTGAAATGTAAATAAAGAAAATAATCTAATAAAATAAAAAATAAGAAAAAATAGAGTCAATAAAGTCTTTGGTGAGTGAAAAAAAAAAGAATAGAAGAGAAAGTGGGGGGATAGACTTGGACACATTGGCGTGGCGAAAGACTTTCTCAACAGAACACTGTTAACACAGGCACTGAGAACAACGACTAATAAACAGGACCTCATGAAACTCAGTAGCTTCTGCATGGCAAAGAACACCATCACTTGGACAGGGCAGAAGGCTACAGAATTGGAAAAGATTTTTATCAACTATGTGTCTGATAGAGTTCTAGTGTCTAAACCTGGACATCAAGAAAACAATCTAATTAAAAAGTAGGGTATTGATCTAATAGAGAATTCTCAAAAGAAAAAAAAAATCTCAAATGCCTGAGAACTCTTGAACAAAACGTTCAACAGCTTTAGTCATCATGGAAATGCAAATCAAAATTACTTTGAGATTTTTACCTTACACCTGTCAGAATGACTAAGATCAATAAAGCAAGTGACAGCTCATGCTGGTGAAGACATGGGAACAGGGGAACACTTATCTGTTGCTGGTAGGAGTGCAAAGTTGTGCAGTCACTATGGAAATTCGTATAGTTGTTCCTTATCAATTGGGAATAGTTCGACCTCAGATCCAGCTATAACACTTTTTAGGAATATGGAGAGGACATTTCATATTAGTAAAGAGACACTTTGCTCAACAGTGTTCATTTCTGTTCTATTCATAACAGTCAAAACCAAAACAGCCTCAATATCCATCAGTAGATGAATGAATAAAGACGATTTGGTACATTTACATGATAGAATAGAATAGGTAAATAGGTGAAGCTAGAAAAAGAATCATTTTGAATGAGGTGACTCAGACTCAGAAAGGCAAATGCAGTTTATATTTGCTTATATGTGATGTTAGTTGTTAAGTCTTCTGTAAGCAAGCTGTCATCTGTATAATCACAGGGGTTAGGTATAGAATAAGGAGTGGGGAGATATGGATTTCCCTAAGAAGGGGAAATAGGATAGATAGTTATGGATGGATGATGATGTGGATGAACTGGGCGTTCAAAGTGAAAAGAGAAAGAGGGGCTGGAGAAATGGCTCAGTGGTTAAGAGCACTGACTCTTCTTCCTGAGGTCCTGAGTTCAATTCCCAGCAACCACATGGCAGCTCACAACCATCTGTAATGGGATCTGATGCCCTCTTCTGGTGTGTCTCTGAAGACAGCTACAGTGTACTCATATACATAAAATAAAAAAAAAAAGAAAGAAAAAAAAGAGGTGGATAAAAGAAAAATATGGGGAGAGACAGCTAAAACTAAGGTTCATTTGAGTAGCCATATGCAAACCTAATAATACAGTATAAGCTTCCTAAAATATATACATGTATGAAAGTGATCTAAATGGAAGAGCTAAATAATGGCGGACAGGAATCCCAACTGAACATCTCTGTGATGGTTTGTGTATGCTCAGCCCAGGAACACTATTAGAAGGTATGTCCCTGTTGCAGTAGGTGTGTCACTGGGGGTGTGGGCTATGAGACCCTCATCCTAGCTGCCTGGAAGCCAGTGTTCTGCTGGCAGCTTTCAGATGAAGATGTAGAACTCTCAGCTCTGCCTGCACCATGTCTGCCTGGATGCTGCTATGCTCCTGCCTTGATGATTATGGATTGAACATCTGACCCTGTAAGCTAGACCCAATTAAATGTTGACTTTATAAGACTTGCCTTGGTTATGGTGTCTGTTCACAGCAGTAAAACCCTAACTATGACAATCTCTTGTTACTAAATGAAGCTTCCAGTATTGGGTATGAATTATATCTAATTGAGTTGCTGGCCACAGAGACTCTGTAGGATTCCTCCCTCAACTCAGGCTGCTCACTACAAACTGACAATAAGGCTCTATAGATGAAATCATTGAACTTGGAGAAGTTGAGCTAGCACCTCCCTAGAACCTTCACCCCTAAGAACTAATGTTCATAGTACTGTGAGGTACTCTGCCAAAGGAAAAAGGTAGACACCAATCCAGCTACAAACTCTTTAATATACAAAGATGAGCTGCCTGCAAGATGTCTTAGTGCAATTGTGACACAAAGCTTATGGGAGTAACCAATCAACACTGATTGGATTTAAGTCCAATTCCATGAAATGGAACTCATTGCTGACACTGCTCCTGTGGCCTAGAATAGTCAGACAGTAGGGTAGGTCAGAGATTACTACTCTGACACTATTACTATTCTGATAGAGGAATGCAGCCATAAAATGACTCAACAATATTCTGCTATACTCATAGATCAGTGCCTTGCTCAGCCATCATTGGAGAATCTTCCTCCTACTGCAGATGGGAACAAATACAGAGCCAGACAACGCGTGGAGGGTAATAGATCTTGGAAACCTCAGTCCTAAGTGAGATGTCTCCATCAAACCACTCCCCTCAAGGCTCAGGGAACCTAGAGGAAGAGGAGACAGAAATATTGTAAGAGTCAGGGGGGTTGGAAAACAACGAGGAAGCAAGGCCTTCTGAACACAGCAAGATGGACGCACAAATGTACTCACAGAGATTACAGTAATGCACACAGGGCATGCACAAGTCTGCACCAGATGAGATCCCAGGGCTCAGAGGAGTAGACCCAAGTCCCCAGACTCTAACCCTAAAGCTATCTCCAACTGATAACCATTCACGAATGGAAACTTAGTTGAGTATAACAGAGTCTCTCTGGGATAAAGACCACTCTCAAGGACACGCCCCATGCCCAGAGGTAGATGGCCACCTCAAAACGAACTCAGTGACAACTCTGGAGGTTCTTTGTCTAATAATGTTTTGTTGGGGCATTTTTTTTTTAAATTTACAGGCCCTTCATGTATATATCATGGCTTCCAATTTTGTGTTTTTACAGGATTCCTGTGAATATCAACATGTGTGTCTCTGTGTCTAAATGTGTTTCTAGCCCTTTTTGTTTGCTTGCTTGCTTTGTCATATTCTGGTTTGTTTGTCTTGTTTTATCTTATCTCATTATTATTACCAAGATGTCTATTCGTTTTCTAACAAGAGTCAGATCTGGATGGAAGGAGAAGTGCGCAGAGGATCTTGTTGGGGAAGGGGAAAACATACTCAGAATATGTTGTTTGAAAAAAAAAAATCCATTTTCAATAAAAGAAAAATAGAAGAGAAAATAAAAAAGTGTACAAATTCACCACTTGTTGGAGGGTTTCTTTTATTACTAATTACAGAGTTGTCATCCTAATAATGCTTTTATATTTGATTTTTTTTTCCTGACAATGGTGTGCACATGTCACCTTTCTTTTTAAGTTAATTTTAGTGCTTTTGGGGTGTTTCTTACAATAATTGATCTTAAAGACAAACAAAAAAACGAAAAGACTGTGTGTGTGTGTGTGTGTGTGTGTGTGTCTGAATGCACACAAATGCAGGCACACATGTAGGAGAGTGTTCATATTTATATGTAAGTACTGCAGGTCTTCATTTGCCATGAAGCAAGCACATAGGGAGGTCAGGAGACAAGGTCTGTATTGGTCCTCACTTCCCATAGAGCTTACTGCTGCTGTGTTCACCAGGCTAGCTGACCTGTGAACTTGCCATGATTGTCCTGTCCCTGATTCTTCTCACCTACCACAGAAGCATTGGGAAGCACTCATGTGACTGCACCAGGCTTTTATACGAGTTCTGGGATCTGAACTTAAATCTTCAGTCTTGAATGTCAAACACTTTATTGGTGCTGCCTGTGCTCTGAACTACTCACTGCCGAACCGACCCTTCTGCCCTTGGGGGCTGAAGGTTAGGTGGTGTAGACACAAGACACAGACTCTGAGAGCAGGTGAGAAACACTACAGCAAGCTCATCAGAACGCTGCTGCAAGCTTTAGTACCCTCTACCCTCGCCCCATTGGTCCTAAGAAAGCATCTCTTATAAACAGCAGCTCCCAATTGCCTGGCATTGTCTGGGTCAGCAATCCTTGGTGTCTCAAGCAGTCTTCAATTAGGTCCTCCTGTAGGAGATGCCTTTGGGGCCTTGCTGCCCTTGGCATTTTTTAACATAGCAGTGCCCACCGCTGTTCCTCCTACATACCAGCTGAGTTATCTCTCTAGTTCCAGCTTTAAAACAAACAAACAGCCGGGCGTGGTGGCGCACGCCATTAATCCCAGCAGAGGCAGGCGGATTTCTGAGTTCGAGGCCAGCCTGGCCTACAAAGTGAGTTCCAGGACAGCCAGGGCTAAACAGAGAAACCCTGTCTCAAAAAACTCACAAACAAGCAAACAAACAAACAACTATTCAATTATTTTGATCTTGAAGTGTATTCGTTTAACCCAATTACTTTTATAAAATTATAGATGTGGACTTACTTTACCATCTTCTGTGTTTCATGTTTACCATTTTTTAAAGTTATTAACCAAGTTTCTATCTGGGAGGGCTGGTTCATCAGTGCCCAGGACACCCCCAGCAGAGAGAACTTCCATTAACCATACAGGAACTCTCTGTCAGTCACAGCCCAGAATGGCCTGTCTTTGCAAGAGAGCCAGCCCAACCTGTTAGAGTCACCCTGATCCCTTGTGTCATTCCCTGGCTGTGAAACTCCTGACTAGCTGGAAGCAGTCTCCTAAAAAAATGGGGGAGGGGGAAGAGACAGAAAGAGTTTCAGTTTTCTTCAATCTACAGATTGATTGTAACTTGTTCCATCATTTAACAACTGTGGATCAGTGTTGATTTGCGTTTCCACGCAAAACCTGTTAAACCATCCTTCTATGAAACACACATAAAGCCATGGCATAAAGCCTGCTTCATAAAGGCAGGAGAGATGCTAGAATGGAAAGAGCCTGTTACCTGCCTTGCCGACTATTCCTTCCCCTCCCAACACTGCATATGACACATTTTCTCCCCAGGGAGTTTCCTAAGCGATTCTGTTATGCTTCAAGCTTTCATATCCATCTTTCTACTTTACTGAGTTTCCTCCCACTTGCACTGGGAAGACAAATAATGTTAAAATATTATGTATTTTCAGGTTTGAGTTGTCTAACTTCTGGCTCTGCCACTTACTGGCTCTGTGTATTGAGCAAAGTGGTGAATCCTTGTAAGCTGCAAACACCCCAGGTCAAATTGGCAAGCAAGGCTGGTGCGAGAGAGCCCTCTCCCCAAAGGAAGTTACTGAAGAGTAGACGGAATAACCAAGTCACATGAAAATCTGCGCAACGTCTGGCACAGCTAAACTAACCCCTTATAGCAAAGACATGGAGGGGTTCACTGTGTAGCCCCTTCATGACAATGCTGAGAGGAATGTAGAGCTCTGTGAGGCAGACCCCAGAGCACACTCTTGCATGCAGTAACCCATGAACACATGCACATAACCAGTGACCACACACACATAGATTCCAGACTACCACAAGCCTCCCACATAGATGTCAGAAGGGCAGACACAGGCTTTGGCAAGGAAGCACTAAGGATCAAGTGCTCATCTAACATATTCTGTTTTCTAAACTGCTGTTTTGAGCTACCTGACCACAGCACCATAGGTCTCATATGAGATGAGGATGATGTGGTAGTTTGAATAAGAATGGCTCCCATACGCTCATGTATTTGAAAGTTTAATCATCAAGGAGTGGCACTATTTGAATGGATTGAAAGGATTAGAAGGTGTAGCTGTGTTGGAGTAGGTGTGGCCTTGTTGGAGGAAGTGTGTCACTGTGGATGGGCTTTAAAATTTCAAAAACCCATGCACCCCTCTCCCCCCCCCCGTCCCTACAGGTAATGATATAGCAACTGTAAGCCAGTCCCCACTCCCAGGTAAATATTTTATCTTATAATATTTGCCTTGGTCAATAGAACAGTGACTAAGACAGATAACCACAGGTCATTGGTAACTGATTGCTGTCACCATTACCCAGACACTGGAGACACACCAAGAGACAAAGAAGCTGCAACTGTGATCTCCCATACAATGATCCCAAAAGACAACAGAGAACACTAGTGCAGGCATGAGGAAGACACGGATAAAGTTCATCAGATAATCTGTCTTTCCAGGCCACCTTATCCTCATCATTGAGGGTTCGCTTGACTCCACGTACTGGGGCAGAAATGACGACAGCAGGGGAAAGCTGCTCTTTCCACACAGCAGACAATAAGCAGGGGCTGGGAATGTTTCTGTTCTGTAGTCTTTCCTCTTTTTTATGGGATCAATTTTTCCTTATTCCCATTGACTATGATCTTATAAATTACATATTTCATCTTTATTCTTTCTCTGTCATTACCACACTTACATGTAATTTTTAATTTATATTTTAAATAGAGATCTATAAGGAAGTCAAATAAACTCATTGGTTTCCCTGGAGTGAACTTGGGTGAAATCGTACCTTAGATTATCACTGGGACCCTAGGAAGAGGGAGAGATTTTGCTTTATGACTCCCACTGGGAAGGAATTTTAGCAACAGCATCTCTTACTACAAATGTTCTCTCTTCAGCTTTCATTTCCAGTCAATTAGTTCTCTCTTTAGCTGCATCTAAGCTATTGTTCAACCAATGGATCATTGTTTCAGGGACCAGTTGCTTTCTCTGGAGTTTTACCTGGCTTATTTTCAAATCCAGCATTGATTTTCTTTTAAATGACATCTTACGTTTTTTGCTTTATATGTTCTATTTCTTGTTTGTTTAAAAATTATGTTCAGATTGCTCTGTTACCCTTCTATATTTTCTATTTACTATAAAATATAGTCTGCAGTATTATACCAATGTTTTGTCTGAATTTTTTATCTACTATATTATTCAGAATTTTCCAAAGGAACATAACTGATGAGATGAATATGTATACATATATATGGGATTTATTAGAGTAGCTTGCAGACCATGGTTTTTTAAGTCCAACAATGGCTGGCTCAGGGTAAAAAGGCTGAGCACCTGACAGTTGTTCTGTTCACGATACTGAATGTCCCTAGCCTACTCTGGTACTGGGATCCTGGAGAATTCCTGAAGAGCTGCTGATCTGCATTCTCCATTGAAGTCCTGAAGAATTGAATTTTAACACAAGCCACAGCAGCAGGATAAATAAATGAACTTGCCAGCAAGAGGAGGTCAAGAAAGCATGCACCTTTTATGTGGGCTGCCACCAGAGGGTGTGGCCCAGATTTAGGGTGGGGTTTCTTGTTTCACATAATCTCATTTTTTAAAAATCCCCGAGGGGTTTCATCAAGTTCTTGATGTGGTCAAGATAACAACCAAGAGCAGCCATCACACCTACCTGGTAATATTTCCCTCTGAGTTCATCCTTAATGGGAATTGCTCTAATAAGGATTTCATATGTATCTTAGGCTGCTAAGGGCTTTCTGTGGGCATCTTCTACATTACCTCAGAAACTCTTCCAGAACTAAAATAGTTTTCTATTAGGGATTCTAGCCCTGCATAAGTGGTGTTGAGAATTCTGACTACACATCAACACTAGGTAGAAGTTATGACATCCAATTTCTCACAACTGATTTTATGTCTACCCACAGCCCACGACTGACTGGACAGATTGTAAGTCATACAGATTTCCCTGGTGTTGTTTCAATATACCGCACTATTACTATGACTCCAGAATTCATGGGGGAAAAAAAATCTCATCACAGATGTTCCTAAACCTTTGACCCTCATCCTTAACATTAAAATCCCTTAGAAAACATTTCTATTCTAGCTTCCATTATATATCATATAATTTTTACTTTCAGTTTAAATTTTTTAAGAGTAAGCTTAGTGTGTTACAAAAAAAAGGCTTCCTAATGTAGTTTATTCTTCTATCACTGGTTTGAATTTCAAGGGAGATGTTTCTTCCTCAGAATTCAGGTTTATCCAGATTGGCTTCTGAGGTCACAAGGGGGAAGTTAAAGTCTTGGCCAATTACATGGTCGTGCTGCAGCTGTTCGTAGCTTAGTTAGGAGTGGGACAGAAATAGATTTGATGGGGAAACAAAAATGTTTTGTTAGGTCATTTTCTCATTCTTTTCATCATTGTGTAATGAGTGTGATTTTACGGTTAGATAACCATCAACCAGTTTTTGAGAAAACGACACGTATGCCTTTACATTTTATGCTCTTCAAAATGTACCAGATGCCTGCATAAGCCTTATGTCTATGATAGTGTAACTCTAAACTCTTAAAATAACAATCTAACAGTAGCTACAAAAGAAATGACTAGTTATATATTTAACCATTGTGACAAGTAGCTAAACTGCTGGGCAGGAAAGAGAGGTACCATGGTTATCTGGTCATTATTATATAGTAATGTTTAAAAAGCTTTCAAATTAGTAAAAGAGAAAGGGAAAGATTAACCTTGTGGTGTGTAATATATAGGATGCATCAATATGAACTCATGAATTTTTAATATGAAGATGATAGATAAATGGATACATACATAGATCAATAAGTAGATAGATAGATAGATAGATAGATAGATAGATAGATAGATAGATAGACAGATTATACATATGCATATACTTATTTCCTCTGTCTGTTTGAAGGGCTGTTGAAGCAGTGAACTTTGAATATCAACAAACACAACCATGGCCCAGTTCTCGGAGCCAAAAGACTCCAAAGCTTATAAAGAAGTGGTTAGTTCCAGGTTTGTGGCATAAAAAATAAAAACGAAAGCATAAACACAAAACATATAAAGTGCCCAGAACATCCTCAAAAGCCAAAGTAAAGAAATGCAAAAGGGACCAGGTGTTTTTGCAGATACCATAGATGCCTTCGAGGAACAACTCGTGGCCAAAGCATAGGCTATTCAAGGAACAAAGTAAATAACCATAGTATTGAGTTACACACCAGAGAACAAAGTCAGAAATTTGTGAGTCCATACTGATAGATATACAGTTAAGTGAACACAGGTTCCATATCTTCCATGGGAAAATGTTCTTATTCAACAAAAATACCAGACAGAAAAGAGATAACTATTCCTTCTTTAGAGAAGCATTCCAATTAGAAAATATTGCGAAGAATTAGGGAATTAAAAAAAAAATTACCACCTGATCACTTGTGCAAATGATATATCATGATTCACTGATGAAAGCTAGCTAGCACCATGAGTGGGGATGGTCATATAATGTCAATGTACCTTTCTCTCAATAACTACCACAAACAGAGGGATAGGAACACTTGGGTGATGAAGGCTGGTAGATATGTATCATCTTCACCAAGCAGCCAAAGAGAACATGAACAATAATGCACAGCAACACCAGGCCCTCTGATATAATGCACTGGGGTTCTGTGAGGTGCTTTCCTCAAATACATAACCCTAACGTAGTTAACAAGAACACATGCCCAAACATGTACTGAGGAGACAACCTACAAAAATGACTTGTTAATACTCTTCAAAGGTGCCAAGGTGGACCAGAGATGGCTCAGTGAGTAAAGGCACTTGCCACCAAGCCAAATTACCTGAGTTTGATCCTGGGGACCCATATGGTGGGAGGAGAGAACCAACTCCAGCAGTTGTCCTCTGACCTCCACACGGGTACCCTGATTCAGACACATCCCAACACAGATAAAAATAAATAACAGTAAAAAAAAATGCTAAGATCATGAAAGACACACAAAGACTAAAGAAGCATCAGAAGTGGTGGAAATGGGGAGGTAGGTGTTAGGATGCTGGGCTCTACTGCAAAACTGCATGCCTACAGGGGCTAGGGAAACAAGAGTATAGACGGGAACACAGGGCCGTGGTGTAGCAGGCTACTTCCTCCACCAGAGTTTCTATTAGTGAACTTATTATACAGTTGTGTTGTGTGTGTGTGTGGGGTGGGGGG